>NC_090932.1:1009568901-1009889384 GCF_040938575.1 Ambystoma mexicanum | reverse complement strand
TTTATCTGGGGTCATTTTAAATGTATTTAGCGTAAAAGGCAGGTGAAATTACATTGCTTTTCCACTTTGGAAGAGTGTAAATACCTCACACAACTAGCGATTGCTGGCGGAATTGACAATGGCTTCCTCTGGACTCTGCCCGCTTTTACAAGGTTGGGGGGCGGGGTGGCTCTGCCAATATTTGCAGTGGCCTCTCCCCTCACCCCTGAATGGATGGGGACATCTCATGTACCCCTTCCTAGGGGCAGAAATCTGCTGCCAGGGAGGGCTGCATAAGGTGCTCCCTCATCCTCTTAGGGTGGGGGGAGGGCCGTCCCCCTTTCAAAAAATCCTGGTGGTCTAATGGGCCCCCCAACCCCGCCCAAAACAAGTTATAATATATATATTTTTGTTTTGCCCTTCTCTAGGGGCAGATGGGCACATGTGTGTGGCCATCTGCCCCCAAGGGGGGGTCAAAACGTACTTCACCAGGCTTGGGAGGGGTGGCGCTGACAATATTTGCAGTGGCCTCTCCCCCCACCCCAAATGGATGGAGGGCATCTCATGTACCCCTTCCTGGGGGCAGAAATCTGCCCCCAGGGAGGGCTACATAAGGTGCCCCATCCACTTAGGGTTGGGAGGTAGAGGGCCACCCCCCTTGCAAAAATCCCTGGTGGCTAGTGGTCCCACCCACCCCACCCAACACTACGTTTTAAAAAAAAATGATCTTTTTGTTTTGTTTGCCCCCTTCCCTGGGGGCAGATGATCACCCATCTGCCCCCAGGGTATTGCCCCCATGCTTTGGGGGCCAGGGGGGAGAGGGCAGCTTACATAGTAAGCAGCCCCTCCCCCCACTTCAAAAACAGATCCCTGCACGGCACACCAAACACATATTCTGGAGGGGATAAATGACATTACATCCCCCCACTTAAAATTGGGGGGGATTTGAACCCCCTGGCCACCCAATGTCCTACGCCCATGGCCAGCTCGTTCCCTCAGGGCCAGCTCGTTCCCTCAGGGCCAGCTCGTTCGGTTTGTGATTTGTGTTAAGGGTAGAGAGGAAACTCTGTAGAAGAAGGATTCATCTAGAGCACGGGATACAGTCTGTTCCAAAGGCCTCTGCCATAGAGGTGATAACAGAGAGCCCCAAGGCCGGGGAGAGCTCTGCTCTCTAACTAACCACAGGAAACTGTGGCGCTGTTGTGGACCAAAGCCTCTCAGCTGCCTCTGCACTGGGACCAGGATCCTTCTCACTGGAGGTGAAAGACCCAGTGTAGGGTCAAGACAAGCTTCCTGGAGTGTACATGCATAACTAAGGGCTCTCCTTGTCCCTGTGGGCCCTGGGTTGTGCCTTCTAGCAACCTAAAGTCCAAAGGTAGCTTGGGACCCTGTTTACCATCTCAAGACATCTGTGAGCCAGCTTGGCTATGCTGAACTCACTTTGACCTGCAGTGCTGCTTTTGGCACTCTATGTTCTTTGAGCCACCAGACTCATCCATTCAAGAGGAGCACTATAACTCGACCTGATCGCCAGCTTGACTTCGTGGAAGCAACTGACTCAAACACTGGTTCGACCTGCAGGAAATCTTTGACTCGCCCGTCAGAAGCACTGACCCAACCCAGCAGAAGCATCATCTCTCAGCAGACTCGACCACCGACTCAAATCACTGGATATCTCGGATGCTGACTCATTCCACTGGGAACCTGTGCCTGAAACTGACTCGACTGTGACTTGCCATTGGGAAAGAACATATCAACTGTCTCTGCATGGCTCAACTGCAGTAAAGGTCCTAGGTTCCTGGCTCGTTGCTGTTGAGCCCTACAGATAAGACAGAAAATATACTGAAGAGGCACTATCCCCCTGTGCCCACTTTTAGCCCCCTTTCTCTATCTTTTTAAAGGCATACCCTTGAGCGTTGACATTGCTGCTGAAATCATTTGCCTGAAACCCAGAGAGTCCTTTATTCTCAAAGTCTGCATTCTCTCTGTTTCCTTTACACGCGTGGTTCTGTATTGTTTTGAATTGTTTGAGTCCTATTTTTATGGAACATTGGTTGGACAGTCTTTTATTCTGGTGCCACCATACCATTGCTGCTTGTTTTGCAACTGTAACCAGCTCACAGCCCTCCTGAAGATATAGTCGTCCCTCCGCCCATGCTAGCAAAAGAGGCAAAGGAGGTACACCTGTCGACTGTGTCCATTTCACCGTTATGATTGGGATCACTGCTGGTTTAGTAGTAGTGTGGGGCTGAGTAGGGGTTTAACCACTACTCGTCCCTGGACTCCTGCTGAGCAGTAGTCATTTCATCACAGCTTTGGCTTACTGACCCCACGTACGGGTGGTATTACGGTCAGCCCCCTACCTACATCCGCTCAATCATAGCATTTGCAGTAACAGGGCTTAGAGAGCTCTTCATTGCAAATGCCATGTTTACATTTCCACCTCTGCCTGGGAGGCTGAGCATGAGCATTTCTATTTAGCAGAGGAAAATTCTCTCAGGAGTATTCAAAGACCTCTGAGTTGGCATCATTTATAACAGTGGATACCAGATGCAGTGGAATAAATTACAAGTCTAATCATTCCAGGCAGGTTGATTTTAGTTTAAGTCTTAGCAATGCTAGTCAGATTGACTCTATTCAAAGCCTCATTTATTCTATCCAAGCTGAGTCTATTCTAAACCTCAGCCATGGTAGTAAAGCAGATTCGGTTCTGAGTTTCAGTCATGCCAGTCGGGCTGATTCTATTATAAATCTGAATCATGCCAACCACGCTTATTCTGTTGCATTCTATTCTGTTCTACTATATTCAATTCGCCACCAGCTGCCTCCAACGTTGAGCGTGCATGGACAGTGACCGCTGCATTCGGAGGGAACTGCTGGGTCCCCCGCGCGCTAATGGAGTCATTCTGCCCCTGCAGCTTCCAAGGGAATGCATTTTTACCTCGCCTCTGACCGCTAAACCACCCTCTACAACCGCAAGCCCCTTCTTCTCCTCTCCGCCCGCCATATGCTCTACTCCTCCAGGCAAGTACCTGGATCTCGCCACCATGCCACCTCCTGCTGCTCACCAGCTCAGACTGGGATGGGGGCTGAAGGGGTTCGGAACCCCCCATTAAAGGAAAGAAATCAACAAAGAGTCAAAAAGAAGACGGCAAAGTAAATGGAATTCTGTAGAGTATTAGCACCTGAACAACATGCTGGCCTGATAATAGCATTAAGACAGAAGTAGAAGTGTACTGAAAAAAGTAGTGGAACTATGGTATCGGCAAGGGAAAGGGTAGGGGGAAACATAGTGCAACATGCGGCAAGGTGTTGCTGCTGGGGCATTGCAATAGTCTAAGTGACTAGTAACTAAGGCTCCTATCACAACTTTACACTTGCACAGGGACATGAATGGGCAAATCCTCTACATAGAATGGTGCATATAGTTGTAAAAAGCAGAGGAATGGTAAACAGAAAAAAAGAAAAGTAGTGGAACACCGTTCCTGACCGTTCCCACTCACTTCAATTACTACATTAAGACCCGTGTAATATGAATGAAATATATAACGGAACAGGCATGATTGAGATTTGGTGTGGAATCAGCCTATTTACCTGGATTTAGAGAGAACAGAATCAGCCTAGCCGGCATAATTTAGATTTGGTGTTGAATCAGGTTATTTAGCTGGATTTTGATTTAGAACAGAATCAGCCTAGCTGGCATAATTGAGATTTGGTGTGGAATCAGCCAGTTTAGCTGAATGTAGACATAGAATAGAGTCAGCCAACAGTAGTAGGAATACTCACCAATGCCAGGCTGGATTATTGCAATGCCCTTTTTATGGGGGCTCAACCATTTCAAATGAATAGACTGCTGGACGCTCAAAACTCCGCCAGAACGGAATACGCTTAGCTCGCATGATTGAGATTTGGTGAGCAATCAGCCTATTTATCTGAATGTAAATGTAGAATAGAGTCAGTCTGGCTCGCCTGATTGAGATGTGGTGTGGAATCAGCCTTTTTAGCTGGATTTAGAGTTAGGACAGAGTCAGATTAGCTGGCATGATTGAGATTTGGTGTAGAATTCTGCTATTTATCTGAATGTAGATGTTGAATAGAATCAGCCTAGTGGGCATGCTTGAGATTTGGTGTAGAATCAGCCTATTTATCTGAATGTAGATGTAGAATAGAATCAGCCTAGTGGGCATGATTGAGATTCGGTGTGGAATCAGCCTATTTAGCTGGATTTAGACTTGGAACGGAATCAGTCTCGCTAGCATGATCGAGATTTGGTGTGGAATCAGCCTATTTAGCTAGATTTAGATGTATAACAGAGTCAATCTAGCTGTCATGATTGAGAATTGGTGTGTAATCAGCTTATTTAGCTGGATTTAGACTTAGAATGGAATCAGCCTAGCTGGAATGATTGAGATTTGGTGTGGATTCAGCCTATTTACCTGGATTTAGAGTTAGAAGGGAATGATCCTAGCTGGTATGAATTGGTGTGGATTCAGCCTATTTACCTGGATTTAGAGTTAGAAGGGAATGATCCTAGCTGGTATGAATTGGTGTGGATTCAGCCTATTTACCTGGATTTAGAGTTAGAAGGGAATCAGCCTAGCTGGTATGAATTGGTGTGGAATCAGCCTATTTAGCTGGA
Organism: Ambystoma mexicanum; assembly: GCF_040938575.1. Classification (NCBI taxonomy): domain Eukaryota; kingdom Metazoa; phylum Chordata; class Amphibia; order Caudata; family Ambystomatidae; genus Ambystoma; species Ambystoma mexicanum. Next base: position 1,009,884,766 of record NC_090932.1, on the reverse strand, counting down.
TTTAGACATAGACTAGAGTCAACATGGGTTTCGTGGAGAAAGCTCCTTGTATGTTTAACTATTATACTGAGATTGACAGGGAAATTAAAAGCAGCAATTGTTTTATGACTTATAATAATAGTTTACATGAAAGATTTAAGCAGCATTTAGATTACTTTTACACATTACAGCATATTTATTGCTTTCTTTGTGATTTTAGAACATGCACTGTTAGGAGAATACTTATGGGCGCTTTGGGGAGGCAGAGGAGAAGCGTGCAAAGCAGATGGCTGTGTAGGAAGGGGCCCACCACTGGATGTTTAGGGTGAGTTTGGAACGACCGACTGATGGAAGAAAAAGGTGATCAGGCTTTTATGGAACTTGGCAAAGTCTGCTTCAAGGAAAGGGGTAGGCCTGGGGTGTTCCATTGGTTTAATCAGTGGCATGCACTGTTCTTCCTCTCAAACATATGCCTTGCATCTCCCTGGCTGGGGAGACAATTCGTTTTGGGCAGCCTAAACTTAGTCATCTGACTGGTTGATTTGGAAATCATCAGGTTTTGTAGGTAAGCTAGAGCTTGATCCTGAAGTGCTTCTAGTTTTGAAGGATATCCTCTGCTTGCCTGATAGCCTGCAGATCATATGTACAGCTCGTGTGATATGATATGAAGGTTTTATGCCAAGGATAGGGAGGGCTTCTAATTTCTAGACTCTCTAAAGCTGCCACAGAGACCTCCTTGGATCACAATTCAGTAGTTGCTGCATGAGGCGACTGTTGCTAATTTTAAGACATCCATTTTTAACCCTAGCAGGGCCAGGGGCTCCGAGAAGGAGGGATCCAATACATTATCCTCCCCAGACAGACTAATTAGAGGAGACTTGGGAGACGTGCAAAAATAGGGTCAATGCAGGAAGTAGGTAGCCAGTTGATTATAACGAAAATATACTGTTACAATGCATACCCCAGTTAGTGCAAGCACACTGGGGGGCCTATTCGCTCACTTATGCACATACTGATTTAGTCTTCCTTTCTGATCCACAACACAGGATCACAGAAAAAATCACAAAAAGGGGCTTTGATGACCTCTACAACATACCTCAGAGCAGCAAGATATCTTCTCCACTTGAAATACAAGGCAGGAGTTTTTGAACACCTCCTGCGACGTGACTAACATAGCTGCATGCACCTCTCCAATGTCCGCCCCGGCTCAAGGATTGGGATAGAGCACCGGCGGGTAAGTTGATCATTGGCCGCCAGAGGTGTTTTGAATTCGTTTTTGAGTGCTTAGGACTTCCAGGCACATTATGTAGTACACCTCCACTTAAACATTGTATATGTCTTTTTACAGGGTCTTCAACACGCAGCCCTGACAAAGGCGGCAATCAAGCACCCATAGACCGCCAAACGTGACGTTTATTGGGGACAATTTTATCTGGAGTTGACAGCTCCAAGACATTTAACTAGACGTGTTCCCGATATATAATTTTCTCACGTTGGCTACAAAATGACCCTGACAACCCCTGTTCCCCTCATAAAGGCTAATTACAGGATCAATGAATAGCTCTGGCAAAGTTTCAATAATCTCTCCTATGAACTCCAGAAGGTTTTTTGTTCAACAATTAGTGGCACAAGAAAGGCTAAAGGCCTCCAATATTTATATCATTTATTTTCGGAGATTGGAGGAGAAGAGAGAAATATATACGGCTGAAGAAAAACGGCAATTGGAGATGCTTGGAAGGCTGGACATTGGATGGTGGTTGGACCCTGAGCAAACATCTGTATCCTTTGGCAGAGTCTGGATCCTTAAGAATTGACCTGTATACATGTTATCCTGAGGTCCTAAATGTATACATGTTATCCTGAGGTCTTCAAACTTTTAGCCCCCCCCCCACTGCCCCAAGCAAAATGTGGGCAGGCCAGGCCCCCAAAAATACCAAATGTACAGTAAGTCCAAATGGCTACGAACTATCACACGTCGTCACTGCACCCTACTCCCAGTATAGTCCCTGGGCTGCCCCACCTGCTCCCATCACAGTCTCTGGGCTCCTTCATCCCACTCCTACCCAGTCCCTGGGCTCTCCCCACCCCACCACAGACCCTGGGCTCTACCCACCCTGCTCCCACCACTATCCCATGGCTCCCGCTCATCCTGTTCCCACCACAGTCCCTGGGCTCCCCCACTCTGCTCCCGGCACAGTCCCAAGGCCAGTGGTGGTTGGTGAATTCTTTAAGTGGAGGGGCATAAATATTTCCCCCAGATATGCCATAGCGACCAAGCACAGCGAGGGAGCACAAATCAATCAAGAGGGGGTCAGAAGGGTTCGCCCCCCAGGATTTCTTTTTAAATAATGGTTTTAAAATGTTGCATTTTATAGCATACTTTAAAATAAATTTGGGTAAAAAGCCAGTTTCAAATTGGCACTTGGGGACCCAGGGGGCGAGCATGATATTTTTTACTGGACATATATGATGGTAAAAATATACCATCCCTGTCCCCTGAGCCCCACAGTGCCTAACACAATCAACATGATAATGTGTGTATGCAAGGCGCTGGGGGGTGCAGGGTGAAAGCATGGTATTTTTGACTGGACATCTATGATAGATGTCCAGTAAAAAAAAGACCATCCCTGTCGCCTGGGCTCCACAGCGCCTCAGAAGGAAAGCTGATTTTGGCAGGTGGGTATGTGGATTGTGCAACAAAGGCATTTTTAAAATGCTTTTGTTATCCAACCCTCTACCCCCCCCCCCCCCCACTCGCCAAAATCAGCTCCACGGACCAACACAAACGCACACACATTCACACAGCAAGCACTTTGCTCCACCCCGCTCCAGGCTGCTCTGTCCTTATGTGCGAGGAGGCGCAGGAGCTCCCCCTCGCACACACAGACTTGCAGTTCCCCATCCAGAATTTCCAATGAGCTATGCAAGGCTTGCAAAGCAAAACGCCCCCAGCCTTGCATGGCTCAGTGATCACGTGCGGGTTGGGAACTGACCTGTCAAAGGGAAACATTGTTTCCCTTTGGCAGGTCAGCCAGCCCAGGAGCACTCCCTCAGCTGGAAAAAGGAGCTGAGGGAGTGTGCAGTGTTTCACTGGGCTGGCTCCTCGGCTCCTCCATAATGGGTTAGGGTGCCACTGGGTCGACCCCCCTCATTCATTATGGATGAGCTGCCAGGTCTATAGGGCAACAGGGCAATGCCGAAAGAAAAATACAAAATACTAGTGTGGGCCAGTTCTTTTTGTCTAAATGGGTCACCTTTTTGGCCAATGTGGGCCAGTTTGACGAGTTACTTCACAATGCAGCTAGTCGCTTTCCCCATTGTTGCTGAATTAATATTCCTTAAATATCACAATTTGCTTACATTTTAACAAAAAAACACCCCCTTAGGTACTATTCGAGCAGTCTGTCACTAAAGGAATGAATTTCCATTTGCAACTGTGGGACACTTATTCATTGATGCACGAGACAGTTGTAAGCTCCAGTCCGACCCTGTGAGCCACCCCTGCCCATTTCCTCCATAAAAAAAGTATTGCTTATTTAAAATTTCAGGCTGGGGACTCGAGAACCCGGTATTGAGGGCGTGCCCCCCTGGGGGTAGGGAGCGCCCGACCCACAGTTTGAAGACCTCTGCTTTAAGAGAAGCAGGGGGGATAACATATGTAGATCACAGGGGGAGATAGTTTGGCTAACACCTTTAATTTGCCTTTGGAAGTCATTGCCCCACCATCATAGTAAGATTGCATTCACTTCACCCCTCCCTTTGACTGATTCTTGTGGCTGTAAGGCAACTTCTCCAGCCAGAGCAATTGCTTACTAGACATTGAACTTTCCAATTTCTCTGTGTGTTGTTCCTACTGCCTTGGCTTGCGGTGGCCCTTTGCAGCCCGCCACGCTCTTCAGTATTCTCCCCGCATAAATGCATGCTAAATAGGAATATGTGGCGCCCACTCTGTCTGATGAGCAAACGGCATCGCTGTCGCACATCCTAATGTCTTTTGTGTTGAGAAGACAGTGGCTCAGATCTTGAATGGTATTAATAGGGTCAGAGGAGGAGATCAGAGCATTACCCCAACAATCCCAACTCCTCTGCCCACGTGCCAACCTAAAGGTGCATTGGACCTAGTGACCCTACTATGGGTGCCCGGCCTTTGCTTACTGCTCCCTGTGTATTTTGGGGTCTGCTTTCTGTGGCCACTACTTTCTACATAGACTTCATTTTCAGACCATGCTTCTGGAATTCGCCTACTGCTCGTTGCCAAAGAGAAGCAGAATCCAAGCATGATTTCACACCTTGCGCCCCTCCGCCCCCTCCCCCCAGCCACCTTCACAGCTCCCAAACGCTCAGTCAGATTTCAGCAGAGTGTCTTGGAACTGGGCATTGTTGCACAGGTGAATTCAAATTTTGCAACATTTACACTTGACCGGGACCAAGTTGACCAATTGCTTCGACTGAAAGACTCCCTTTCACGCCTATCAGTCGGTGCAAATGACAGTGCCAAAATAGCAGCCTTTGCTGCAAAACCGCTCATCACTGCGGTCGCTTATGTGATTTGGCGCCAGCTGCCGACCCTTTCCTCTAGCCTAGGGGTCTGCAACATTCAGCTCTCCAGATGTACTGGACGGTATCAGGTAATAATGTCCCCATACATAATGTCGCTGGAAAAAGCCATTAGCAGCATTATATATGGTGACATTATGTATGGGGACGGGTTGCAGGGATGTTCCCTGCTCCCCTTGTAAAAAAAAAAAAAAAGAATTTGAGACTGCATGTTCGATGTAATAATGTATCCGCAAAAAAAAAATCTACATTTTTGTGAGGAGACATTTTTGCGGGGGACATTATTACATGGAACCGTATGGGGCTACAACTTCGATCAGGCCTACACAACATAGTGAATAGTGAGGGATAATGGCAGTTGTAGTCCAAAACATCTGGAGAGCCACAGGTTGCAGACCCAAGCTACTGCGGTTTTCACTCACCAAAATATCCTAATTTCTCTCTTCCACTTTCTGCATGTATTGTATTTGTACCCACACTCCCCTTCGGGTGTGTTCTCTATGTACAGCACTCTGTTGCTTTCCAACTAGGTTTGCACTTTATAAATCCCATACATACACATATACATACACTGGTATTGAACTGCATTGCATTGTGTTATATTGTACTGTACTGCATTGTGTTGTAACTGCACTGCATTGCGTATTGTAGGCCCTCCTGGTGTGCAACATTTCTGACCTAGTGTCTCAGGCTGGTTCCTTGTGTCCTGCCCCACCACCCCCCCCCCCCTGATCTCCCACTGTCATTTTGGCTCCCTCTGTGGTCTTGCTTTATGGTGTCGTGCTGTGATTTATGCTCACTCTGATCTTGCTCCTGACATAGTGGAGGGACACTCTAAACTGCACTCATCGTCCACACTCAAACACACCATAGGCAGACAGACCATGGCACTCACACATAGCAGTTATTTATTTATTTTTTATTTTATTTATTTGCATTTAATCTGTTTAGATTTTTACAAAGACGTTTTGTTCATTGAAGAGGAGTGTTTAGTGTTTTTACTATGCGTTCTCAACATTCTCGACGTAGACCAAGAAGGACAGGATTTTGCAAAAGAAAGAAAATACTTCAGGCAGAGGAATAGTCCTGGTATCATCCTCCTCTTTTGGTTGAGATGGCTATTTCTGTAAGCTACTCCTGTAGGTTTTGGGAGGCCTTCTCCAAGGCGATGGTTAGAAGTTTGGTCGCTGCTATTAGCCATCTAGTTTGGGCTCCTGTAATAAGACGATTCCACCATACCAGTTTTAAAACCCGTCCCTATAGGCATCAAACAGAACTCTACACCTCTACAACAACTTACCTACCTCTGCCCCAGCAAATGCATTCTAGCACCACGGGCACAGGAAGCTGTCGGTGCGCTCCGGTTCTGCATGCACCAACACAACAGCAAAGCTGCACTCATGTTTCCTCTCTCCACATGGATTTACCTGCTGGCCCGCCCTCACTTTCAGATTCTCCAAGCATCTATCTCCCTTTCTCTCTCCCTCCCTCTCTCTCTCTCTCTCTCTCCCCCTCTCTCTAGGCCCTCTCTCTCGGCTGAGTGCTTGCAGGGCCCCCCTCTCTTTCAGATTCTCCAAGCATATCTCTCTCCCTCTCTCTCCCTCCCTCTCTCTCTCTCTCTCTTTCTCCCCCTCTCTCTAGGCCCTCTCTCTCGGCTGAGTGCTTGCAGGCCCCCCCCTCACTTTCAGATTCTCCAAGCATATCCCTCTCTCTCTCTCTCAGCTGAGTGATTGCTGATGCGATCGTTGTGTGATCTGAATGAGTACCAACTTCAGTATGTATGTAAACATGTTCAATGTAAGCGCTTGGGCATAAGCGCTACGTAAATAACAAATTATTCTCATTATATTTGGGACTCTGATTAGTAGGCATTCTTTTATTTCTTTGGAAAAACAAAACTCAATCTTATACTGAGAATCTGTTAAAATACATATAACTGAGAACACCCTGTCTCTGTCTGTCTGATCGTATGAGTAAACCTGGCAGGGCATTATACTATGGGCAGGGGCGTTGCTAGGGGGGGGCTAAGGGGGCTATAGCCCCTGATCTTTTGGTTGTAGCCCCGGATAGAATCTCAGGAGCTACAGCCAAAAGACTAGCTAGCCCCCAGTCCCAACAGTGCCGACATCAGCTTAGCCCCGGGTCTTTTCCAGACCTAGCAACTCCCCTGACTATGGGAATGTGTAAATCTCGCACATCTCAGGCGGAAAATGTAGTCAGGTTTCCCACAACGTGCTCTTTATCCATATCCCATGGAGACTCACCCTGCTGAACGTGCTAGGGGCCTTCCCTCCTTCTTCCAGGAGCTACATTTTCCCACTCATTCGCCTGGAGAGGCGCCCCACTACCGAGCCTTTTTTTCCTGGGAGACTGCGGCTACTCGGCATAAGGCCATCCTCTGACTTAAACGCGTTGCGCAAAAATAACGAAATAATACAACGCCTCCTCTATTGTGTCCAAACAGGCAGATGTGTTTCCCTGCTCGAAACACAACGTTTTGAGCTATGTCTCCCACGACTGCTCCTCTGAGCCAGAAACTTGTGTACAGGTTTAGTGCTAGGTGCCAGGTGCACACAGTGTGCATGTTGATGATGTGAGACTGGCGGACGACCTTACTGCAGACATGCCGCAGGGGTCAAGTAAAGGCAGGATTTTACCCTGTTTATAATCCTGCCCCAGCTCTGTACTCCTGCCCCAGTGCATGGCGTCACTTGGTCCTGCTCGTGGCCCTGCCCCAGTGCATGGCATCAGTTGTTCCCGCTCGTGGCCCTGCCCCAGTGCATGACGTCACTTGTTCCTGCTCGTAGTCCTGCCCCAGCGCATGACGTCACTTGTTCCTGCTCGTAGTCCTGCCCCATTGCATGGCATCACTTGTTCCTGCTTGTGGCCCTGCCCCATTGCATGGCGTCACGTGGTCCTGCTCGAAGTCCTGCCCCAGTGCATGGCATCACTTGGTCCTGCTTGTAGTCCGGCCCCAGTGCATGGCATCACTTGGTCCTGCTCGTGGTCCTGCCCTAGTGCATGGCGTCAGTTGGTCCTGCTCGTGGCCCTGCCCCAGTGCATGGTGTCACTTGGTCCTGCTCGTGGCCCTGCCCCAGTGCATGGCGTCACGTGGTCCTGTTCGAAGTCCTGCCCTAGTGCATGACGTCACGTGGTCCTGCTCGAAGTCCTGCCCCAGTGCATGGCATCACTTGGTCCTGCTCGTGGCCCTGCCCCAGTGCATGGCGTCACGTGGTCCTGCTCGAAGTCCTGCCCTGTGCATGGCATCACTTGGTCCTGCTCGTAGTCCGGTCCCAGTGCATGGCATCACTTGGTCCTGACGCAGTGCATGGTGTCAATTGGTCCTGCTCATAGACTTGCCCCAGTGCATGGTGTCAATTCTTCCTGCTCGTAGTCCTGCCCCTGTGCATGGCATCAATTGGTCCTGCTCATAGTCCAGCCCCAGTGCATGGCGTCACTTGGTCCTGCTCATAGTCCGGCCCCAGTGCATGGCATCACTTGGTCCTGACCCAATGCATGGTGTCAATTGGTCCTGCTCATAGACTTGCCCCAGTGCATGGTGTCAATTCTTCCTGCTCGTAGTCCTGCCCCTGTGCATGGCATCAATTGGTCCTGTTCATAGTCCAGCCCCAGTGCATGGCGTCACTTGATCCTGCTCGTAGTCCGGCCCCAGTGCATGGCATCACTTGGTCCTGACCCAATGCATGGCATCAATTGGTCCTGCTCATAGACCTGCCGCAGTGCATGTTGTCACTTGTTCCTGCTCGTAGTCCTGCCCCACTGCATGGCGTCACTTGTTCCTGCTCGTAGACCGGCCCAAGTGCATGGCATCACTTTGTCGTGCTCATAGGCCTGCCCAGTGCATGGCATCACTTGTTCCTACTCATTGGCATGCCCCTTTGTGTGGCGTTATTTGGTCCTGCTAATAGTCCAGCCCCAGTGCATGGCATCACTTGTTCCTACTCATTGGCATGCCCCTTTGCGTGGCGTTATTTGGTCCTGCTAATAGTCCAGCCCCAGTGCATGGCATCACTTGTTCCTGCTCGAAGTAGCGCTGCCCCATTGAGAAAATCATTATGAGTCCACCATACTTTTGGCCCTGAATGCCACATACGGTAATTAACACTAGCAACCAGGGACAGCGTCTAGCCAATCAGGAGGGCGGAATCTGACAGGAACCTCTCGCTTTCTCTTGGTCACCTGTGCCTCTCCCCAAATGTCTGCCATTTTATTTTTGACCTGCGCTATGGCCCTTTCGATACCCCCTTCCCCAGTCGCGCAAACTGCCCATACTTCACAATCCTCAAGCAACTAAGGCACAGACTGGCACGCTGTTACCCGCCATGTCAAAACACAGGAGTTACCACTATATTACCTCATGCAGTAATCTGAGGTAGCTGGGCTTTACTGTCCTACTGGGTGGTGTTCCAGAAACTGTGCAAGTCCTGTGTAGAGCCCCCAACGGCATCTCCATCCCTGTCTGAGGGATGCAAATGGATATGATCCGGTGTTGGATCACACCACTACTGTGCCACATATGAACATGGCTGGAAAGAGGGGATGACTGTGGGCCCTTCTCTGCATCATGTCTGGAGGGCGCTGAGAATGTGGGCATGGTTCTAGGTCATTTGGTCGAAAATAAATGGTCAACAGGACAAATGGTCAACACAATTTGGTCGACAGGTCAAATGGTTGAATTTTTTTTTTTTTTTTTAGTTGTTTTTTTCACATTTTTTTGGGGGGGGGGCCCTGACCCCCTTTTTTTTGCTAAAAAACCCTTTTTTTCCCCAAACGAAAACCTAAAATAAATATATATAAAGAAAAAAAAATTCAACCATTTGACCTGTCGACCAAATTGTGTCGACCATTTGTCTGTCGACCATTTGACTGGACACCTGTGGGCATCTGCAATGACCACCTTTGTAATCCCTCCAGTGACCCATTCTGCGAGCTCTTCGCCCTGAAGTGAAAGAAGCACACCCATCCACCTAGGGAAAACAACTTCTTGCTGGGCATCATGTTGCCCCTCTTGGCAAAGCATACTTCCATTGAAATGCTGTACTGGTATAATACGCATCGTCTTCCCTGACTTTAATGGCAGGTCTTGAGAAAATGAGTATGTTTGATATCACAGACACGGTTCTTGCATTATTTTCCCCTCAATATGCTGCGCTCCGGGTGGCCTACCTCCCAATGGTAAAAAGAAAGTGTCCGAATATATAAAAATGTTCCACAGTAAGGGGGAAGAACATGATATTACCCTTCGCCAGGTAAAAAGGAATTGTCTGCATGTGCCTTGAAGGCTTGACAGCAAATATGTGAGGATCAGTCGGTGCAGAAGGCAACATGAAGGTGACGACAAAAAAGAAAAATGGAGGAGGCACCCCGATAACCCGGGCAAGGTCCTCCTCCTCCCTCCCCCCGGGTAAGGGGGAGGGTTGGTGCGAAGGGTGCCAAAGCGCAGGAAAAGCATAAGCCTGCAAAGAGCTACAATGGAAAGGGACGGGCCAAGCCCCATATAAGCGGCAGGGTCCTGCTGCAGGGAGCATCCAGTCTCCAGCAGTAGGACGCCCGCCGCAGTGAGAGGATTTTCGTTGCCCACACCAGTTCGCCTGCATGCACTGATTCCTTTCCTAAATGTGTACCACAACAGTATTGATGCAAAGTTGCTCTGGGAGGGATTTAGGTGGGGGTTCAGGATTCCCTTCACAGGGGCTAGGGTTGCATTGGGGATGCCAGAAGTGGTCGCACAAAAGGTAGAAAAGGAAAGCAAGCTGGGGAGGTTGCTGGCCCTTTCACATGGCCACCACTAGATCATTTTGGATTATCACCATTGGGGTGGGTGCCAAAGAGGGAGGAGGGGCAGTGCCGCTTAATTCAGCACCTGTCTTTCCCTGAGGGAGAATCCGCAAATGATGGTATAGCTGAAGAGCTGTGCAGGGTGCACTATGCATCATTTGATGAGGCAGTAGAGCTGGTGAGGTCTGCTGGGAGAGGCGCTCTTATGGGGAAGGCCGATATATAGTCTGCCTTCAGGTTATTACCAATCCACAAGGAGAGTTACCATTTACTGGGCTTCAAGGTGAAAGATGAGTACTTTTATGACAAATGCTTGCCAATGAGCTGTGCTATTTCTTGTGCATAATTTAAAAAATTCAGCACCTTTTTGGAATTTGCATTGAGGCAAAGGGTTCAAGGGGGCGGTGTCCTGCACTACCTCAATGATTTCTTGTTTATCAGTAAAAAAAGGTACAGGGGAGTGCCAGTCGCTCATGAGCTCATTCCAGGGATTGATGGAGGAGATGGGGGTCCCACTAGCAAGGGGTAAGACAGTCAGCCCACATTCCTGGAAATCGAAATTGACTACGTAGCGGGGCAGTGCAGGCTGCCCAGTGAGAAAGTGCTGAAACTGAAGGAAACAATCAGAGTTTTGAGGGGCAAGAGCAAGGCTACCCTGAGGGAGCTTCAATCATTGGCTTGTAACCGCAATTATGCGGGAAAAGTCATCCCAGAGAGTAAAGTGTTTGCTAGGAGTATTGAGCTCAAAACTGTGGGTTTACAGCATGCCTCTCAACATGTAAGACAAGGGTCTGAGGTCTAAGAAGACCTCAGGATGTGGGATGGATTTTTGGATGAGTTTAATGGTGTATTGCTCTGGAGGGAGGATTGGGCCAGCAGCGAGAGGCTCAAACTATTCACTGACTCCTCAAGTTCCCTCGGTTTCGGGGCCATTTTGGGGGGGGGGGCAATTGGAGTGGTCAGCCTTGGCCAGCAGCATGGCATCAGGAGGGGATTACTAGGGACATCACTCTGCTATAACTATTCCCCATCATGGTCACATTTAAATTGTGGGGCAAGCAATTAAAGAACAAAAAGGTGTTGCTCTGGTCAGACAACCTGGTGGTGGTCCAGATCATCAATCAGGGGACATCTAGCAATTTGAGGGTTTTGAAGCTGCTTCGATAGCTCACAAAGAGCTTACTGACCTTCAACACTGAAGTTAGGGCACGGCATATTCCAGGGTTGAAAAACGTGGCCGCTGACTCTCTCTCTCCTATTTACAGTGGGAGAAGTTTCGGGGGAACTGTCCAGAAGCATGCAAGATGATGACCACATTCAAGGCTCAATGGTGGGGCATGATTGGGGGGATCTGAGTGCCTTAATGCATACCGCTCTAGTTCCTGGCTCAGCGAGAAGAAACAAGGCATGCTGGGAGCGGTTCTTGGACTTTCAGTACAAGGTTTTGACAGAGGGGCAGAGGGATTGGCCGGTACGGGCCTTTGTTGGATGGTGTTGGCGGTCTGGAAAAAACAGATCCTGGATGGCATATCATTTGGCAGCAATAGCCCATTATTGTAAGCTGGGGGGGAAAGCAGACCCCACAAAAGAGCATTATATTGAAATGGCAATGAGAGGTTGGGGCAAGCAGGCAGAGAGGAAGCCAGATGGGGTGGTTTTCCATAACAAGTCTGACAAGGTTTTATTCACAGCAGCCTTCACATTAGCTTTCTTTGGGGCATTCAGAGTGAGCGAGTTGGTTCCTGAAAATAGGGATGGCAGGGGCACAGGTTTCTTAACGCTGGGAGACGTTCACTTAGCGGAGGTTCGTTTAAGCATTTTTCTAAGAAGATCAAAGACTGATCAGAAGGGGAAAGAAGGACAATTACACTCCTTAGCACCGAAGGGGCATAGTTTGCCCAGTAGCGGCCTTGGCTGCTTCTCTCCGGCAGAGGCTTGATACGGGGGTGAGTCTCCTCTCTTCTTGCACAGTGATGGGTCAGCCTTGAGCCATTTCCAATTCAGGAGGGTCATGGTCATGGCACTAGAGAAGATGGGGGTTACAGAAGGTGTGTTTGGGACTCACTCCTTTAGGATAGGGGCAGCCACATCAGCGGCAGAGATGGGCCTGGGTTCTGAGGCAATCAAGCAAATAGGGGGATGGAAGTCTGGGTGTTTCAGGAGATGCATCAGGCCTGTGAAAATGTAGCATTAATAAGCTTCCTTCTTGTCTCCTGCCTACTAGCAGCAATACATAGGAGGAAGCGGCCCGTCTGAGTGCTAGGGCATTCCTTTGTGTCAATGGCCGGGGCGAGCTGGACGGCAGAGCAAGAGGAGCCGACCGCTGGCGAGTACCAGATGAGTACCTGGATGAGATGGGCCCAGCTGCAGGGGCACATCCACAGATTGCTGGGTAAGCAGCAAAAGCCGGACATCTTGATCATACACCTTGGGGGCAATGATTTGACTAGCCTGGGGAGGGGGGCTCTGATGAGGGAGATGATGTTTTCTTTGCAGGAGTTGTCTTCACAGCTGGGGGAGACCGAGATCTTGTGGTAGTGATCATTTGAGGCAGGAATGGCGGGGCGCTGAGAGTCACTCAGCTGTGGAGCAGTCAAGAAGGAAATTGAATCGCGGAATGGCAAAGTTCTGCAGGGGCAGAGGTTTTCCCCGGATAAGGCCCAGCCTGATCAATTTGAAATCCCCAGAGTATTATTTGAAGGAAGGAGTGCATTTGTCGGCATCAGGGATGGATCTGTTTTATTGGAATGTGTGCACAAAGCTCCTGGAACTATGAAGTAGGAATGGGGGGAGCCGCGGTGGGCGGTAACCCACATTCGGCGTGGCAGTGTTTTGGCGACCAGTGACAAGAGACAGACTCTGAATGAGCCATGGGAAAGCCGGAAGGGTCTTTGCTCTTCTCGTGACCAGCGCCTCTTGGGAGCCTAAGAGGTGGGGGCATCTGGTGATAACAATGAAGGCTCAGCTTCCCCCGAATAAACGGCGCTCTCCCAGCCCAGGAACACCTGCAGGGGCAGGCGGGTCTCAGACACGAAGGGTTGGGGAAGTTGTGCCTACTGTGGACTTTGTTGGGAAAAGGGGGAAGCAGGTTTTGGACACGAAGCAGTCGCTGCACCTTCAGAACTATTTTCAAAATTGTTTGTAGTGTTTTTGATTATGTGTGGAAATAAATCTGCTGCCTTTTTATGCCAAAAAGAAGACATGTCTCATTCTACACCTTACTGGTTGGGTAAAAAAGGGGACATGTAGAATGAGCTACTGTGACATATGTTGGCATATTGATGGACAAATGCCCAGGTTATGGGCAGATGTGAAACCTAAAATCTCTAGCTCCTTGCAGTAGCTCCAGTATAAAATGGCCGCCAAATTCATGGCGCGTGCGTCACTACTCTCCTTCCTTCGGATCAGTTCAAAAATCTTTGGCGTCTGCTTCTGGAGGGCCCCCTCAAATTGCTGTTGCCAGACTGCTTGCTCGCTCTAGGCTCCAGATGGGTCTCTCCCTGCTCACTCCACGACCCCTCCAGACTCCACACTACTCTGTCAAACTCTACACGCTCCAGGTGGCTTTCCTTGCTTCAGCAAGCTGCTCCAGGGACCAGGCTGTTCCACTCATTCCACCAAATTGCTCTAGGCTCCAACTGCACCTCTGACTACCCCCAGCCTCTCCAATTTCCAGTCTGCCAAACCCTACGTCATTATACCATATCTGGTCTCAGAAAAGTTTTTATGGGAGGGCAAAAGGGGCACTTGCTCAGGGCCCCCACCTTGGAGGGGCCCCCACAAGGCTAGCTGATCTGAAGAAGGAAGATTCACCAGTCTTAAATAGAACACATCAGGATATTGTATGAGGTGCTGCTGAGGCTCTAAACCCATTCATTTCTGTTTTGGCAAGTGCATTCTGCCTTGATCAATTCATTGTGTATTGTTTTCTGTGTTCACTGTGGTATACATAGTTTGTGTGTTCCTTATAGCACAACTCTGTAGCATTCTTTCCTTCCTGTGGGAATTATGTTGATCATGTGCAATAGGCAATGGTGAAATGCATATTGATAAATTGAGTGCCACAATGGTTCAGAAGTTAGCTCAGTGTGTGAAGCACCCATTCCGTAGATATGTGTTCATATACAAAATTAGAATATCACATTCCAGCAAGGCTGGCTGAGCCTTTCCTATGTCTGAAGTTTATAAACCTGCCTGCATATTATAAACCTGCCTGCATATGAACAACATCTGCTATTATCAGCAATGTACCTGTACCAGATAGGGGTTGCTATAAAAACTAAAATATCATCCTTATGGTGAAGGTCTAGAAATTGGTTTGTTCAGATAGGGTGTTGAAAACCCTAGGCAATCGCCTCCAACGATGGCACCAAGAGGTGATTAAGTATCCAAATTCAAGACTATGGAACGACAGCGTTCATGTTTATATCCTGGATTTGCCAGCTATATCTTACATTACTGTGCTGTCTTTTATGAGGTCTGCCTTCTTGCATGCTGCTGGTATCGTTTAGCCCATTACTTGATCTTTCTTCTTGTGTAGGCCATTTGGGTGGAAGGGTTGGTAGACAGAAGAGAGCAGACCATATGTCGCAAGCCAAGCATATTTTAAGGTCTGCTTGTTTGACACAAAAGACTGTTTTGTTTTTGGCAAAAGTCAAAGGTTTTTATGTATGTTTAAAAATGAAAATGTCACAAGCCATTGTTTTGGAAGTTTTTAAAGCTTTAAAATACAAAAGACAAACCCAGAATAAATGTGTTAAATCACATCAATTGGTATTCTGGTTCTTATATACTTCCCTTGATGATGGAGAGAATGAAGCTAAAATCATTCCTATTTTGCATAACACCCTTCTATAACATTTTGTTTAAAAATGGTCATGTTTGCTAATGTGATTTGTGTACTTTCCAAGTCCGTTTTTTAATAAAATGAGATTGTTTTAGTTCATGGTAAGAACTGGAAAAGAAAGTGAAATTGCAGAGTTGGCACAAATCCCAGCTTCACACCTCCACCCTTAACCAATGTGTGATCCTGGGCATCTTATTTAACCTTGTATTGCCTAACCTCTCAATATTGCCAGTCCCTAAACCTTTCAAAATTGTCAGCCCTTCCGAGTGATTTCCTTCTCATGGTATGATCTTCATAAAAGCCTTATTCATGGTTTCACTGTCTAAATAGGGTGCATATTTATATCACACACCACAAGCATTTGTTCCTTTGATATCTAATGGTAACACCATTTGAAAACCATATCCCACTTCTAATCTCTGTCTGGATAAAGACACCTTCCTGGTAGGTTCTACTCGGCCTCCACTATCCATGCTACGATAGGTGTAGCCTTCTCCTTCTTTCCAATTGGTGGTCTCTATCCATTAATCAGCACTTTTGCATTCTGTGAGGCAGCTAATGTGAGTTCTCTGTCTATTATGGGTTACATGTACCTTTTACATACTGGGCCTCATTACACGGTAGGCGGTAACCATGGCGCTATTAGCGCCATGGTTGCCGCCGGCATTTTACCGTGACCGCCTTGGTGGATGGCGGAATTACTGCCCTACTCCAAGGTGAGCGTGGGCGGTAATTCCCCATTCACCAAGGCTCTTCCCCATTCCCATTTTTGCCCCCATAGTGCATAATGGGAATGGGGAAGGCGCTAATTACGGTACCGCAATTGCGGTTACGTAATTAGCACCAAGGTCCCTTTGCGGGTTCGTTTTTTAACGCCTGCTAGAAGCAGGCATTAAAGTACCAACCCGCAAAGGGACCTCGTAATAAGGCGGTAAGGGTTAACGGTCACCGGTAGCATGGTGACCGTTAACCCTTACCGCCTTCCGTGTAATGAGGCCCACTGTCCTGTATTAATACTACATCTACCTTCCTCAGTGTTATTTATAAAAAGTATCCTGTAAGTACTAGAACAGTAACCTCTTTGTATACTTCTAATGTTGGTCTTCAAATGCTACTTGTTTATCATTCTGATTAGAGCAAGAATGGAGAGGGCAAGGCGACGTAAAGGGAGTAAACGTGCTTATAATGCTGCCAGACAGCATATCAACCTATAGGATGTAAGTGTGACGTTTGTGGGGTGTGGGGCGTGAGCAGTATTCTTGATCCCTTAATTCCTTTGGTTTGGTGGAGGGGGGCCCCAAAGATGTCCGTGACCATGGCCCCAAAAGTGCTTAAGATGGCCATGTCTGGTCTGTGTGTAGGAAGCAACCTAGCTGCTCCTGCATTCCGTGTTCTCTTCTTGGAAGACAGTTCTCAGCCATGCACCACGCACCACGAAACCCATGGCACGACACCTTGGTATCGTTCGTTGCATGCATCGTGCTCATTTCGAGGTTGGGGTGCTTGCTAACTATTTTAATGAATAAAAGCTGCCTATTTTGTATGCGTTTTCCAACACTTAAGTTATTAACATATAAACCAGAGCTTTGGAGAACGCCATTGTCCTTTTTTTGTATAGATCAACACCGTATGCACACCATCGGCGCTAGTACGGATGACGCTTTAGCTATAAATGCCATCACTGCAGTGATGTCAGCGCGTGCACAGTCACTGCCACGCCGTAAAATCAAGCTTCGGTTATAGCGCTGAATCACGCCTGGACTCCTTTTGTGTCTGACGGCGAGAACAACACCGCTAGCTCTCATCAAACAGGCCACCCGCGGCGATGACATCTCGGTCAGCGCTTCAGTAAGTCCCAAAGCCTTTCCATTTCCCCGTGGCATAGCAGGCGGCTAAAACTAGACAACCAAATGCATTATTCTATCTTCAGGTTCGTTTTATCTCCGCGTATTGGCATGGTGTGAGGGTCCAGGGATCGACATTTCAGCTTCTGGCACCTCTCACACTCGGAAGCAGGATCGAGGTTATTTTACCCGTCATCTCGCCCAATGCATTCATTATTGATGACGGGGGCACATGTTAAAAAACTTGGGTGTCACTTCAGGGACACTAATAAATGTGTCCTTTTATTTTTTCGAAATGCAGAACGCCCTTGGTTTAGAAAAAAATAAATAAAAAGTAATCGGGTTTTCATACATATAAATGCCAGGCTGTCAGCACGCGTTCCCATTCCGCTTTTTTTCATTCTGCACGTGAGCCCCTTTGCTCCATAAAAACATGGTGAGTCATCCCCCCTTTTATTTTTTAAACAAAATGGTTTTCATACAACAAATAAGGGCGGGTTCGGACTGGCCTAAAGGTCAATAGGACCGTGGCTCAATCGAAAACACAAAATGCTGCTGTGAGGCAGTTTTTGTTGGGTCAAAGTGGACCACTTTTAGGCCAATGTGGGCCAGTTTGATGAGCTACTTCACTCTGCGGCTAGTAGTTTTCACCAGGGGTGCTGAATACATATACTTTAAAATGCACAATTCACAACACGTTTTATTAAAAAAAAAAAATCTCTCCCTTGGGTACGATTCAGTTTCACAAAAGGAATGAATTGCCATTTACAAATGCGGGGAACTTTTTCATTGGTGCCGGAGACAATGTTATGGCCCAGTCCGACCCTGAATAAGGGCAGTTCTTTAAAAGCATTACGTGATAGGGAAAAATGTTTTTTTAAGCCATTTTGTTTTTAATGTTGCCTGTATTTTTATAGACAGGGTCCACCAGTGATGCCCCGGTCCTGACGAGGGCGATCATACCTATTCCCATCGCTGAAACATGCATTGGGTTACATCGCCACAGCCATGTTAGCCACCAAGTTACAGGCGGACGGTGACCCTCCAAAAAAAAGGAAAGTGCAACAATTCAGCACTTTGACAAACAGTAGTGCCTTTTGCTTTTCCAAATGTGCCAGTCCTCCAAAGAGGGCACGCAGTGGACAAAATAAATAAATTAGGAATATATTTGTTTGTCTATGTCAAGACCTAAAAAAGATATGTTTTGTTTCATGAATTGGAGTTTATTTGTCTATATCAACATTTATGGAAATGATTATAGTAATGTTCAAACAATTTGAATTTTGTTCATACGAATCCAATCATGGTCAATTAATCTGAAGCATTTTTCAATCCAATTTGAATTTCTAAACATTTTAAAATAAATAAATATACATAAATATTAGATTACAAATAATTAGTTTTGCTCAAAAACTGCCTTTTTTTCCTTTCATTAATTGATGTTGTGATCAGCTCATGCAAGTGAAATATCAATCCTCTCCCTAGGAGCACTTTGCATGTGTATGTTCAAGCTTGCTCACTATTTTCAGACAAGTTAAGTCAAGCAAAGGTCATCTTTTACTTAAATAGTAACAATTGAAAGAGGGGTGTAATGCACTAAGAGCCCCCTCTCTAAGCCGCAAGGCCAGGAGTAGCCTGATTTTGAAATACATCAGGACAAAACGAATGGGAAGAATTCCTCACGCACGCTCCTCGCTCAAATAACAAATGTTGAAGAAAGGGTTCTTTGGGATGAATGATAGTCAGTAAAACAGGGAGCAGCAGATCTTTGCTGTAGATGCATTGCACAGGTTTGCTTAGCAGAACACGAAACAGAGAACCAAGGTTTTTCAGCCTACTTATAGACAATGTTTGAATTCCATCTGTATTCCTTCCTTCTCTCTAGGAAGTGCTTGAGGCGGTTACGTCAGCAGTGATAGTCTATACAAATCTCTCCATTCACCCATTCATTCACAGGAGGATGCTTCCTAACCTTACCTGCAAATGAACTTCCAGTGATGGCTACTAGCTGGCATTGCCCATATGTGGCTTTTCAGCACGATTTGCATATTCTACTATCTTATTGCCTTAGCTCAGAGGTCTGCAGCCTGTGACGCGCCAGATGTTTTGGACTACGACTCCCATGATTCCTCACTTGACTATGCCGGTAAGGATGGATGTGACTTGTAGTACAAAACATCTAGAGAGCCTAAGGTTGCAGTCCCTTACCTTAGTTGCAGAGTTTGAGGAAGGGGGGGGGGGCATGCTCTCTTTTTGGGAAATCTAAATAGGGTCATGAAACAACTTATCCGGGAAAGGGATCCACACTGAGTGTCGGCAGTGAGGAGTTAAAGAAAGATTGTTACAGGTTTAGCCTGTGGCCCAAATGGGGCCTGGCTGGAAAGGGCCGCATGCTTTTCCACTAAGGGGATACAGACACCAGAGTTTAATAGACACACGTTATTACATGTTTTTTTTTTTTATTAAAGCTGTTAGCTTGCATAAGCAAACCTTTAGCCATTACACAAGTACAAACGATTTCAATGAATTTACAATTTCATAAAGCAATTCATCCATAGCTATCAAAAACAATCTCATGCACTTACAATATTGTATTTCTTATAAATACTTCTGTTGCATAGTATATATATACAGCCATCATCCCAATGAAAATCAATTCATGAATATTATACCGTTATATTTCATGATTACAAAATGCTCTTATTTATCAAATCAAATGCTTTACAAATCGTGTTGTTGCTAGGAATAAAGACCAATAATGACCACTAAAAATCATCACCCACCAAGTTTCAGAAGATAAACTGTTATATTGCATCAAGAATGTATCAAAATAGGGGCTTCTCCTTTCCACAAGGGCACAGCAATCCACTAAAAGATGGCTAAGGGTTTCTTTTTCATCCGCTCTCTTACAGAAGCTACAGCAACGCTGTTGATGTCTCCATCCATCCCTTACACCTAAAACATCTCTTGTTGGAAGGAGAATGAAGCGCTATCTCATAAGTAGTCTCCTAAACCCTGCAGCCGGATGTTTCACTAGTTATTTCAGGAGTTGATTTATAGGTTTTATTTAAGTTTTAAAATTTAAAAACATCTTATAAGAATTGCACTGCTGCAATTTCTCGATCCAATCACTCTGCAATCATTTATTGTTTTACCTCTTGTGGGATTAACATTAATACCTCTTCATTACATACTGTAGCTTCAAGGATCTCAAGGCACTCCTTCATTCATGCAGCCAAAATCTCATCCTGCCACCCCTCACAAGCCTTAGCCAGGATGTTCTGCAAGGAAGAGTCATCAGCCAAGCAGCATTTACAGTACAAGGACAATCGCTTCCAGTTGACCATTACCTGCAATGACAGCAGACCCAATTCCTGTCTGATCAGCTGTATAGGGATACCTTTCGGAAAACCCAGAACCTTCTTCCAGAATCAGCCCTCTAATAAATCCCATTTGTCAATTCTCGAACATACTCGTGTGTCTGCCCCATAGATTAGTATAGGAACCACTTTCATCTTGTAAAACTGTAATCCCGGGACCAAAGTGAATTTTCCATATTTCTGCTGTATTAACATTGCCTGCGAGGCCAGTGATTCCACCTTTAGGTGCAATAAGGGTGTATATTTTGTCTCTTTCAATTCATTATTAAAGCTAAACCCCAGACATCGGTAGAGGTCTATCTCCAGAAATGTGAAAGTGCAGAGAAACCATCTCTATGAAGGAACTTTCTTACCCCTTTGTGACTTAATTACGATCAAACTTGATTTAGCAGTATTTATTGCCAATGTATTACATTCTGCGTACACCTTCAGCACCCTCAACAACCTTTGCAGACTGATAGGCGTCTGATCAAGCAACACCAGATCATCAGCATAAAACACCCAATGCACACCCTGCCCGATATCCTGGGAGGGTGTGCATTGGAGCCCTCCATTATTTCATTTAGATCAGATAAAAGCAAGTTAAATAACGCAGGGGCCAAAATACACCCCAGCTTAAGACCTCTATAGACCAAATTTGCTCTGATACTTTACCTTGCTGATTTAGTCTGATATACATAGAAGTGTTACTATATAGTTGTTTATTGATGTCCATCAAGCCTATTGGACATACCCATGTGCGTAACTTGTTCCACAGTAAGGCTATATCAATACCATTGAATGCTACAGCTAAATTGATAAATGCCAAATAGACAGGTGGACCCTTCGTCAATGCCCTATTTGTCAGATACTGCAATATGAAGCCATTTAGGGACTTGCCCACGCCTTTTACAAATCCTGACTGATTTTGATCAAAGCGCTTAGTTTTAATAACCCACTCCCTCAGTTTTTCCAGAACCAATGACACAATACATTTTCCTGGAGCGTCTAAAACTGCTATCGGTTTATAATTTGAGGGAGCGATTCTTGTGCCCTTTTTAAAGATAGTAATAATCATGTCAGTTTTCCATGAGTCTGGAATCTGTTTTATCTCCATGATACTCTTAAACACCTCCCACCAGATTTCTGCCCAAGCTTCTGGATCCTTCTTAAAGATAGCATTAGCTAGACCATCGAGCCCGGGTCCTTCGAGGCATTACTTTTAAGAATTAACCTTAGGATGGCATCATGATCAACCTTTAGGGGACATGAAACTTCCTTCTCCTTTGCTACCAGCTCTTCTAATCTTTGAATCTGCTTAAATATACCTTTAAAGTGGTTTACCCATGTTTCTTTCTCTATGGGATTTATTAAGAGCGCTGACTGTGGAGTAAAACAATTTTCCAAGAGATTCCAAATAGCCGCTGTGTTATTAGAGGCAATAACCCCCATCATGACCTCTGCATCCTGCTGAATTATAAGGACGTTATGCCCTCTCAACCAATTCCTATGAGCATCTTTCCTTTCTTGCCCTCTATCTTACATGTGCAATTTTTCAATGTTTTACTCTCTTGCAGGGTGGTCCTACGTTCTCTCTTTTTTATTAGAATCAAGAGGTCAAAAACATGTTTATGTTTATATACTGATCTTATCTCCTTGTTCCCTTTCTTATCGAATTTATTCAGGACTGTGATCTATCCTTCCGCACTCGTCCTACATGAATTAGATCGCCTCGCCAGCTGGTTTGTCAAGGTATGTCTATATTTACTTTATTCATTTTATTTATTCATTTGTAAAGCGCACATAGCCCAGAGGCAACTAGGCGCTGCTTACTGCTTAAGAATATGGTTACAGATTTGAAGTCTTAGAAGTCAGGCATTACGTTACAAGTTCCACAATACTTTGTACAATACATTACATATTAACATTAAACAGTATATTTACATTGAATTCAACAGCAGAAATTGCACCGTTTTTTACATGGTTATATGTTGTTGCAGATCCTCATCATAATTTGTACTACATTGATGGGCTAGGAGCCTATTGCATGAGGTCAGATCTGAAGAGCAGGGTTTGTCAATGAAGAGCTCCGTCCAGTTAATCCTGTTTCTACCACCATTTATCTCTAACTTTGATGTATATACCTTGCTAAAATATTTAATTTATGTAAGGTTCCACTTGGTGGTTAATATAGCTTTCAAGCCCCGGGGGGGAGGGCAGACATGGGCTTTAACGGCCCGCCCGCTCGACCTTTGGTAGGCCCAATTGAAGCAAGGGCCTTAGCTCAGGCTGCGGGCTATTAAAGGCCATGTTCACCCCTCGCTAGGGCGTGAAAGCTATTCGCACCCCAGGATTTACCAGGGTGCGGATAGATTTACTTTTTTCCATCCAACAGGAGATCAACTCATCACGAGCCCATCTCCCGTCGGAGGAAAACAAAACAAAAATGTAAACAAAATTGCTGCTGTCATCTGAATAGGGACCTAGTCCCTTTTCTATTTCAATGGCGGCAGCCAGACGGGAGCAGTTCAGGGACTGGAGTTCAAGGCTCCGGTCCTGCACGTAAGTGGGGGGTGGGAAGGGGAATCAGGTGATGGGGGCTGGGGAGGCAACAAGGAAACACTCCCTGTTGCCTTCCCACATTAGAAAAAAAAGCGCCACCCAGGCAAGGGACTCGGGTGGCTGGAACAGCAGGCGGGGATTGTGTATTCTCGCCCACTTTTCCGGACACCTGATTGGTTGGCTCACCCTCTCCGGGTCGGAATAATCCATCCAGCCCTCAAGGGGGTCGGATGGAATGTTGAAGGGAGAAGAAAAGAAGAAGAAAGGAACATAACTCCCCTGCCCAAGAGTGAGATGGGCAGGGGAGAAAAGAATCTAAAGGAGATTTGAATGAAAGAGGACAGTTAGAAGACAATTAAAAAAGAGTAAGTGGGGAGAAACAGAGAACGCTCTCTGGGGTCGTTGCCTTGAGTGGCCCCAGGGCACACACAGACATTGTGGTGCCAGGCTGCGTGACCTAGGCAACCCGGCCTGAAAACTGCATGCTGGGGGGGGTGGGGTGCTGTTGTACCATGACCAAGATGTCGGCTCTTGTTTAGAGTTCCCGAGTCCGTGGCCGACCTGGATGGAAACTTTCCTGCTTTGCTTAACTTTACAATATTTTGGCGCGAGAACCGTGCTGCCAGCAAGTCCAGCGACACTCCCGTCCATTCCTGGTGTCAATCAGAGACCGGTGTGTGGAGAACGGGCGACTGACATCCTGGCGCAATGAGGGATGGCGCGTATTACATGCGCCCTGGCAGACTGTGAGGACCGGCAGATTCATTCATTACATCTGGAGGTCCCTGATTGAGCCTACCGGAGCCCTGACAATCCCTCCCTCCCCTCTGGGGGACACAAACTGCTAGGTTCTGTCAGAATATGGCCCGGAGACCAACAGGTGACTAAGACCCGCTCTGGGCTGCCTATTGCAGTGATCCCCTCGTGCTCGGAGGTGTGCCTCCACAGATCCATGGACTGTGATCTCTGTGATCTGCCCTGCCTCCACTGCTTGAGGTGAGCTGCGGAACACAGAGGCCTCCCTGCATCGGTCCGAACCTTCATCCCTCAACACTGTGCTCCATCTGGGTGGGCGGACTCAGCAGGTCCCTACAATATCGTCTGATGCTGCTGGACTGGCAGCTGGGGTTCGGGAGCTGGCAGAGGGGAATGCGGCCCAGTGTGGGGCAAGTTGTGCCTTGCTGGCCCGCTCTGCCACCGGGCGCCTTCTCCAGTGACCAGATCCCTATCCCCATCCTTGTTTCTGGGCTTGGGTACCACCCAGTTTGAGCTACCCTTCAGGTTGGACCCCAGGCCTGCGGTGCTGTGCAGGATCCCCGCAACACCAGATTGGAGTCGGTGGATGCTGGACTGAAACACCTAACACCTTGGGGGTTCCTCCAGTGCCGTCCCAAAACACCACTGATCAGCTTGTGCCCTGACAATCTAGCGCCCACCTCATGGCAATTCACTGCGTCATTGACACTTGTACTGTGGCGGTTCACTCAACTTGCAGCCAGAATTAACTTGTCCCATCCTACACATGCACTTAGTGCACTGTGCGGACCCCCTTAAAAAGTTCTGGACTGATTACACTGGGGAGCAGCGAATGCAGAACCACGCTGCCTGACATCCTAGGAGCGCCTCCAGTGCTGTCCCAAGACTCTTAGCTCCCTCTGCTCCACTACCGCTGATCTGCTGATATACATTACGCCACGCAACCCAACCCTTGAGCTGAGATCGCAACAGCCACCTCACTGTTGACGGTACAGCAGCCCATTTCACCTTTGGGGCCCGGTCAGAGGTGTAGACCTTATCCGGCTTGTGCAGCCCTGCGGGTGTAACTGAACCCCGCCCCAAGCAACATCACCTCGCCAACATCACTGATGCGAGGTGGCACAGGACCCCACAAACAGGGGCCATGACACAAGTAGACAATTACTGGCCTGTGAAAGTTACCACCCACGATCCACTCCCAGTCAATGGGTGGTTACTCTAGACCCAGCACAATATGACTAAGGAGAGCTCCAAGAATTAACGCTCCATAAATCAATACACTAAAGCTGCCCCAAGCCCGCAACATCTGGTGAACCGTCTCCTGATATGGAGGCAGCAGCTTTTACAATGGAACCCACTGAAACTCAGTGCATGATGGCATGCATGCAGGACGGGATCGCCAAGGTGCACAGTAAACTTGATGACATGACCAGCACCATTGACCCTATATAAACGTGCATCAACAGGACTGACCAGCGGCTAGCAGAGGCCGAAACGCGAGTGGGCACTGTGGAGGACGATATGTCCATGAGGAATTAACTTGTTACTCTGACCAGGAGGGTACTAT
The DNA here is from genome assembly GCF_040938575.1 of Ambystoma mexicanum. Lineage (NCBI taxonomy): Eukaryota > Metazoa > Chordata > Amphibia > Caudata > Ambystomatidae > Ambystoma > Ambystoma mexicanum. The sequence continues at coordinate 1,009,859,497 of NC_090932.1, read as the reverse complement.
AGGTGGAGAAGAAAAACGATGACCGCCTCAACAATATCTGCATCATCAGCATTCCCGAGAGTAAGACGGAAACATCTCTGGAACATTGGATAGAGTCCACCCTACTCCCACTTTGGGGAATCCAACATTATCGCCACAATTTGCAATAGAGCGTGCCCACAGATCCCTGACACCTAAACCCAGACCAGGTGCAACTCCACGCCCCATCATCGCCGGCATTCTCAACTACCGTTACCGGGATGCGCTCCTTCGTGTGGCCTGCAAGAAAGGGGACTTGGTGTTGTGCTCGAGCAGGATACACATTTACCCTGACATCTCATGGCCATCCAGCAAAAGAGGAAATCCTTCCTAGTGGTCAAGAAGTGACTTGCGATGGCAATCTGAAATATGCAATACTATATCCAGCGAAACTACGTGTGGAATGGAACAGCAAAACGTACTTCTTTACATTGCCCGACGAGGCTATGAAGTTCCATGATGGGTCCCTGCCGGTGCACTGACCACTGTGAACACAACCCAAGATTGTGCCTTACAGATGCGCCTGACTCTCTTCCACACTTGCACGCCCCGCCGATTGACCTACGCGACAAAATGTTACCTACTCCTGTCACCATGTTGGTGTCCCTGGGGATGTTGCAAGTATACACTTTTCTATTTGATTGGGTTCAGCCGATAGCGAATATGCTACCCCTTTGGGGTCGGTTTCATAAGAAGCATGTGAACACTTATCCTTCTATCTATGTCTAAGTCCGAAGTTGGCCTGGTGGGTCCGAGCATCAGCTTCCCCCATGCAATGTTGCGTTAATAAGTTAGGGGGGTATCTACGGGATTGCACCTCCCAGGTTTCTAAGGAGGTGAGGGAGGGGGTTGGTAAGGGACTGTTGGGATTGGTAAAATTGCACTTGACACGCACAGTGCTTCTGAAGAATGGAGAGATGTGGGGGAGAGGAGGGTGGATTGTGGGGGAATAGTTGGAACTGAATACTACAAGGGTGGGAAATGTTAAACGCCTTGCATCCGAATGGGTGACATAACTTGCCTTAGTTGGAATGTCTGGGGCCTGAGTAACCCAATTAAACGACGGAAAATACATTTGTATGTCGAGAGGAACCACTTCTATACATCCTACTCATCGCAATCTAGGGGGGTTATGCTACTGGTACATAGATCTCTTCCATTTCAGTGCAATCACATGAGAGCAGACCCATTTGGTAGATATATCTTGGTGTATGGGAGGTACTGGTGATGAATGTGTATGGTCCTAATGTGGATGTCCCTCCATTTTACGTAGACATCTTGCACGAGCTGGCCCGGGATCCGTTAGTCCCTATTCTGTGGGAGTGGGGGGTGATTTTAACACTATCCTGGATCTGGAATTGAATAGATCCACCCACCCCCACAGAACCCTCTGACGAGCTGCCTGTACTATCGTGGATGCTTGGCGGGCACTAAATACTGACGACCACTCCTAAACTTTTTACTCCACTGTCTATAACTCCCTCTCCCATATTTACATGTGGATCATTTCTAACACATTACTTGGAGGGGTCAGAGATTCCACCATGCTCCCTCGTACCTACTCGGACCACTCCCCACTTAGCATCTCCATGACACTGCCCACACTCTCCATGCCCCACAGCAACTGGGGCTTTAAACCGCTAGCCTTGCAAGATGTTGCGTTGGCATCCACTATTGAAAACCAAGTACACTTGTTTTTGTTAACAGAATGTAGGCTCGGTGCCCTCATCTAGTACACTTTGGAAAGCCTTTAAGGTTTACATCCGGGGGATCGCTATGTCAGCGGAATTCAGTGTCCTCAAGGCAATCCGATACAGCTTAACACATTGCGAGGATAGACTGTGTAAACTAGAGCGGGAACTGCCCAGCGACCACCCTGCAACCACACCTACACAGGTCAAGGAAACTGTAGATACCTTCAGGACCCATTCAGAACATGAAGTAACATTCTTTAACACCCCTATGGCCGCTAGGAAATACAGTGAAGGGGATAGTCCTGGCAGACTGCTCAATCGGATGGCGCAGCAGGAGAGTGGTAGAGGATGTATTCCGCTCATACGGGACACAATGGGTGATCTGGTGCACATGCCCACGGCCATCAATGGGGTATTTGCTGCGTTTTATCAGGACCTCTACAACGATAAAGACACACGTACATGAGAGGAGATTGATGGTTTTCTCAACACTCTCTCACTCAGTCACAAGATACCAAGGCCCTACTGGATCTTCCAATCTCGATAGCCGACATTACCCAGGCAATTGAACACCTGCCAACTGGGAAAGCCCCTGACATGGATGTCCTAACTGCTGAATTTGATAAGCACTACAAAGACACCCTTGCCCCATACCTCCTTCAGGTCTGGCGTGAGTCCCATGCGTCTGAGTCCCTTCCAGGCACCATGTGTGAGGCAGTTATCACGGTCTTGTTGAAACATGGTAAACCTGCGGACCAGTGCGGCTCATACCACCCCCTGTCTTTAATCAATACTGATGTAAAATATTCGCGAACATATTGGCCACTCGCCTGATGCCGGTTATGCCACACATTGTTCATCCTGATCAATCGGGATTCATCCCTGGTAGGACCACAGCACTAAACCTCTGCTGCCTTTTTAATATACTGGCGCAGATAGACCCTAGGGCCAATGCGGTAGCAGTTTCATGGTGGTTCATGTACGCTGTATTGTCAAACTGCGAGTTTGGCCAGGGGTTCTTCGAGGCCTTACACCTCCTTTACACAGCTCCAGTGGCCAGGGTCAATACGAACTGGCTACTTTCCTCACAATTTACTATAGGTCGTGGCACCCTTCAAAGTTGACCTCTGTCACCCATAATATTTGCTATTATAATCGAACCTTTGGCAGATTTAAAAAGACTTAAACATAGACGTCGCGGGGTCCGGATGGCGGGTGAAGCACAGATCATCTCCCTATATGCGGATAATGCATTAGTATACATTTGGAACCTCCAGGAACATGTAAAGCCTATCATGGAAGATATCCTATATTTTGGAGTGATGTCAGGTCTCCGTGTGAATTGCAGCAAATTCAAGCTCTTCCCACTTACAGATATCACTGCCCCACCTGTGGGCCTACAGGGGTTCAAGTGGGCTTGGGCAACTGTGCGCTACTTGGGAGTGACCGTAACTAGAAATGGCCCACATTGCATGCCTGCAACTACAACACATATATGATGCAGCTGCAGGCCAAGCTTATGGGATGGGCTCACTACCCATCACAATAGCAGGCACGATTGCGCTTCTCAAAATGACAGTTCTACCTAAACTTCTATACCTTTTCCTTAATATAAAACTGTGTCCCGGGAGGTCCTTTTTTCAAGAGCTAAAGAGCAACATTTCCAAAATCGTGCGGCATTCCGGGGCGGGTTCGACTGAAGTGAGACACACTGACATAACCATTTCATAGTGGAGGATTTGCTGCCCTCAACTTCGAGCTATACTGGATGACTGCACAAGCACAGTATGTGGCCCTTTGGTTTGGCAACAGTCCACCTCCCCCCCACATATTGCTGGAGAAGCACTCGGAAGCGGACGGGGACCTGCGCTCACTAGTTTTCCCCGATGTATTTACTGATGATTGCTGTTTTGACTCTGCTAGCGTCACAGCACTGGCCTGGCGCAAAATATGGAAGGAATAGATGTGTGCACACCATTCCATGGAGACTTTCCCCTTTGGAATTGTTTCCCATCCCTGCCGCGGGCTGACTCTAGCTTGCTGGCGACATGGGTACAACAGGGATTCCATACATTGGGGTCACTTTATCAGGAGGATAATTTCATCCAAATCTGTGATATCCCAGGATTTACACGTGGTATATCCTCTCAGTGATTGCAATATGCAGGCATGCAAAGAGCATGGAAGAAATTGTGGAGCTGCTTCCCAGTCAAGCCAAAGAACAGCGCACTACTGGGGTTTGCACTGACAGCGGGCGACAGTCGCAGCCATGTGTCATCCCTATATCGTTTAATCCAAATACAACCTCACTGATGCTAGATACTTCCATTTGCTGTGGGACTGCCTGCGACTCATGACTTTCTGGGGAGATGTGTGTGCAACACTGTCCGAAACGACTGGTACAGATGTCCCCCTCGCCCCATTGTTTTGCCTGTTTCACATTCCGAGTTCACCTCCGGCATTCTTAGTAAATTTGTAACGGCTAGGTCTCCTTCTGGCCAAATGCTGTATTCTTTTGCGTTGGGCAAGCGCTCATGCGTCCAACAGAGAACACTGGCTGTAGGGTGTAGTGGGGTCTAACGACATGGAAAAGCACTAGGTACACATGCAAGCACCAGAATCCCAACCAAGGGATATATGGAACCCCCTGAGACTGCATCTTCTGCGCACAGCGACAAACTCAGACAGGGCCCTGACCCCACAATCGATCTGAACTGTCTCTCCGAGGTCAATCCCCCCATAAACAGGAAACATTTCGAATCATCCTCTTTGCATGCTTATGTTCATCCTACTGAAATGTATAACACTTGCTCTTATACTCCGGTGCCCTCCCGTCTCTACCGAATCCGTAAAAGTGATCCTATTATCCTGTGTTCTGTAACGTCAAGTGCTTAAATAAAGAAAGTTTTTTTAAAAAAAAGAAGAAAACAGCGTGCCGGGGCTGACTGCCAGGAGCAACCCTGGGTTCAGAGAGCTTTGGCGGGAGACCGGACGGGCCCAGGGAGATTAAAGGGCCTGGGCAGCGTGCGTGAGGCTGCCTACGCCAAAGGTGTAGAGCTGCCCAGTCTGAGGCGTGTATGGGAGTGGCCTGAACAGGGAGCCCGGTATGCCCCTGACGGCCCGCCCCGTGGGCAGCGAGGCGGGCCTGAAAACTAAGTCCTTCTGGGCCATGTGTGTTAGGTGGCCGGAGGGTGAATGCAGCGAAGTCCCCTCCATCCTGGAGTGGTGAAGAAAAGTCACAGGCTGCCCTACAAAGTAGCCTTGGTGAAGACGGTGATGGGCGAGTCCCGGATTGCCTCAGTGTTACAACCAGCGTGAGGAGAAACCCAGAGTTTCTGTGCCGAAGCAGCCCGAGTGAAGCTGCAGCGGCCCACCCCCTGCATCCCTCTGACGTGATGCTGGCGGGAGGGCATGAAGCCAAAGCAAGCTGCGGGCACGGGAGTGAATATGGTTGCGTCCCAATGGCAACAAAGATGCAGCCTGAACGTAAGATGGCAGCGCGGGGCAGTGACATGGACATGAACAGTTGAAGTAGCCGCAGGAGTGTCTGTGAGGGTAGGTGGCCCCCTGAGCCTATGGGGGCCACCCCCTAAAGTTGAAAGAGGACTGCAGGTGCAATGGTGATTTCCTACTCAGGCAAGGGGCCATTCAAGGACAGAAAAAGAGTGTGGGCAGTGTGGTGAGCGTGGGTGGCCCCATATAGTGGACGGGGCCACCGAGAAGAAAGCATCAGAGGGGCCAAGTCCCAGATTTATCAGGGAACAGGCCCCCATCCAGCCACCAAAGACAGCCCTTTAAGGTATTGTGAAAGGGGTGGCTGACTGCAGCAGTCACCCCTGTGTATAAAGACATGTAGTCAATGGTTCATACATTGTTTGTCCATATGAATGTTTATGTGTTTATATTTACGTATATTCTAAATGTTAAGTAGATTAAATGTTAAACATGGGGATGGTAAAGGGGGGAAATTATTCAGGGTACATGTTAAGTAGGTTGTATTTCTTATGTATATATAAGGGGTAGAGATTAAAGGTATTGGGAAGAGGTAAGACCCTGGCGTGAGAGGTAGTGGGGTGAAGTGGTAGCCTGCCTGAGACCGCCGATGGAGATGGGACCACCCAAGGAGGCTGTCCTCTACCAGGAATTAGGTACCAGAAATTAGGTAAGGAGTCTGTTGGGTCAGACTCAGCCTATGGGTCTCCCCGAAACCCCTCCAAGGAAGGGTGGGTTGATGCAGCAGATCCCCATTTAAAGGGAACTCACGCTTCGGAAAATTTAGGAGCGGATTAAAAATGTTTAAAGTGAATACGAGTTTTAATAGAAAAAGAGGGATCCCCGTTGGGATCCCTATACAATCCACTGTGGTGTCTGTGCCCAGTTTAGTAAAATAAGAACTCAGGATGTAGCCCATCTCCTGCTAACAGCATTACGGGTGCAGAGCCCCTTCGTAACCGGCCAGCCTGATGGGTGGGTGTGGTTGTTACCATGGGGACTGTCCCTGGTCCGGGGTGAGGCAGGGGGACACCCTTGCTTGGACCAGGGCCAAGCAAGGGTGTCCAGATCCCTCCACAAGGGCTACACAGAGCTTGACACAGCAGGGGGCATATGAATCCCCACGTAGGCCTGTTGTGTAATCCATTATATAGCAACTCTCTCTGCCCCTGTTGCCTAGAAGCAAGGTATTTCATCCCTCCAAGCACTTTGTCACTCTCAAGGTGCCTAGTGCCTCTTCGAAACAGAGGGAGCGAGTGTAGTACAGTAGGTTGCGATCAGTACTGCTCTGTCTCGATCTGGGGCATCTGATGTGGCCGCACAACAGGGGCGGGATCAATCATAAAGTGATTTCTAAAAATGTGCAGCAGAGGAGACGGCTGGCTGGCCAATGAACGCTCGGGGATGTAAACACATCACAGTAGGCCTCGAAAATGATTCCTGATTTCCACTGAACTCGGCCACTGCGGCTACAAAAGCTGCCTTTATTATGCGTTTTCATTAACAGGACAGGGACAATGTGAAATGATGCTTTCAACAGAGGTCAAATGCATTGAAACAGTGTGCAAAATGACCCGTTTGATAGCTATGTAATAGCCCATAAAATGCTGCCTAGCCCCATGATAATCCATAATTCTGTGACATATTAAATTAAAAAAAGGATTGCAGCTTGAATTCAACACCACAGGGGGAGCTACGAAAAACGAGAAACGAACGGAGACGTATAAAGAGCGACGAACGTTCAATACAAGCACTTGACGATTTAAAATATCACACAGATAATTGCGTGTGAATTCACAGCCCTTTTAACAGGCAAACGTCTGCGAAGAAGTGCGAATTCAAGGAAAGGCCAGACATGACCGAATGGCACTTACTAAAATAGTCCTGAAGGTTCCAGCTGAAGACGGCCATTTTGTTCAAGACAGAGTGCTGCAGATGTGGCACACTTAAGGAAAACACAGTACGACCTGTGTAATGATGTCTTGATGTCAGCAAGGTATTCAGCTGTTTGCACCACCCTGTGCTTTAGCATTCTGCCATTCTTGGCTCAACCAACTCAAGTACACCCTTTGTTAATAACATTGTTATGTCAGTTTTAACACCTGGCTTCGTAATCCTTGTTTGACCAGGGCCGATTTCTTCCTCGTTCCACAATTTAAAACTCCAAAGACAAGAGCAGCAAACAATACCCAACAGAACACTGCCAGTCGCAGGAGGACCATCCCCTCGCCTTGGTGTCCGTCACGCCCTCCCTGGGGCAGAGCGCCCGATAGCGAAAGCTTCTTCGCCCTTGCCAGGGTGCATGACCGCATCCATCTTCGCCCCTCTGGACTCCGCCAGTTCGTAAGCTCTCCCTGTGTCAAGGATTTGCTGTAGGGCCAGACCAGGCTCTCTCAACACTTGCCTCCTTAGCTTCCCCGAACTGCACCCTTGCAGCAGCTGGTTCTGTACCATCTCCTCTTCATTCACCCACCTGCAGGTGCTCGCTAGGTGCCTCAGCCCCGCACAGAACTGTCCAACGACTCACTTTCTTGCTGCCTCTCTGCACACATAACAAATCTGTCGAAATCGACATTTGCCATGGGAAGAAAATGATCTCGGAGAACCTGTTTCACAGCATCATACGTGACCACCTGGATGTTGAGAGAGTCATAGATTCTGTGGACCTCCGTGCCTGCAGGGTACACCATGGTGGTGATCTTCGTGTCATCACCCTCTTCCCCAGAGGCCCTGAAAAACTTTTGCAGTTTCTTGACCCACAGAAGCCATTTTGGCCCCCGCTTGGATGGTGGGCCAGGGTTTTAAATTTGGGCATGGGGGCTAATGTGCTGTGCATCCTGCATGGGAGAGGCGCAGGGGCACCCTCTTCTTCCTCACCCATGATAGCAGAAGGGCAGAGTACTTACAGACTGGCGCTCTTCAAATGTTGAAAGAAAAAAAAAAGCCCAGTCACTGGATGGGAGTGCGAGTGTCCAGCACCAATGGATGATAGCAAAAAGCCCTGTGTGCTTGGATGTAGAAAGTTCCAGGCACTTCCTTTGCGCAGCCAGGGACAACCTCCCTTTGTCCTTCTTTCCTTCTTGATTTTTTTTTATTTTATGCCACAGCCCTTTTGCAAGCAAGGGCTGTGGAAAGTTCCAAAAATTTGCTTCTCAGCCGAGGGGATCGCAGCTGGTGCACAAGCACCCTCCTGGGCCGCAACCGCTGCAATCCACGTATGAACAAAATGGCCGCCAGCCGTATGCGTGAGTCCGTGCTGACACGGAGTAGAGCTTTTGTCTCCGACACCTTCGGAGCGGTGACACAGGGCTCCGGCGTCGTCCTCGCCGCCAGCGTTATATAGTGTGGGCTGCCCAGGGCCCACACCTGCACTCACACGCAGGCATTCACTCACGCTGTAGAGAACACACGGGACACGTGTGTGTTGCACAGGTCCCCGGCCACAACTGCCAGGTACACCGTCTTTATTCCAAATGCGCATGCGCAAGCCTCGTTCCCGGCTGCGCATACGTAACACTGCGTATTGTCATGGTGTGGGTGTGTATGCCATCAAGGCAGAGAGAGCCATGTACGCCATGCCACTATGGGCATGTTCTGTGACTTTGACATAGCATGAGCGGGTGACGCAAGTGAACAATGTTTCTTGTTCACTGTGTGCCATGCACACACGGCCCTTCACCAGAGCGAGGGACCTGAAGTGAGCAACGGACCTCCGAACACTGGCGATGAGGCGGAGCTCGCTGTTCCGTGAGGGCCGACGCAAGTATCTCCGGATCAGCATGTAGCTGTGTGTGCATCGGTGAGTGGAGCCTGCAAGGTGCTGGCTCTATGCAGGTGCACAGTGCATGGCCTAAGTGGATCTCCCGCAGGGGATCGTCGGTCCGCACAATAAAAAAAAAGTTACAGCATGCCACCATTACTGCTCCCGTGGTGGCAGAATTTCCCAAGAGTTTGCAGTTCCCTGGGGCATGCTTGTGTGCCTCTGGCTACACCCACACGAGGCTGTGGTGGGACTGGGAAGGTTCCTAACTTTTATATCTCTCGCATCTGAGTGAGGAGCTCAGATACATGCAAGAACTACACTCTCAAGACAATTTTCATTGCTCTGACATTCCAGAGAAAGGCGACTGATTTTTCTTCAACTTTGGTTGTTCTTAGCAGATACTTTGGCTGGTGATGCAGGGGGTGCCCCAGGCTCCCCAGATAGCAAGGATCCCTGAGTTTGACATGGGTGCACCATCCAGCCAAGGATCACAATGGGTGTTATGGGTGGAGTGCATTGAGATGTTCTTTGACAAAACAGGTGAATTCAATGACAGCACAAATAGGTCTACTTTAGTGTACTCTGCAACGTCAATGGTACACAAACTCTTTAAAATGCTCCATCTGGTTGACAGCTCATATGCAGCAGCTACACAGATTTAACAGACTATTTCAGTCAAAAGGTTAACGTAGACTATGTGCGTTTTCTGCCAAGGGACGCTAAGCAAAAAGAAGGTGAAACCCTGGATGCCTTCCATGCCAGGCTAAGACAATTAACTTAAGGAAACAGATATTGCGTGATTCTGGAGTAAGCCTAGCAAGAATCCTTGACCTGGGAAGATCTCATGAGCTCACAGAAGTGACAGCCTCCAGAATGGAGTCGCTGAAGTCGAATCCTCTAAAATTCTTCCAGAAAAGGAGCACGAACAAGTCGGCGAAGCTACATGACTCAGCAAGTATTTGCCTGCAATGTGGGTTTGCACTGCCACATACAGGTGCTTACCCCGCCAAACATCACACATGTAGAAGATCCAGACGCATCAACCATTTTGCAAAGGCACCTGCAGCTCAACCCCCAACACTTGCACCCCAGGACAAAAGCAAACAACGTCAACAATTCATGAAGAAAGACCAGAAAGTCACTCAAGTGTGTCTGTTGTCTTCTGGAGCCAAACCTAAAGGCATGGAGGAAGAGGAGGGAGATGTATTTTTCATTTCAAATGTACTTGGTGCTGACAGATGATGCAAATCCCAACTGAGGTGTGTCATGCGCATTCAGGACACATGTACTCAGGTGTTGATTGGTACCGGAGCATCAGTCTATGTGATGGCCATATCACACTACAAGCAGCTAAGGAATCAACCTCCTTTAACAATCATTTTCACGTTCGTGGTGTGGGGTGACTCTGATTCCTCTGGAAGGGGTTTCCATCACCATGGTTACATAAGGCGCAAGGAAAATATTTGCTAGATTTTTTGTCAGGTGAAGTTACAACATCGCTTTTGGTATTTGTGTGAAGGATGTCAAATCCCTTGTTCAAAGATTTCAGTCAGTTTTTGACGGAATAAACTGCATGAAAGAAAACCCTGTTAATTTGCACATTAATGAGATGGTTCAACCTGTTGCATTAAAAATTAGGCAAAGTGGAGGAGGACCTTTACAAGCTGGTTGCCCTTGACATCATTGAGAGGGCGGAATACCCTACTCTCTAGGTCTCCCCAATTGTGGTGGCCTGTAAAACAATACAGTCAAACCCAGTGAGAATTTGCGTGGACATGAGACTACCAAGTAAGGCTATTGATAGGGAGCTTCACATTAAACTGACAATTGATGAGATTGTGTTTGATTAGCAAGTAGCTGAATTTCTTTCCAACCTGGACTTGAGGGCTGGATACCAATAGTTGATTTTATATCCTTCACGCTACATAACCACATTCATTACCCACAAAGGATTGTACAGGTATAAACGATTGAGTTTTGGAATCTCCTCCTCTGGTGAAGAAGTGTTCCTGCACGCAGTCAGGAGTGCTCTGGATGGCCTACAAGGAGCGGTTAACATCAGTGATGATATCCTGGTGTATGCTAAGACTGAAACAGAACATATGGAACGCTGTGAGAATGCCCTGGAAAGACTACAGTTGTTAGATCCGACTCTACATAAAAGAAAATGCACATTTCTCCAGAAGAAATTGAACTTTTTGGGGTACATATTCCAGAAAGATGGTATTTCTGCTGATCAGCAATAGGTCCGGGGCATCTGTTAGCCCAAAGCTCTGACAAATGAGTCTGAAATTCAGAGTTGTTCTGGGCACTGTCGCATACTGTGGCTGGTTCATAAAGAATTTGGCTACCCTTCTGGAGCCGTTGTGAAACTGGACCAAGAATGCTACTCCATGGCAGTGGACGCCAGTGGAAGAAAGGGCATTCGTGGACATGAAGTCTGCACACATGTCTGAGTTCACCATGGCATTCTTCAATCCAAGTCACCAATCGGAATTGGTTGTGGATGCAAGTCTGTGTGATTTAGGTGTGGTGCTATTTAAAGCTGACACAGGTGGGCCATAAAACCAATGGCTTAAGCCAGCAGAGTGTTGTCAGCCATGGAACAGGACTATAATGTAACTATCCTAGCGGCCTGAAGGAGATAATCCAGCAGTTAATTCATCCAGACATCCACCTTCTTCCAAGCAGGAAGCTCAAAGTTGTGAGATCAAAATGGAAAACTACCTGTGTATGCTGACAGAAAATGCTGTCCCGAAATCTATGTCAGAAACGGAGATTGAATCAGCATCGGAAGACGATGATTGTTTCCAGATCATTGCCCGGGCTCTCATGTGTAGGGACTGGGAGCAAGTTCCCCTCCAGATGGAAAAGAGAACGCACAATGCCAGACTCACCCTGGAAAAACCGTGGAAGGTGAAACAAAAATTAACATTCACACCTGGACAGGGTCGGATTGAACCCTTGGCCTTTCGGCCCGTGGCCGGACCGAAATCGTGCCTGGAAAGTGTGGGCCAGTTTCTGGCCATGCCTGGGCCAGTTTGGAAGGAAAACAATATGAAAAAAAGAACATTTTTTTTTTCAACATTTTCTTTCTCCCCAAAAAGAGCTTAAGTGTAAGAGTTATACAATAACATATTATCATTTGGCCTTGGACGTCTTCTTGGATTCACAGTAATTTAGTGTACTTAGGTACAATGCTATTTGATGCCACTTCCAGTTTTGTTAAGGGGTGAAAGGTCGTGTTTCATCGCTTTACAGGATGTCACTTTGGGGTGGGGTCAAATGACATCACGTCAGGTGATGTCATCAGAGGTCAAGGGTTGTGAGGCGAGGGGTGGGCTAATTTTTGGAGGCGAGGGGGGGACCACTTTTATTTGGGTGACGGGGCCTATTTCTTGTCCCAGTCCGACCCTGCACCTGGAGGTTTATTGTTCCAGAATTTGTGAATAGTAGTACCTGCCAAGGTCATACCAGGAGTTGTGGAACTTGAACGTCACGGTCAGCGGCGGGGAGCAAAGACAAAGGCTCACCTTCAGCAGAATGTTTGGTTCCCATTGCTGGAAAGCCAAGTGGATAACTATCTAAAGGACTTTTGGTTGTGTCAAGCAGCCTCCCTTGAGGTAAAGGCTTTGCCGATAAGTCCATGCAAAGTGGATGCCAACCATCGAAGGTTGTTGTAACGGTTTATTGAGAGGCCGTCCTCTATACAGACTGTTCCTTCCCACCACAATCAAGGTGTCATCCAAAAAACTGTTTAATGTCAATTCTTTGTTCAGCCCTATTTCCGATTTATCTCATGTCCCTTGGATTCCCCCCTTGAGCTACCAATGAGCCAGGAACCAGGCAGGTGTACAGGAAATATATTTGTATTTATTTGAATGACAGACAATAGAGATCACACTAAAATGACACACGCCACTTTTTTGTGGCTCACAATTAAACTTCTTGTTACATAATTAAATCACACTCACTGGTTGGGAAAAACACAAATCACAATTCTTTACTTTCTACATATTTCACTACAAGAAATAATCAACACTGGTCAATGAACAAAATCAGTTTACGTATGCAATGCTGCGCAATTTTGATTTTCCTGTGCGCTTAAAAGGCTAGCAGTTTGGTTTACAGATTTTTATAAATGCATACGGCAATTTCACCCACACTTTTGCTTTAAAATAAACACAGGGTCAATGACCACTTCTTCACTATTGAGGGCAGTTATTCTCATCTCGCCACAGCATATACCAAGGCTGCATACTATGGTTGAGCTTACCTGTAGTGCCTGGAAGCGGATAGAGGGTAAAACGTGGGATGAGCTGTTTTATTTCCCGCTTCTCCCAGTTAAGCATGTACTAAGGATTCCACTCACGGGAGAGAAGGTTTTCGTGCAATGTATGGACAAGCTTGGCCTGGCAAGTTGGTGGGATCCCAAAAGGGCAGTTTCTTAAGCTGGTGGAATTCAAGGCCAAGGCAGTGGTGACTGCCTAGACATCTTTGTATATTTTAGGCTGCCGGTCGCATTGATAGAAAGAGGATTTGGGTTTGTTTACCAATTGTTCAAACAATTGCAGCGGAATTGATCGTAGTTGATTTTGCTGCAGATCAGTTTTTACTTTGGTGAAAACAACCCAAATTTTGCCATAGACCAATGCCTCCCTCCTCTATTTACCTTTTTTTGCTGGCCGCCGCTGCTTCTCCTATACCTCTGCATACCTCTGCAGTGTCAGTTCCATCCCTCTAACGCCGTTCAGATCTAACGTTTTCTTTATTCTTCTTTTTTTTTTGGGTCCCCCGCTTCCATCCCTGCAACACCCGAAACCTATAATTCTGAATATGGGACCAGTGACACCCCCACAGCCGCGACTCCTCATGTTCAGTATTTTTGGGATTCCATATTTTAGTACTGTCCGAATTCAGCCAAATGGTCCATAGGACCATTTTTAAGGGTGTTTCCAAAGACAGGTTCAAGAATTTCCCCCGGGAGCCCCCATGGCACGTGTCCTACATGGGATGATAAGTGTGGACAGTAGGGCCAAACTAGTCTCGAAGCTGTACGCTGTGATAATCGACCGGGCCTTAGGGTGGGCTGGGGATTCTCAAGCTAATTGGGAGGATGCCCTAGGTGCCCCACTTTCAGATGATACTTGGAAATATTGTTGCATGCAGACTTGTAAGGTGGCCATCAATAGCAACTTCACACTCATACAGTTCAAGTTTTTGCACCAGTTCTATCGAACTGCAGTAAATATACAAAGGATCTTTCCCAAAGCCCTGGACTCATGTCGAAGATGTGGAGTTTCCCCGGCAACCTTTTTACACCTTGCATGGGCCTGCCCCTGCATCCATTATTTCTCATTACAAGTGTTTGAAATGGTCGAGGGCCTCACTGGAGTGAGGGTGGCACCATCTCCTATTGTGGCATTGTTGGGTTACACGCTGCCTACACATGTCAGAAGTTGCTGGTTTGTTACTATTGTTGGCCAAGAGGAGTGTGTCTATGGTGTGGGGAAGGGGCCGACCTCCTGTACATGACCAGTGGAGGGCTAATATGTTGCATTGTTACGAGATGAGATGGACTATGGAACTATGGTACACCCTACATCAAAGCCAAAAGACATTTGAGCCGGTGTCTGGCATACTTACTGTCAATCAACAGTGAAGTATCCTGGGGTCTGACCAATAATCTGTCCTTTTCTTTTACGCCTGGAACCAACTTTTCTCTCCTTTGTTGTAATTCTTCCTATGTGTGCTGTGGGGAGTGTGGGGGTGGTGTAGCGTCTGTTGTAAAGGTATGTGTTGATTTGTTTTGTTTATGCTTTAAAAACTCAATAAAACAGTTAACAAAATAAAAGAATAAACAATGTGTGATTTAGCAGTTTGTTTTTCAGACTCCCTCCACTCCGTTACTTTGTTCTGTGACAGAAACATTGGACTGATTTGGGAAATTTGGATTTTAGATCCCCTCCACTTAAAGGCCTTTGTTGGGGAAGCTGGGCAGAAAGATTGGAATGATTTTGAGAAATTTTGGATTTCAGACCACCCTCCACTTAAAGGCCTGTGTTAGGGAAGCTGGACAGAAAGATTAGGATGATTTTGAGGAATTTTGGATTTCAGATGCCACTCCACTTAAAGGCCTATGTTGGGGAAGCTGGACCAATAGGCTTACCCAATAAAATTACAGTATATCGTTTTCAGCACTCACTGAGAATGAGCTTTGTTAATTTAGAATTTTAAGAAAAAGCACCTGGCTGTGTTATTTCTGCCAAGGGAAATTAATTAAATTCATATTTTTAGCTAAATAGGTGAAGGATCTACACAGTCCCCACTCTCCTCCCCCGCCCACTATAAAGGGAAAGGAATTAAGGCAAGCAGACTCCCCCACCTTTTGGCTTCAAATGGCTCAATTCTGCGTACATTTAAAACCTCTGCTTAAAGGAAAGCAAGCTGCATTTCAGGACCTTCTTGGATGAAGGAGCAGGGGTCTGGTCACTCCACCCTCAAGGATGGTCCCCAGCTCTTCACCATAGGGCGCATTCAGCTTTTAGGCCTCCCCGGCAATGGACAGCTACGCCCAGATGCAATTTAAGAAATCCTTTGGTGTTCGGTTACGGCTGTCAGGTGGTAATTTTTAGCAGCTCTCCCCTTTCCTGATAGTGCATCCACTTTATATACTAGTGATGACACCATTAAGATTCCATTGTTGGGCAGTGCTCTGCAAGAATTCCCATGCCTTTGATTGGTCCTTCACATTCCTCTCCAACCCCCAATCCAAGGATTGGTTCAGTAGTCTAGAACAGAAATATTGCAATTTTCTGCCGTTTTTACAAAAAGCATAATAGCTATGCACATGCAACTTACTCTCCACATACCTAATTTTACACTCCACCAACATGCCAATTCTGAAATTCAAGGCAAGAAACACATTTTAGTTTGCCAATACATTTCCCTGAGTCGCAGGTGGACACATATTATTTCAACAAATCGCCTTGAAATCTAATAAATGAAAGCTACATGTTGCAGTGCGACTTGTGGTTGCTGAGAATATGCATCAATTGTGATAGTCCATTTAAACTAATGGGGACTCTTCATATGTCTGCAAATCTCTCCTTTATTCCCGGTCATTTGCCATTCTGTTGTTTGAAGTTGGTAGGTGGCAGTCGTAAATACTAGGGAGGCCTTGGCAACACAGAGATCCCCCACTTCAGATAATGAGCTAGGCCGGCCCTGTGATGTCACAAGGCCCTGCTGCCATCTGGCATCCTGTCCTGTTATCTGTAGTGGACCACCAATCGATCTGAACTCCTAATATTTTCTTGTATTGTTTTCAGAGTTTCAGCTTCCCTTGATTGTAGCCCCTCCCCACATTCCAGTCGCGCACCGGCTAGGAAATTTGACCTGCACAGAACTGAGCCTTCAGAGACAGCAAATGTGGGGAAACTTTGTTTTCAACACCCTTCAGACAGGCCACATTTTATTGCATTGTAAATAGTTGGGATGCACGAACCAGGCTTGCATTGGGGCAAGCCATTTGCAAATTCTGACCAGACACCCACTGATTGTCCTTGGCTGAAAAGAACTCACAGATTGCATCTACTAACATCAGCCTTTATTCTCTGACATACAGTGTGATTTCCTGATTGGGGTTCAATTTGCTTTTGCGCTGAAAGTACAAGGCTGTTTCTTTCAGTCATTAATAAAATACACTTTTAATTATCTGCTGTTCCTTTTTCTGCAGAAAAGTGGGTCTGAACTGTCACATAGCACCACCTTTTGATGGGCGACAGTTTCAATGAAAAATGTGGCATTTATTGCTCATTCAGCAATGTGATGTGCTTTTCCAATCTGCACTCGGATTGCATTTTTGTTTCAGCTTTCTCTGGATTTCCACTGCAGAAAGGGACCTGCAATGAGACCTCGAACCTCACAACAAGTATTAAGAAGCTCAGTGAACCCAAGCCAGTAACAGAATGTGGCACTGAGCAAAAAGTGTCCAGGACAGGCACAGCACAGTGTTAGTGCCTAAGCTCCCCCACTACTTCCATGTCCTACTTAATTTCATGATTTTTGTCCACCCCTCTAACAGCAACCATTTGCCCTACCACACTTCAAAAAGGGCCCATAATTAGTGTAGCCCACCCCTTAAAGGGGTGTGTATGGCACGCAAGCTTTAAAAAAAAAGGATCCCTTTGCACATGCGGTATGCTGGGGACTCTTTGAATATCAAGAAAAGTTGGGGTCTTCACAGCACGAGCGGAGAGCAGCTAGTAACAGTAAGAAGGAGCCTGACCTTCACCTAGGAAAGTCGAGCCAGTGCCCTGCTCGGCGCCACCCAAAACACAATACCTGGTCGATACTGCTTATTGAAATGGCACCCCATTGCCAAGAGGGGGCCACACTGGTGGTCACCGCCATGGCAGGGATGTCTTTGATGTCCTGCTCCGTTGCCAAAAGGGGGACGCACCTTGCAGCAATGCCTCAGTGTGGTTCACTTGTTTGGCGCTTCCCATGGGGATGTGAAGTCCGTACGTTAACCAATGCTTCCCAGTTATCTTCCCCTAATACAATCCCGTGAGAGAGAGAGGAGGGCCGCATGATTGTTTCTGTGCCCTTCCCCAGCCAAGACAGGCCCACTCTGAATTCCCAGGCCATGGCTGGCATACACGGCTTTGGTTAAAGGACTTACCTGGGGCCCACCATTGCTGCAATTAATGCTGCATTGCTTCTGGCATGCATGGGCCAGACAGGACTCCCTGCGGAGGTTGCCAAATTGTTGCTCAAATGCAGGACTGCCTCTATCATACGCTGCCCGGCTAACAAGATCGTTGTGGCCCCATCCATAATTCTTCCCTGCCTGCTCCATCCAAGGCACAGGAGCAGCTCACAAGGCCGCCTGGAGCACAATGGGTCTTGAGACAGTTCTGAGCATGCTGTTTCTCAAATAAGGATTTTGTATATCATTTTTATAATATAAAGTGCACTTTACAAAGACTTTATATAATTTGAAAGGACTCGTTTTAGATTTTTTAAATTCAGCTGCTTAGGACAAGTTATTGGGGGTCATTACGAGTTGGGCGGTAAGGGTTTACTGGCACCGGTAAGGATGCCGGTGCCGGTAAACCCTTACCCCTCTATTCCAAGGCCCCTTAGCGGGTCCCAGCAGGAACGGCTGGTCTGACCAGCTGTTCTTTGCGGGACCCGTTAAGGGACCTTGGAGCTAATAAGGGGCCCGCAATTTGCGGGCCCGTTATTAGCGCCTTCCCCATTCCCATTGAGCCTTATGGGGGCTGAAATGGGAATGGGGAATGGTTTACTGAATGGGGACTTACCGGGTCCGCATAGTTAGGAATGTCCTGGTAAGTCCCCATTCAGTGAGACCGGACCCGGACCCAGGTTTGGAGGCAGCCATGGCGCTAATAGCACCATGGCTGACTCCAAACTCGTAATGACCCGCATAGTGTGCTACAGTGTGTAATGTGGCTCCCCCTTTTATATAAAACTAGAAAGCTAATGGTGTACTGCGTCAAGATATATATATGCATTTCAACCAATCACTAGCAGACTGTACACCAGCATTCCTTTGTCCGACTTACCTTGTGTTGAACCTTTATTCTAACCTAGTTTTCTTCTTGGAGACAGGTAAGAGGTGAGATAAATATGTATAAGTCACAAACGTGTATTACTGTGCCCACCTACACCCGTCTCCTGTCAAGTGCGAATAGATCTATCACCCAGCTACGCTAGCAACTCCTTTAGCAGGACATAACTAAATCAAAGGAGCCCTGTGCCTGCCCTTCCTCATGATTTTTCTTGTCTGTCCTGATTGACAGCCAAACATCCTACAGGAGCTCATATCATTTTTGATTTTGACTTTTTGGTATAAACCAGAACTGCTGCACTGGAGTAGAGCTGGGAGAGAGATGCCAACGTGAAAGGATGGCCTTGTAAGCACTAGAATGAACTAGGGATGGCAATTTATCTTTTTAAGATCCTCACAGAGCGTCAGTGTTATGTATTCATTTAGCACTTAGATCATTGTGAAACATAGCACCGCTCTTTGTACATAGATTGAATCCAGGATGCCATTGTTGTTTGTACAGCTAACCCTGTTTCTCACCCACACACAGCACGTTTGTAACTTAGAGGAAGGCACAGGCTCATTTCACACACTCTGCACTCACATATAACACAAACACTTCTGCACAACACCTCCGCCACAAGAATTAAGCTACCTTTAACCACAAAAATTCAAACTGTAGCTTCTCACATAATTCTCTAGCTCAAAGTTCATAGCTTACTTCTTTTGCGCCCATCCACACTCCATTTAGACAGGGGTGAGTAGCAGGGTCTTGGCCTCCCTCACATAACGTTAATGGCTGAAATGCACCCATTCATAATAGCACCTCCCAATTCCCCCAAATGTGGACTCCTGTCCCTCCAAGGGCGTTCGACCAACAGCACGTTGGGACCATAATTATGGTGAAATGCGCTGTACAATGACAAAATGAATGAATGTGATGTGTGGCACTCAGTTTATGGGTTTTGTTTGGTTATCTCACTCCCTATGACTGCCCTGGCCCATGCTAATACCTGTGACCTTTTCCACCGACTACCGCCTTCTCACGTCCAAAACACATCTTCCTGGGATCTCTTTAAGATGGCTGTATCGATCAGTGATATTCAACTGTGGCCTGCCAGTGTTATTTGAAAACGGTCTGCTAAGAGTTAATGGTTCAATTACAGTTGGAAATGTGCTAATGGCATAATATAAATTTCAAATGGATTGTGTCCTCCCACGTATTCCTCATCTTATGATATCTTTGTTTCCAGCTTCAGCTGCTTCAGAAATGTCTTTTCTCTAGGCAGAGGATGCTGTGCGTCGTGATGGTCGAACCGAGGTCCCTCGAGGGCCTCCATCTCGGTTGATGCCATCGTCAAGTACTTATACCATGTGCAGCATCCATTGGCTTCAGTAAAAATGTTCCTCCAGTGTGATTACTTCGAGAATTACGGCGCGCTTCAGTTTTCTACGAAAAACGTTTTGAAATGGCCTTGTCTTCAACACCGACTACTCCGAAGACGGGCTTCTAAAAGTGCATAGATTGCAGTGCCAAAATGTCCATCATGGACCCGCATACAATATGCATCTGGTTCCTGGGCGTCGAGCATAAGACTGCCGACTGTCGATCCTGTAAATCGATGACAGGTGAGGCCTTAAAAGAGCATAAAGCCAAGCTGTCAGTGGGTAGGATTGTCCCCAAATCTCCGTCCACTCCTTCGGAATTTGGCTCATCCCATGAGTCAAGAAATTCATATCATAAAAAAAGGTAAAACAAATGATCCCACTCAAGGAGCACTCACTCATCTACATCATCGAAAAAAAGTCATAGAGAAGGCAAAAATCACACTCTCCTTCTTGTTCTTGTTCTTCTTCTTCTTTGTCTTCCTCTGAAGAAAGAAGTGTAGTCTGCCCAACTAAATCATTTTCTAAAGATGAGTGGGAACTGTTTGGGAAGAAAATGTGCAAAATCTTCGAGGATCAGGCCCTGTCCTCCTAGAAACATAAGAAAAGTGGCCACGCTACAGTCGATGACAAGCATGACGAAACCCAGCATGCCTTCCAGCCCGGGTCATAAGCCAAAGATTACTCAGGAGTCTTTGAGTATTCGTCGAGAGGAGAAATCGTCAAAGAAACCGTTGAGTCGAGGGTCAAGTCCCCTGAAGCACAAGACCAAGGTCAAGCTGTTGACACCATAAACGCCACTTCCGTCAACACCGTCGACGCCATGGACGCTGATGAAAAAACCATCAACGCCGACTGTATATTCTTCAATGACTTTGCATCATAAAAGTCAGGAAAATTATTTTAAACCTCTTCCTGAAATGTATTTTTTCAGATTCTTAACCTCAATTTATGAGGTCTTTGAAACGTCAGATGACACACCACCAGGTGGTCTTCAGTTGGATACCCCTGGTATGCGTAAAGATGCTAATGTCCCTGAATACTTAATTTCAGAGGAGACCAGGATTAGGGTGCTACATGACACCCTACAGACAACTAGTGGAGTAGACACCTCCCTAGAGCTAGATTTTGGGAAACCGGACCCGGCTGATCATGCAGATGTATCATACAGAAGCCTAATATCCAGAGTGGTAGAATTCCTATGATGTAGTAGACTAACGCCTGCATTTGAACAAGATGACCTAACTGACACAATAGACAAAGGTCCTCAATATGACCCTATTCTACATTATCATGTGGCACTCCCAGAAAGGGTTGCAGCAAACTGGGAGGCTCCAGAGTCCAACACTGCAGTAAACAAAAATCTAACAAAAAAATACAGGCCATCCAGTAGCGACACTGGCTACCTGTCAGTACACCCGACTCCGGAAAGTCTAGTAGTGCAAGCAGCTACATCTGACTCCAAGCAAGTTGCGTAACTAACTATACCTCCTGATAGGGATGACAAACACGTTGACTCATGGGCAAAGGAAGTCCTTTCTGCTAGCAGCATGGCTTTAAAGTCTGCTAATTCTACATGTGCCCTTGCAAAGTTCACATTCCCCCTAGGGAACTGCAAAGCGATGGTGGCTGATCACATCCCTGAAGTTGAGGGAAAAGACGGCTTCATGAACCTGACAAGGGATGCAAGGAGGCCATGTGTGAGTCTCTGCAATGAGGTCTGGACACTGCTGACAGCGTCAGCAGGGTCATGGCGGCAAGCACTGTCCTACGCAGATTTGCATGGTTGCGGAAGTCGGGGTTTGCACCTGATGTACAATCCAGACTCCTTAACATGCCATTTGACAGCTCTCATTTATTTGTTAATAAGGCTGACGAAAGCCTTGAAAAGCTGCTGACCTCAAAGGCGGCAGCCAAATCCTTAAGTGCCGCCGTCAGGCAGCCACAGCCTTTTCACCCCAGCAGATCATCTTGGAGGGCTAGGTCCTTTCGCTACTACTCCTCATTTGGAAGAGCGAGAGGCAGGCTGGTGAAAGAGGACAAAGATTATCCCCTCATGGTGGACGAGGGAGAGGTGCAAAGCCCGCCCAAGCAACAGCGTCTTTACCATCAGCCGCTGCTTCAGCTGCATCAAAACCACTCTGAGGTCTTGACTCACTACATCCCGGTGGGAGGCAGACTGTCACAGCATGAGAATGGCGAGGTATTACTTCGGATGCATGGGTACTGGAAACAGTA
Source organism: Ambystoma mexicanum (assembly GCF_040938575.1). Classification (NCBI taxonomy): domain Eukaryota; kingdom Metazoa; phylum Chordata; class Amphibia; order Caudata; family Ambystomatidae; genus Ambystoma; species Ambystoma mexicanum. The sequence goes on along the minus strand of NC_090932.1, from coordinate 1,009,837,329 downwards.
GCCCAGGGTTACTGCCTCCACTTTATACAGAGACCTTAGGATCATCCACCGGGAAGCCATTCAGTAAATGTTCCAGATCAATTCCTGTTGCAGGAAATGTTGATCCTGCTAGAGAAAGGTGCTATAGAACCAGCACCTGTGATGGAGAGGAACAGAGGATGGTATTCTCCCTATTTCCTAATCCCCAAGAAGGACAGAGGACTGAGACCCATCTTAGACTTGAGATACTTGATATGATATGATATGATATGATATGATAGTTTATTTATGTAACGCCTATACACAATGTGTTTCAAAGCGCATCAAGGGAGGGAGCAAGGGAAAATACAATGACATTCTTACAGGCCATGAACAGTAAGGATGTGAAATTAACTATCATACTCGGCCTGATGATATTTCAGATAGTGCAATAGCTAAGACATAGATAAGGAAGGGAGGGGGAGAGTGGGAAGGAAATGGAAACAGACAGGTGACTACCATACTAGGCCTGATGACATTTCTGGTAGAGCTGGAGAAAAACAAGAGGTGAGGGAGAGGCGTGCAGAAAGGTAGGGGAGGAACAAAACAAGCGACTATCATACTAGGCCTGACGACATTTCAGATAGTGCTGGAGGGGGGTGGCGAGGAAAAAAACAGTAAGGGGAGGGGGGAGGAGACAAACGAGGTTGCTATCATACTAGGTCCAGGGACAATTCTGATAGAGTAAGTGCATAGAAGAAAGTAAGGGGTGGAGATAGGAAAAGGGAGAAGGAAAAGGAGGAGAGAACAGAGGGTTAGCAGTCAAAAGAGTGGAGAAGCAAGAGGGGAGAGTGAATACAATTGCAGAAGTCAGTAGTAACACAATGTTGCAAGCCAGAATAAAAGATGAAGATGAACTTGAACAAGTTCCTCAGGAAGGACAAGTTCAAGATGGTCACACTTTTTCAGATCCTTCAGGCCCTCAAGCTCCAGGATTGGATGGTACCGTTGGACCTTCGGGTTGCTTACTTTCATATGCCAATCCATCACAAGCACAGGAAGTACCTAAGGTTCATCATTGGTGGTTCTAATTATCAGTTTCGAGTCCTGCCATTCGGCCAAGGGTTTTCACCAAGTTGATGGTGGTGGTGTCAGCGAGTCTCAGGAAGGGGGGATTCACGTCTACAGCTACCAGGACGATTGGCTGATCTGGGCACGTTCACCCGAACAGGCCCAGGAACATCTCAGTATCACCTGGCACTTGGTGCACAGACTTGGCTTCTCCCTCAATTACAAGAAGTCCCATATGATACCATCTCAGAGACTCCAGTTTATTGGAGCGGTCCTGGATGCATTCCTGGGAAAAACCTCGCCACCCAAGGTGAGGGCTCAACACATTTTGCAGATGGTCACCAAGTTTCAGAGTGCCCAACGTCTTCTGGCCTTCGACTTTTTGAGGTTGCTCTGCCCCATGGCATCCTGCATTTTTCTGGTGCCAGAGACCTGCTTGAGAGTGAGATCCCTTCAATGGGCGGCCCTCAGAACTCAATGGTCCCAATTCTGAGGCAGGATGTCAGACCTCCTTCAGGTTCCCAGCAGAGTCGCACATGACCTTGTGTGGTGGGCATGCAAGAACAACATTCTGAAAGGAGAACCTTTTTGACAACCATGGCCGGAGATAACAGGTGTGACGGATTCCTCACTCACGGGGTGGTGAGCACATGCCAACGATCTGACAATCAGCGGTCGTTGGTCTCCATCAGAGTCCAAACTACACATCAACCTATTGGAGCTGAGGGCAATCAGACTAGCGTTGAAGGCCTTTTTTGCCCTCTGTACGGGAAAATAATTGCCTGATAATGATGGACAACACAGTGGCCATGTACTACCTCTACAAGAAAGGAGGCGTAGGGTCACTACCACTGTGCAAAGAAGCAATGCAGCTTTGCTTCTGGCCAATTCAAGAAGGAATCTCCCTATCGGCAGTTCACCTAGCCAGAGAAGAGAACACGGGGCGGATGCTCTGAGCAGGCAGACCACAGTCTATCACCAGTGGGAGCTAGCTCAGGAAGCCCTTCAAGAGATCCTCACCCTTTGGGAAGACCTCAAGTGGATCTATTCACAACCAGTGTCAACTGGAAGTGTGAACTGTTCTGCTGCAGGGAATTTCCTCCAAGAGGAGCTCTAGGAGATGTGTTCATAGAGGACTGGGAAGTTCCACTCATGTACATGTTTCCTCCAGTCCCCGTCATTCCTCACATCTAAGGTAGTAAAAAACCTTGGAGTCCTAATGGACAACGCTCTAACCTTAGAACCACAAATAAACGCAATAATTAAGAAACGCGTCTTCATCCTTCACTCAACAAAAAGAATTCTACCTTTCCTCTCCTTCAGCCACAAAACACTGACAATCATCTCCCACATCATGTCAGGAATAGACTACGAAAACAGCTTCTACCTCGGGATGCCAGAACACCTCCTAAAGAAACTGCAACACATCCAAAATGCAGCAGTTAGACTCCTCCTGAAACTGTCAAGACGAGATCACATCACTACAGCGCTAAAAATGTTGCTTCAAATTAAACATTGTATCATTTTCAAAACAATGTGCATAACACATAAGGCAATCAACTGACAGGGAGCAGAGTCCCTACAAAAGAAAATAACCATCTACAAACCAACGAGACTCCTCAGATCAAGCAATGAAATCCGTGTGGAACCAAAACCTTATGTCAGAAAAAACTAGGAGGCTTCTCTTTCTCCCACCTAGCAGCAAAAACCTGGAACAACCTCCCGAAAGGAATAAGAAATACCAAAGACCACCCGCAAATGTAGAAAACGACTAAAAACCTGCCTTTTCAACACCTCGGAACCAGACAGAAGCAACTGAAACAATCAAATAGGAAAAACAAAGAACAGGCTGATAGAGTATATGACGGCACAGACAACACCTAGGACCGACTAAGGGAAATGCCTACAAGAATAAGAGAGACAATGACAGGTAGAATATAACACGAACAACAACCCCATCTCGACAGAACAATAGCAGACGTGCTTAACACAAAGGCACAACCACCAACCCACCCATTCAGACAAGACATAGGGTAGAGGCACAGGGAACATGCAGATCGATCCAAAAGGACTAGTTTACACCAACCACAAACTGGGAGGTAGGGGCTGGTCAAATGCTAAAAAAAAAATGCTAAGACTAGCTAACTTAACATAATAACAGAGAGATGAGAGACAGCCTTATCATGCTGAATCCTAATCACTGATAGGAAGACAACCATCTATAAATCACCAGACACACAATAAGAGTGGGCATCTCCCCAAATTACAATGCTACTAACTGCCCCACAAAACTTGTAAAAACCTCACCGCACCTCACACACCTCTCACACTCTAACTAAACACAACCACACCTCTTAAACTGCAGCAACCCACATGCACTTCACCACACTGCAACACCAAATACACCACACATACCTAAACACAACAGCACACGACGGATTCAGAGCGGATACTACACCAAAAATCTCAGCGAACAGTGTTAACCGAACTGAAGCTGCCAACAGTACATCACAGCTCCCTTGCTTCTCTCCATACTTTGTCCAGCTAACACGCCCCAACCTACCCCCTTCTCTTTCAGATCCGCCAGAGTGCCAGGGGACCACTCCGGTGGTGATGGTGCACGGTAGAAATATCCTTTAACATTAACATTAACATGATCAGGAGGTTGAGAAAGTTCGGGAAATCCATGATCCTAATTGCCCTGGATTGGGCCAGGAGAACATGGTACCCGGACCTCCTGGACGTGTCCATATGCCATCCAGTATGTCTTCCACTAAGAGAGGACCTTCTCTCGCGAGAGGAGGGTTGGTTTCTCCATCCAGAGGTCAAGACACTCAGGCTTCACGCATGGTTTCTGAGAGGCAGAGATACAAAGATTGGGACCTCCCAGATGAAGTAGTGGAGATTTTTCTTTTGGCCAGAAGGCAAGCAACAAAATCTGTATGCCGCTGCTGTTGGAACAAGTTCTGCAGCTGGTGTAAGGAGAACGATGTGGACCCTTTTCAATGCGATACACCTCCAGTGTTATCGTTTTTGCTACATTTGGCAAATCTGGGGCTCCAGATTGGAACAATCAAGGGTTATCTAGCAGTGCTTTCCATATTCAATCGCACCTCGGAAGAGACATCTTACTTCAAAATGCCCTTAATAACTCAAGTTCTTAAAGGACTCACAAATGCGTTTCCTCCTACACCATTCCAAATACCAACTTGGAACCTTAATGTGGCTTTAACGTTTTTTTACGTGTGCTCCTTTCGAGCCACTCCATTCCTGCCCTTTAAGGTTGCTAACTTACAAAACTATTTTGTTAGTAGCGATAACATCAGCCCGGAGGCTGGGTGAGTTGAAGGCATTTTCCTGTAAACCTCTGTTTACCAACTTTTACGAGGATAAGGTTGTTCTTAAGGTCAAACCCTCTTTTCTACTTAAGATTGTATCGGATTACCATTTAGCACAGAATATTGTGCTTCCGGCCTTCTATCCTCCACCTCACCCTGGCAGGGAAAAGGAAAGATGTCATAGACTCGATCTGAGGAGAGCTCTAAGCTTTTATGTTTTGAGAATGGCAGAATTGCGACAACACAACCACATTTTTATTGGTTACACAGGACACAAACTAGGTCTGTCAGTCACCAAACAATCTCTCTCCAGATGGATCATGCTGGCTGTTTCAGAGTGTTACAGGCTAACTGGGAAAGATCCCCCAGAAGGCTTAAGGGCTCATTCCGCTAGGGGCATGGCAAATTCCTCTGCCCTTCAGAGGGGAGTTCCTATAAAGGATATCTGTGAGGCAGCTACCTGGTCCACCATCAACACGTTTACAAAACATTATTGTTTGGACACCTCTAACAATGAAGGAAGAATTAGGAAGGCAGTTCAATGCTCTATTCTTGACAAACATTAACTCTCAAATTCTTACTCCCTCCTCCAAAAGAACCTAATGCTGCTTTGGGAGTCTATCATAAGATGAGGAATAAATGGGGGGGACACAATCCATTCGAAGAACAAGTTACTTATCGCTGGTAATGTTCTTTAAATTGGATGTTCCTCCCACGTAGTCCTCATTGCCCTCCCAACCTACCCCACTGTAGAATTTCCAAGCTGTAGACCCTGCGCTCTTTTAAGGTCTGATGAATTAAAGGCACTTATCATTGGTGTTAATTCTGTATATGGGTGGCGACAAAACAGAACTGAAGCCAACGGGCGCTGCACGTATTATATGTACTCGAATATGACGTCAACCGAGATGGATGCCCTTGAGGGACATTGGGTCGGCCGTCTCGAAGCATAGCGCTCTTTGCCGAGAAAAAAAGCTTTCTGAAGAAGCTTAAGTTGGAAACAAAGATATCATAAGATGAGGACTACGTGGGAGGAACATCCAGTCGAAAGAACGTTACTGGGGTAAGCAACTTGTTCTTCTTAACAAAGTGTGCTCCATGCACTGAAGTCCTGTTAAAAACAAGCATTGACAAAGCCAGCCATTTTAGCTTGTGTAACGTTATTAGATAGCCATTTGTTAGGCACTGCTAACATATGCCCTAGTAATCACACCATTTTCTACCTGATTCCATCTCAACAGCAGCTAATACTCTTATGGCATAGCAAATGTCTGTGCCATACTTAAGCAAAAGCCAAAACTATTGGTAACTGTCACTCTTCTTTTTTTTGGTATTCTTTCCCTATACTCCACCTTTTTCAGCGTTTTATTTTTATTTTCCTTCTCTGTGGATGAGAGGTTTGGCGTTGGGTTTGAGTTACTGATCCTGCGGAATGGTCCTTTCCCGAGCTGCTTGTTCTGGAGGAACAAGAGGTGACTTACAGCACAAGTGCCTGCATATGCAAGGCAGCAGTCAAGCGACAAGGCATGTTTTTTTCTAGCTGCATATATGTCAAGTGCCAGTGGCATGGCATTTGTTTTTGAGACTGGCACTGTATGAGCATGCCAAGTTGGCAGGCACTTCCACTTTACTTGGGGTTGCGTAATTAATTAATTCATCTTTTATAAAGTGCTCAATACCGGAGACCACTCTCTAAGCGCTGACCGGGATCCAAGCCTGTGTTGCTCTGCCTTGTCTTATTTCCAAGGCGATCATGTTGCCCCTGAGCTATCCTCCTGGATAATGTCATAAAGGAGGATGGAGGGCTCTGGGGCCTAGGGAAGCCACCTGCTAAAGGGGGTACAGAGAGGATCCCCTAGGGCCTGCATACCTACAACCAGTGCTTTAAATGGAGCGGTCCTACTCGGCCCTCAGAACATGCACTTCTCATTTTTGTGCATTTGAGTACCTGCACTTCCCAATGCCTGAAAGAGAGTACCAGTACTCAACTATGTTGCGAAATGAAGATGAAAGCTTTTCATTTCACTTTATCGCAACTTAAAGCACTACGCTTCTGCAGCCTTTGCTGGGGAAAGCAGGGCCATCTCCCCCTCCTCTCTCCACCACCCGCAGTGCCCATAATGTCTCCTTCAGGGCCCACCCTGCAGAACAAAAGGAGAGAGAAACATGCAGCTACTGTGTTCTCAGCACACGAGGCGCAGAGCACTTTTGCTTAATGGGCTTTACCTGTTACTGTGTCCTTTCATGGAGCAGGGCTTGATTTGGAAAGCCTGGGAAATTAATTTTTAATTATGTTTCTTTGTTATTAGCAGTGTCTATTCTAATATGTCAATGTTTAAGTAATTGTCTGCAAACCAAATGGTATGCCTAAAAGGGACCTATGTCCAAGGTGCCATGGCGAAACTGCCAGCGTGAAAGTGCTTCGTAGCTTGGTGAGTACCTGCACTTCTTTTTTTCCATTTAAAGTACTGCCTACACCACACTGTTGTGCCTGTCGCAGCCCCAAATCCCCACCACCCAAAGTCAGGGACATTGGGGGCCACTAAACCCGCCTCAGCCAAATTCAGTCAGCGGCAATAGAATGGCAGTGAACCCACAAGAGAATGAATGAGCAGTTCTTGACCCTGCTCGCATTGGAGAAGAATTGCTCAACAGGGTTTAGGAATTAATGAACAGCGAACTAGAGAGTTTGCGAGGCTCGTAATCCCAGAGAAGTAGCCATTGATTTACCAGCACAAAGGGAGACGGGATTGCAGAGCTGTGTGGGCGCCATGACAGTTACACATGACCTTAAGATGGCGGCGGCTTCAGGAATAACCTAATAGGACAAAACATATGGCGGGGACCGGGACAAAGGGACCCAGGATAATTTGAGAAACTAGGCTAAATAGGAAAAAGACTTAGAAAAACATGTTCAGTATTTGACACAATAATATAAAAAGGAACAAAGAAAGCCAGAGAGTGGGGATTTGAGCCACTGGTCCTAGGGTGTACAGCAGTGGTTGGAAGGGGGCGGCAGGGGCAAGCAAGGTGGTAGAGCTTCCTGGTTGCTTTAACCTGTTATGTGAAAGAGACAACGCAACGTGAGAAGTGGGTTGCAGCAAGCCTGCTCGTGGGAGTGGGCCATGGTCTGGGCCCAAGCCCATTCTTATATCTTATATCTTGTGATTGGTTTGTCCATGATAGAATGTTCAAGTCTCAATAAACAAGTACAACAACCTTCTTGGAGTAGAACCACTTCGTTGTACCTATCACATTACCATTGGCCTTCTGGCGGCTACAGTCCAGAAAACGGCAAGATCCTGTGACTGCCAGACGGAGAGAGGAGTGGTTGCTAACCAGATGGGGGCTATTACGCAGACCCTGGCAGGAGCCAGACATGCAGACAAGGGGAACAACCCAGTTTGTAGTAGGCTCAAGCTCAGGAGGGCGACCCTTGGCTGATGGGGGACACGAGTTTCAGTGTGACAAGCTCCCAGGCAGACGGAGAAATTCCTGCTGGTCAAAGCCTTGGGTGTCCGCTAAGCCAAGGGGAAAAATACACTATTGCTGGTAGGCATGTGGTACAACAACCTTTGAGAGACTCGAAAGGGCGACCTGAAAACAAACATTCAGTGCAAGAGAGTTGTGGGGTCGGGGCATAAGGTACTACTGAGACCAGTTGCATTGCGACCTGGACCATAGGGACACAGCATTAAGGCATTAGGCCTGTTATGGGAAACCTTGGGCACCAGTTTTGTTAATCCTCCATCCGAACACTTTTTCCCATACAGCGGACCCTTTTCTAATTAAAAGGAGATGCCCAGGAACCTGTACGAGCTCAACCCATCCGGAAACTGCTGAGAATGATCCCTTGAGAGCGTGAGGCAGAAAGGCTGGGCCCCTGTCTGTGGCATGAGTCATGGACTGAGTACTGGCTACCACGAGTAAATCTTAGCCCACAGTTGCGTTTATCCCTTTATCAGTCTGGGCACTCTGTTTGGCAATCCTATTTTGGGGAAATCATAGCTGTCCCTCATTGTTCTATATCCAGCCCTGCCTTGTGTGAAATAAAAAGTGGTTAACTTGCCTGAGCCTCCAGTGTCCTGTTGATTCCACTCCACCAGGATGGCTCATGAGTTACACGCTCATCTCAGCGATGGGGACAGCGCACACTGCACAAGTTTGAGTCCCACAGGAGGACTGACTCAGCCACTGACCCTTCTGAGGTTGATGAATTGATACCATGAAATTAGGTGATAATAACACCTGCTATCCTAGCACTTAGAAGCGGGAGCAATCCAGCATGCCGCGCCACGCAATTGTGATCATTAGGGGATTCCTGTTGGCCGGATTGGTGTCAGCATAATGGAGGGTAGGACGCAGCAGTGTAAGAGAAAGCACCTTCCTCCTGCAGTCTCTGTTCAGGGTGGGGCGGGTCCTCTGCTTCACTTTTAGCCGCTGTGTCCGGCACGTCTATGGCCAGTAAATGCTGTACTCAAAGCCAGACAGACGAAAGGAAGGGGCGCGCCATGACTAAAGGGCCCACCCATGGTTCTTTTGTTGTATCCCCAGGGTGATCATCTGATTTTTAAAGCAGGTCGAGAGGTCGGATGTTGATGCTGAGGGGGCATATACCAAGAGCCATCTTAACTGTGGTGTCTGGGCACCTTTTCCAGAATTTGGGTCTCTGGAGTGAGTAGTGAGTAGGAAGTTCAGCGCCAGATTTTTCTAAATCCCACTGGACTATTTAATCAGTTTAAGTGTCACTCTGTTTCAGAACTTGGGCTCAGTAAGGATGTCATTCTTAGAGAACAGGGTTACATGAACAAGCTATGGCAAGATTTAAGACCAGCATCCATCTTTTGGACAAGAGGGAGGAAGAATTTCTGCAACTCTGGAACCTGACTCTTTATTAGCCAATCTTTCTGGAAATACAGTGATATCCAAGGAGGAGGCTTCTACCAGTAGCTTTTCAGAAATCAGAGTCGATGCTGCTCCAAGGAGATCTATTCTGGGTTGACTCTAAAGCTTAGGCTTGCTATATAATCTATCTAGGCTGCACAGTTCCCAATGCAGGACTTCTTCTGCATTGGCTTCTGGTTCATCAGTATCACACAGGAGGTGTCCCTATGCCACAGATTGGTAGAGTGAAGGATCTTAGAAGACTAGTGCCCATATGCAGCCCTTTTGACATCAGCCTCTTTTTGCACCTGGAACTGAAGAGTATGGCCCATTAATCCTTTAAGAATAGCAGGAATGCTCAGGACTTGACCACTGAGCCTAGGAAAACCAACACAGTCCAGGTCTCATTTACACCTTAAGACCAGTAGACCGTTGTGTCCTTACGTTTGCCTGGGGATTTCAGGCTGCATTGTCCATGGGTTGTCCATGAGTTGCTCTAGTAGATCCCTCCTAAGCTCTGCCCGCGAAGCGGATCAGTCTCCCTGTCTATCAAGTAGTTTTTTCGGCTGGTGTTCCAATGCAGGGCATTTTTCAGGGTTTCATGTGAAACAATAGACCAACTCCATTTCAGGTTTGCGTGTAGTGAACACTGTGTTTCATGGTCATGCACCTTTGGTCACTCCTCAAGAATTTGGTATACAAATTGCTATCTGGCCAAGGGACTCAGGGAAGAGGGTGGCCCCACAGAAGGACATTCGGGGGGTCTGCTTTGCAAACAGGCAACTGTTCCAGACCCCCAAGGCAACGTGAGGGTATTTGTTCCCCTGTAATTCTGGCTCGCAAGGTGTCAGTGAGGTTTCGGCTTATAATTAACCTGCATCAGGTCAACCATTTCATAGAAACAATCCACTGCAAAATGGTAACCATGCAAACAATGATCTCTTGGATTCATCTGCCCCATTTTATGGTATCAATATCCCTGATGCCCAGTCTCACCAAAATGCCTGAGATTTGCAGTAGGCAATATGCACCCACAGTCGTAGGCTGTGCCATTCGGACTGCAATCTGCTGCCCACAGGATATTCACAAAGGTTTTAGCTCCTTCATGATGGAGGCATTCTAGTCCACCAATTATTGGACAATTATCTTTTTTACCACCCCCCAACCTTGTCCTTTGCAGCACCCCCAAATCCCCACCGAAGAAAATGGGGAGAATATGACGATGGTGAACAAGGCATTAGAAACTCACAGAGACATTACAACACGCTGCTGCATAAGCGAGAGTATGCTTGTTGGCAGGACCTTTCCTGAGTCTCTTCTTACTTACAAGTCCTGAAGGTAGCAAAAGGGATGCAGGTGTGCTAAGGCGACTGCCAAGCCCTTGGCGCCAACTCTGGAGGAAGATTATGTAACAGAGCTGACACTTTCAACCGGTGATGGTGGTGGACTTCTTTGACCTGCCTGGGGTCGTTCATGTGATGAAGATGGAGAGAGTTGCTGATGTGTCAATTTCTGAGATTAACTGTGGTTAAGAAATCGTCTTGCCTCCAAACAAACGAACTCCTTTAAAGCGGCCCAGTCGTGACCTCTAACGGTATGCAGCATCCCAATGCTGACCCCTAAAATGGTGGAGACGCCAATGTTGACTCACTTTTCATGACTGAATATTAGAGCAGAATGATGGGGCTGGGCATGTGAATGAAAGGCCTCAGCATCTGCTTCTGGAAACCACTCCATCTCGCCCCAGTTCTGATCCAAGAACATCACGCACACCAGCATCAGCTTCTGCTTCATTTTCAAGGTGTTACAAGGTGTTAGTTAGAAGAGAGACAAAAGGGACTCGTCAACCCTCTCCCCGGTGGTCCAGTGTTAAAGGGAAAAGTCAGGCTGGAGGTAGGGTCACCCTATCAAAAGTACCCGATCTATGCACTTTTGCACAGCAGTCCCTGAAGCCCGCGAACATTCCACAAGTTCTCCAAATTGTAAAAGTTGTGGCTTTTGAAGAAGTGAGACGGTAAGAACACACTCGGCTGTGTCCGAGACGGTGGAGTTGACTAGAAGCAGTCTTGACCACCATGGGACCTAGCATCATGAAAGTTGACACGCTGAGGTGTACACATGTATGAGGGCCGTATCCTGTTTACCTTCAGTTTGAGCAGGTGCATAAAGACTTGTGTGTTGAGGAACATACTCAGCAGACACTGTCTTCTGTGCATTTCGGAGATCATTTATGATGACCTATTCTTGGGTTAGTGGACATATAAAGAAAGACCTGAAATGTGGCTATCACTTGCTGCCCGAGCAGCCCGAGCAGGCCTGTGCTATTTTCTAGGGGAACAAAGCAGTTTCCTGTACCTTTTCTCTGTTAGGGCACCTTCTAAGTTTGGCATAGCTCAGGGGGCTTTACTTGTGGCTGGCATCTGAAACCTCCAATGATAATTAAATCACAGGGAATTTCCCGAAACCTTGATGGAGCTCTGGCTTAAGAAATCATTCTGATCAGTGCTTAGTCCCATTAAAGTTAGCATAGGCAGTAAATGTCCGGATTTTTCAAGGAATGACTGAAAGATCTGGTGCCCAACTACATCAGGGTATGTGTCCCCAGCTAAGACTGGTAGGAGGCTTGAATATGGTTGTTGGGTGTGCCATCAGCTACTCTGTGCTTTCATCCTTGACCCGTGTCCTTTGGCAAGATCCCAAAGCAAGCATCACAAACCTATTTCAGATGATCAGAAAGCAGGCATTGAACACATGCATTGTGAGTCACCTGACATTACCGCATCCATGGATGCAAAGGTCATCACTCAGAGGGAGCACTCTGCGTGTATTAAACCTCTCAGACTCATGAGAGTAGCATGTACTGATACCGACATACAACGTGTATTGGTTGTGCGATGAGGTGCTGCTCGAGTGAAAACAGTTGCATATGCTAACTCCAACAAAGCGCTATCTATGTCGTTGAGGGTAACATATGAGGTAAGGGGTTTACGATGTGTGTCGTGGGATGTTCGCCTTTTGATGCAGAAACTGAAGGAGCTGTGGTGGCACCCAGGTCTTGGCAGTGGCGTACTTGCCCAGAGGGAACTCTGGAGATTTCCTGGTGGGCCTCTGCACCCTGGGCCTCTTTTATCTGAGAGAACTCGGAATTGTTTGTATTTCTTAGTGCAACATACAATAATCGGATGCTATTTCCGCTTGCAAGGTGTAAAATGGGGCCACTTTGAACATAAGTCGAGGACCTCTTTTCGTTCCTGGTCCACTCCTGGGTGTGCAGAAGAGTGAGGTCTTCAGATCTGTCCCGCACCGCAGAGACGTTGGCGGGGAGCTGAAACAACGAGAGCTCTCTGTTTATCCTCGAAGCCATTATGGTCTCGTTGCGAACGTTTTCTTTTCTTTAGACTCGCTTTAATACACGAAATACGGAGATAGCAGGATTATTCACGGTGTGTGAACCTGGAATCGAGGGGAGCTGCACATCTATGAAGAAATCTATCCAGCCCACCCTGAATCACCGGGACCTCCATGCACCTGCATCACACCAGAACTACTTGTACTCGCAGGCACTGACAAACAGATGGTGTCAAACCTGAGCCAAATGAACACCCCTGAAAGAAGATGTGACACTACAATGTAGCCAGTGCTGGCATTGGCCACAACCTTTCTGGGTAAGGCAAAATAAATTCTCTCTGGGACTCCATTTGCATCCGTCTTTTATTTTAGTGCGTTTGGATTGCTTTAAATACTTTGCTTGCAGCATTTTAGGAAACGCTCCTCCCTTGGGTCATTTCTCAGGTGTTCATGATTAATCTTCGGAGCGGCAAATGTTTATGTGGGGCAGAGGGGATTGGTGGAAAGAACATTCCTCAGCTACCTCATCCCCATCACTGGTGTGCTCCCCCCAGTGAAACATGTCCAACTCCAGCACTGAATATAGCTAAATAAGAGGAAACAGCCAACAAGCAGAAAAGAGGTCTAGGAAGGTACCAGCTAGCAATATACAACACGTTCTTTAAACCATTGAACAAGACCCTTCCACGTGTGAGATGTTTGGAAGCTTATGTCTCTAGGCTGTAAACATAGCTGTAATACTGAATAGCAAATATTATTGTACTATTACGAGTATTGTGCATATATATAGCGTCTCAGACAGCACACAGCTGTTTCAGGGCACTGGGGCGACTGAGCGTGAGTAGGAATCCTAGGTATTCAATGTAATATAATGCAATAGGCCTTTATTTGGAGCCCATTACCACGGCAGTGGTCTCCCAATGCGGGGGATTGGACGAGTGGATTGTGCCCAGCCGGTACAATGAAGCAATGTGTGTGCCATGATGGTTCATGGGGTCCCTGGCAGCTCTACGGTTCCATGATTCTAAGCTGTAATACATGTAGAAAGAAGGGGCAGCGGGCAAGGCTGGTTCGCATCTCTGCCTACATATCTGGCAATTGCGATTGAGGAACAGTGGAGGAGGTTTCCAATCTCGATGGTTGCATCTTAAATAAGTCCCGAGGCCTTCTAAGCAGGTGGTCCATGACCCGGGCCCTGCTGCTGCTTCACGAGCCAGCTGGTGCAAGAGAAATTCCGCAAAGCAATCAAGCAAAGCACCTGCAGGAGTCAGATCGTTTGGTCATGAGCCACGTCCATTCGCAGCCCCCAGCAACACTCTCTTTCTTATCCCTGCCAACATAAGGCAAGCCTTTTTCAGTTTCACTGCACTAATAACCTTCGTCAGAAATGTCCAAGTCCAGTCCTCAAGTGTCTAGTCCACTCCTTGTTTTCAGGATTGTGAAGGCATCATGAAGCAAGATACAGACAACAGATTTATAATAAAATATTTTATTAAATCAAATGTCTGGCTGGTAGACGGCCTAACTTGCCCTATGCTAACGTGGTATTTACCTACCTGAACAAAACTAAGGAAAGTCGGATTCAAAGAGTTCAACTTAAAAGTCTGTGTCCAAAACCTATGCTTTCCCTACAAAACTAAAGCTGAACAACGTGTAGGGATGTCAATAATCAAAGAAATAGTAATCATCATAAAGTTCTGAGATTCTTTCGGCTTTTGGCTTTCTTCTCAGCTCTCCTTCGACAAGTTCAAGAAAGTTCCATAAAAGTCTTCAAGATTACCTTTCTCAAGTTCAAAGTAGCACAGTTCCACACACTTCTCAGGGTTCCCTTCCCAAACTTCCAAGCAACACAGTTCAAAAGAAAAAGGGAGACTTTGCTCTCAAGACAATACTTGCAGTTCCTTAAATCTCTGGATTCCCTTCCCCAAGACTTTAACTCAGCAACTTGTATTTATTTCAGTCTTTTCAAAACAAAGGTAACACAACCCGAGGTCAGCCTGACCCTCCTTCTGGATTGCCTCACCAGTTAACTTGCAGTGTTTCTTCTTGGTTAATTTCAAAGTGTCTTTGATTCTCATAATTCAGGACTCACTTGTCTAGGCGCAGTTGTCAGACCACATGGTCCAACCATCATAGGTCCCGCAACCAGGATCCCTAGGCTCTTCAGCCCACACAAGTTCCTCTGTACCTGCCCTGTGTTCAGAGTCACATTCACTTAGCTCCTCTTTGTTGGCCTCTTAGCCTTTTGGCTTTGCCGTAGCGTGTCATACACTTCTTGCCACTCCTTGGCCTTGCAACACTCAGTCTGTTCAGAAGGTTCACTTCCAGGTGGTATTTTCCATGCCCCACCTTTCTATGACAATCTTTCACACTGGTCACACTGCATCTGTTCATAAAGATCACCTTCAGGTGGTCTTTTCCATGCCCCACCTTTCTATAGCAATCTTTCACACTTGCCCTCTCTTCCGTGGGCATTTTCCCTTTAGCTGTCATCTGCTATTTTGCTTTGCCAATAAAGTTGTGTTCAGTATAGTATTCAATATGCTTAAATTCAAGCTTTTACCCAGTTTGGTACTTCATAGGCATAATGTGGATTGGATACAAGTTTTCATCTCATTCGATATTTAGTTATGTCTCTGCAGCCCACTAGGAGCGCCACCGGTCTTTCAGCCTCCTCTCCAACGGTTTCTGCTACGTCCTTCTCCTTCCCCGGTTGATGGACCGGCTCCTGTGAGCCTCAATCGCACGTCGGCGGTGCTCCTCCACACGCCAGCGACTCTGTGGTTTTTACATGGACACAAACAGCGTCTTCTCCGTCCTGCTTGTTCACAGCACCAGCTGCTTCTTTCAATATAAGGAGGCTCCCACACCTGAAACAGCCCCACAGCCGCACTCGCCTTGGGCCTCCCCAGGTCCTGCATGATTTCACCCCAAGTTCCTAGCTCCTTCTCCTGTCCACCACAGCTGCCTCCTGTCAGAAAGGGTCCCCTGCTGGTCTCTCCCACACATGCCTCCCTGTTCCTCCCTGTACTGTTCTCTGGCTCTCCATGTATACTCCTGGAACCACTTGACAGGTTGCAGGTGTGCATTCTCGATTGGGTTTGCCTGACTATAATTAAAGTGACATGCCGGACCTTCACAGTACTCAGCAGGCATCTTCCTCGTCCCAGTACTAGAGTAGTAAAATGTGTCTTTAGTGTTCATCACCCTCAGGCGGCTCTTCCTCGTCCCAGTACTAGAGTGGGGAACTAAGTTGCTAGTGTTCACTACTCCTAGTTGCTTCTTCCTCATCTCAGTACTGTCCGATGGAAAATATGGGGAAATGTGAGGAACTGACTTACATTAGCCCATAGAGTTTGGGGAGGGCTAAGTTGGTCTTCAGTAGGGAAAGGGTGATACCATGTCTCTCCTGTGGGCACCCCACTCCCAATCCCAGAGGACCCTCCACCCAGGTGATCCTCCCCCGCTTCTCCACCCCCAGGGTAAGGATCCACGAGTGATGGCTTTTCCCTGGCCACCTCAGAAGAGGATCCAGGGGGTTTGGTAGTGAGAATACCATCAGGTTTCTTACAGGATATACATAAAAAATACACTTGAATGCAGTGAATGTAAATGTGTATTGCTAGTCTATGTTTATACTGACAAAAACGGTGGTACTGTGAAAGATTGGGCTTTAAGGCCCCGGCAGGGGTGACCTGGGAACCAAAAGAGGCCCTGAAAATAATTTCCAAAGTGGCCCCATATTATCCATTTTTAGCAATTTCAAATCTTTACCTATGAGAAAATGTGGAAATAAAATATATTACCACACAAAAGAGGCCCAGGTTGCAGAGGCCTAACGTGAATCCTCCAGAGTTCCCTATAGGCCAGTCCACCCCTGTACCCTGGGCATTACGTGCTGGTCAAGGACACAAAACAGTGCTTGGCCATGGTCTTCTTGCTGTTTGTAATACCTTATGGTTTCTTTCTATGCCCTTGTAAAAGAATCTAAACTCTAGTGCAGTGAGGCGCCTGCCAGGGTGACGTGTGTGCTCTTTACAATACATTGTGCTGGAATGAATACCCTGCCCAGGGCCTGTTGCCTTGCATCTTCCCTTACTTGCCGAGGCTAGTCCCCTCTACATGCTGCCTGGTGGATCCACGTTCAAATGCTTGTTTTCCCGCCTCCAATTGCCAGCGTCTTGAAAACAGGGGTGTTGTGCATAGGGGGAGGAGGGCTTGGGGGATTTATCGCTTCCACTTTCCTGAGTGGGGGATATGGGGTGATTCATCCCCTTCCCCAAGTTTCCTGAGTGATAATGCAGGGGTAATCAAACAGTTAATAATAATAATAATAATAATAATAATAATTATTATTATCTTTATTCCAGTGCTGTCTGTGCCAGGGTCCCAGAAAATAAGCCGATGCAGCCTTTTCCATGGAGCGCCTGCTGTCTTTCCTCCACGTAGCATATATATCCAGAGATCTGTGGGAAAGGGGGCAACACAACGTTTGCTATATGGCCTGCCCGCCATTTACCTTCACGCGCATGCATTCAGGCTTGGCAAGGCCATAGTCTCCATCAGGCACATGCTGGTCTTTTTCTGCACATATGAGAATAGTGTAAATATTCATAATCATGGGATGGGTTGGAGGTGGGTGGTTTTTGTGCTGTCTTGAGTAATGAAAATTCTAGTAAGAAATATGCAATAGTGTTTCAATTCGTCTTTACCCACAATCTGGGAACAAGCTACCAGGTTTGTAAAATTGGCATCGGTAGATATTTAAATAAGGTTGAATGTGATTACATCGACCACAGCTAGTTTGTGGTCTTGCAGTTCGACTCTTGTAAGTCAAATTTATTTTTATTTTTTAATGGGGGAGCCCCACCCCCTATCCGTACCCCTACCTCTACCCCCTAACACACCCACTCCCCCTCACAACCCATACACATACACATACACACACACACACACACACACACACAGGGCTTTAGGTGGGGGTAAGCAATCGAAGGGGGGCCTCATTTGGGGGTGCGACTTGTGGGATGAGCGTGGCCTTAAAAACGTACACAAACCATAATAAGGTACGCAAACATTTCACATATTTGTATGTGTATCTTACTATGGTGTGTGTAGTATGCAAGCCATCTTTTATAAACATAGAAATATGTAATATATTTCTATGTTTATAAAAGATGTCTTGCATATTACACAAACCATAATAAAGTACGCACATAAATATATAAATGATTACATTTATATATTTGTTTGCGTGCCTTACTATGGTTTGTGTACTTCAAGATAGCTTGAAAAGCACATAAACCATAGTAAGGTACACACACAAATATATAGCGTTTATATATTTGTGTGCGTACCTTATGGTTTGTGTACTTTCTAAGCCATCTTTGTTAAACATGTCTATGTTTATAAAAGATGGCTTAAAAGTGCACAATTCAATCCATCTTTTATAAATCTTTCCCGACGGATAAAGCCCGAGGCGTCTTTGTCCACCGGCAAAGCTTTATAAAAGATGGCTTGAATTGTGCACTTTTCAAGCCATCTTTTATAAACCTCGAAATATGTCGAGGAGTTCCCAGGTTCTCCGAGGGTTAAAGACGCCTCGGTGACCTGGAGAAACAAAGGCACAGTAACTTCCTCTGGTGACCCCTCAGGCGAGGGGTCACCAGAGGAAGTTACAGTGACTGACAGAAGTGCCAGACAGCTACAGCGACGCTGTGGCTGGCTGACACTTCTGTTAGCTTGCCTGACCTAATGGGACGGGATAATGCATTGCGTCAATGTTGTGGTGGGACCGGAGGGGCCCCGGCAGGGCCCCGGCTCAACCCCACTTTTGGGAGACTGTCAGGGGCTGGCCCTGCCAGGCCCCGGCCCACTTAAAGAACTGCACACACATGCACACTGTAAACATGCTGTAGGATGTGTCAGCCACGCCCTCCCTCCCTCCCCTAACCCTTGCCCCAACCCCGTGTCCCCAGTGTTTTAGTGTGTGTGCCTCCCTGCGGTCTGTTTTCAGTGTTGCATTAGGGAAGCCTGGGCCCCACGCTTTCCAGGGTCTGGGAGGGGAATAGATAATGTCTGGGTTGGGTTTCCTGTATCCTCGGGAGGCCGATCCTGTAATTGTGGCCTTGGGCTTCACTCTTCATTCACTGCCTCTATCCTCCTCCAAGAGCCGGGGAGCCGATTCATCCATCATAGCCACTTACAGTGTGTGTTGGGAAGACAAAGACATACAAAATAATGAGGGTAGTATATAGAGTTTCATATCAAAGCCCCCCCCCCCCCCAACACCTGTAGGCATTGTAATTATTACCTAACTTGTTTCTCAACATATCGAGTTCAGAAAAGCAAAGGTGCGAGTCTGCTCTGTCGGGATTCAAACCTATGGATGCTGGACTATTTTATGAACACTAATATCGCTAGGCAACATGTGTGGGTTGTATATACTGGCTGTATTGTCTTTGTGGCTGTAGAGTGTGACGTGTGTCAAGCTGCCATGGGTGGACCATATTTGATGGGATAAGCAGCTACGCGTGCTGCACAGCTGCCTGTGTATCATGGAAGGTAGACACCTATAAACTGTGCTGGGTGACTGTTTAATGGCGGTTGTGTAGCTGAGTGTTGTTGTGGTTGGCTGGCCCGCATAGGACTCGTGCTGGGTCATGTGTTGAGGTCACATGACTGAGATAATAAAAGATGGCTCACGGGTTCCGGTGTGCCAGTTCCGACCAACCATTGAGGTCTCCTGCGTGTATTTCCTTGGGTGCATGCAGGTGGGGGACAGGCCATACCAGGCCCATAACACTGGCGACGAAGGTGGGATGGAGAATCCTGCGTGTATACTGGCACACGCTGCAGGGAGCACCCGCTGTGCTGCATTTGAGCCAGACCTACTCCGGCCATAGGCCGCCTCCCCGATGAGGTCCCACTGAGCGTGGGCTTGTGCATCCGGAGTCCCCGGTGTGTTTTCAGGGCTGGGCGCGAGGTGTGAGCGTTAGTCCCTACTGGGACTGATTTGTCATAGTGATCACCAGCTCACGGCAAGATAATGCTTTAAAGCTGGTAACCGGCAGCTCCTGGTGAGACATTGGTTTAAAGGAGCGCATTGCCTGAGATCCTGGTGAGTGTGCACAGAAGCCCCCGTGTGCTGATGGCAGGGGTCTGCCAGGAGGATGCAGTGGATGCTGAGGAGGACCGTGTTACCACACTGTGGCCTGGAAGAGCCACGGGAGACTGCTGGTGGTGTGAGATTCCCTGCTTAACGCAGCCCTCATCAAGAGGGTAATCATGTGGTGTGGTCCACAGGGGCGACTCTGGTCAAAGAGGGAAGAGCAGACCAATCCAGAGAGGAGGATGTCGATTGAACAAGTCAGCTGATACAACTCCCAGGTACTTTTGCCAGCAAGGTGTGCTGCTATCTTGCCTTCCCCAGGTCTAATCCCTGGGAGTGCTTGGGCGGTCTGGTCCGGGGCCCCATGGCTACCAGGTTAAAGGGTGGCAGAGCAGAGATGGAGAGAGAGAGGATGGACAGAAACCCTAGGTTCAGTGGGAACAGAGGAGTTGGCAGCTATTCGTTATTTAGCACACCTGGGCCAAGTAATGTGCAAGGGCCCAGTCAGAGGGTGAACAATGCCCCAGCGCCAAGGCAAGGAGTGGGCAGATCTGTCCAAGCCCAAGGTCCCCTGTTTTATAGTCAACCAGTGCCAGAGTTTGAAATGAAAGGGAGCCCTACATCCCTGGGGGCCATCTCGGGCGCACTGGCTAGAGAGACTGGACATGTTCTACGAGGCAGCAGAGATAGTATTTGACTCTAAAAGGAAGACCCTACTGCTATTTTATGCCAGGAGTGAAGTCCGTAAACTCTATAAGACACTGCCCCCAGGGGCTGTAACCTATCAAGAGGCAAGAAAGGCACTCACAGAATATTTTGTACCAATGGTGAACATTGACTTTGAAACATATCTTTTGAGGCAAGCGGCCCAGGGCACAATGAGTCCCTTGACTCGTTTTGCACGAGGTTTCGCCTGCTGGCTGCCACTTGTGCGTTCATGGATGAGGACAGAGAGCGGCAGGGCCAAATAGTTCAGGCATGTCGCTCTAAAAAGCTGCACACTCAGACATTGAAAAAGCCAGGGATGCCCCTCTCAAGGATGTTGCAGTTGGGAAGAGCCCATGAGTTGGCCACGACAAGGTCAGCTATGATGGAGGATGCCATTAAGGGGTTGAAGATGGGTGAAGTATATGTGGTCCGAGGGCAGAATAAGAAGAGTGGAGGGGGAAGTGTGGCAGCCCCGAAAGTTGGAATAGAAGAGGCGGCCCCTTGGGCATGTGAGTACTGTGGCAGAGTGATGCTGCCCGTCGGAGTTTCCCCGGCGATGGGGCGGCAGTGTGGCCGTTGCCACCAATCAGGGCACATTGCCGCTCTCTCTAAGACCTGGTGGCAATTCATACGTGTCACCAAAATGGCAGATCCGTGGAACAACCGGCGCACTGAGGTGGTTACCCATATAGCAGCCAGTGCTAAAGAACGCGACTGGCCGGGTGGCGGCAGTCAGGAGAACGACTTGGCGGCTGTGTGTGAGCAGGAATATAAGGATGTGTTTTTCCTAGGTGTTGGGGTATAGGCTGGCCCGGCGGGCAGCGCTGGCACTGCAGCCAAGAGAAGGCTGCGAAACAAGGTGGAGGCTGGATTACAGAAGAATGCCACAGGGCAAGGCTGCCCGATGGTGATGGCGTGTGCAGCACCAGCTTATTACGTTTGGTTGACAAGTCGTTTGCTGTTATACTTGGCATGGGATGTTGTGGTTGGCTGCCCCGTATATGGCTCGCTGGGTCATGTGTTGAGGTCGCATGTGTGACCATGTCACAGAGATAATAAAAGACAGCGCCTATGCGCCAGTTCTGAACAACCATTGAGGTCCCCTGTGTGTATTTTCTTGGGTGCATGCAGGTGGGGGTCAGGCCATACCAGGCCCATAACAAGTGTGATGTGTGTTGGATGGATGTGAGTAATGTGTGGATGGAAGAAGCCATGTGTGACGTCCACTAGTCTCATTAGTCACGTGACGTTTTTAGGTGACCGTCCATGTATGATGGATTAGCTGCATACTGCTGGCAGCTGTGCTGCCCTTCAATTTAACTGATTTTCTTTTAGAATATTTTCATTTCCGATTCTAAAACTGCTTTGATGTATTCAATTCACTATTTTAATTTCCTGTATCTTTTCAGCTGGTTGCCTGGCCATATGCCATTGGAGCTATTTCCTATTACTTTCTCCACATTTTGCAGGTATATTTTTATTTTCTACCTTGCATATTTTGATTGCCTTGCACCCCTTCCTGTGCGCCAGTGTCACGGATTAGTTGTCTGCCTAGGCGGTAACACGCTCTTCTTCACGTCCCAACACTCTGTGTGCAGACCAACTATGCCAATCGCAATTTAAAATCCCTCCCTACAGACATCAAAAACAGCACACTACCACTCTACAACCCTCTTGCGGAACACTGCCCCCAACAGTTTACCATACCAATGCAGGCATCTGGGCGCACATGCATCTGTGCGCTCAAAACAGCCCACCTAGAAACATTTCCCCCTCACCCCACCATAGGAAAAAATGTGTGCTACTGGAGGGGAATTGGTTCCTGGTTACCAAAATAGACTACAGCTACCAGAATTCCTAGAGACCAATTGACACTAATCTGTAACACCTGAAAAGACTGCCTCCCTGAAGATTGTTAGAGACATGAAAGCGCTTGGAGGAGAACAACAACTGAAATGCAGCAGGTATCCAAAGCTGGGAACTAGAGTGCGCGCCGCACCCTCCCTCTTTTTTTCTCCACCTAGAAACATACCTGCACACAGTAACCATGAACTTTAGGTCTGCACGCACGAGCACAGCAACAAAGCTATCTTGCATTTTCCCCCTCTACCCACTAAACTAACACCCACCCCTTTCCGGTCCGCCTCGCTTCCTGGATACCATGCAAATGGCAGCGGTGCGTGATATAAATGCCAGTAACACAACAGAATGTTTTAAAAATGGTACAAAAGTTGTGCGGCTCATGACCATAATAGTCAAAAGGCAACAACATGAGGGAAAAGCTAAAGACCGCGAGAGTAGGTAAGATTACAGGAGGGCACGATAGACTGCAAGAGAAGGGGCCGCGTGAACTGACAGAGGGAGGGATTCCACATCTTAGGGGCAAGAAGGAAAAAGAACAGCAATGGGAGGGTCCAGAGGGAGGGTGGGGGCAACCGAAACATGCATTGGCAATGCCAACAGTTTGGGCGTTTGTGTAGGCATGGGAAAGGCACTTGCCAGGCAAAGCCGTAGTGACATTAACTACTCATTGGTGATAGCAGGTGCAAAATGGTGCGAGTACCTGGGCAGCTAATAGCAGTGGCTGGCAAAAGCTCAACACTTATGCACAAGCCAAAAATGTTGGCGTTGCCAATGCTTGTTTTAAACAGGACTTAAGTGAAGGACACTCAGAGTGCTTATAAATCGAGTGGCTGAAATCAAGCCTGTAAAGAAATTTGTATTATACTAGAAGCGTGTTTACAACTGCAATTAAGTCATTTTAATTCTCAGAAGACTGCTTTGAACAAACACTGCCAGGCACTGTGAATGCAGAGCCTGATGGTAAGGCTTGATTAAAGCAAGCTGAAAGAGTTCACATGACGAGGTGTTTTGGGCGGGTAGAGGCAAGAATGGGTGGGAATGGCCATATGGAGTAGTATGGCCATAGCCAGTCAAGGACTCAGCACATAACCAAACAACAACTACAGACTCTGTGTCCCTCCTCATTATCCATTCCGTACTCCAATTAAATAGTTTCGGCTTAGCGATATCAAATAGCCCAAACTGAAAAGAAAGAAATGATTGTCAGGGGGCAGAGGGGCAAGCAGTCAAAAGTGGTAGGCAGTGTACAGATTGATAAGCCTGGCAGGGTGGCATATGTAAAACGCATCCCTCATAGCAGGTGCCATATTTACCCCCTGTGTAGTGCCTGGCGCTGAGTCAGGGCAGAAGCACTCTCAGCCACCACAGCAGGAAAGGAAAACGAACAACAGATGCCCCAAACCACAGCAAAAGAGGAAATGGGGGAAGAGACTACATCTCCCAGCAGCCTCCTCGGCCTTCTCGAGTTTCACATGGCAACGGGAGACTTCTTGAGCCACGCCCGAGCAGTGCGCATGGGCGTACTATGGCTTGCCATTTAATTCTCGCATGGTCTTACTAACTTAACCACGCATGAGGAAGTTGTGACCTACCTGGCAACCATTCTACTTACCATTACTGACCCGCCCACATTGCGGGTTGACTGTTTATTGACAGCCTAAGAACCACAAACGATTGGCTCTGTTGCAAGCGACCCCACAGCCTAATTTATGTTCTTTCTGAGTCCAGCAGATGCCGTCTCGGCACCCACCGCAGACACAAAACACTACAGAACCCGCCTGCAAAGCGCCTGAGGCTGAGCCACGAAGCTAAGTGCATTCATGATTATGTCTTACATGTGTTCTGCACACTGCATGTGACTTGCACTAACAGTTAGGCATAGTGTCCAACTGGGAGTTAGAGTGCCCGGTGCATCATCCGGGTTGTAGGATAGTCCAGTGAGTAACTGGGCCATTAGAGTCCAGTGCAGTAATTGGGTTTGGCAGCACCATAGAGAGCAATTGGGCTATTAGGGTCCAGTGCAGTAACTGGGCTTTGGCAATACAGGCATCATAGGAGTAACTGTGCTCAGAGGGCACAGTGGTTACAGTGGGGCAAGTGGTTCACAGGTGTGTATGTGTGCATGTGCGAGTGGTAGTGGATGTAAGAGTCTTGTCAGCACAGCACAACGTATCAAACTTTCCCCAATCCCCTTACCCATCCACAACCTCTCCCTAACCCTCTATATGGTTGTCTACAACCCCTCTACCCATCCAATTTGTGGACCCTAACCCTCCTTGCCCACATCAAGATGAGAATAGATACGAATAAGATAAGAATCTTTGTAGCCCAGGAAGTTAGAACAGAATGGATTTTACAAAGATTGAAATGTATGAGCAAGAGGGAGGTGGAAGAGCAGAAGAGAAACAGATTCAGGGGCAAGTTACAGAGATGAGCACAGAAAGAAACAATTGGTTAGTGGCAATTTCAGATGAAGCAAGCTAATGAGCATCCAGTGGAGGTGGCAGCGATATCTTCTGGACTTTGAAATTTACCTAATCACAGGACTCAAAAGGGTATCCAGTAATAAAGTCGCAGAGATTATCCCGTGGTAAATAAATGACGATTTTCTTTTTTTTAAATGCACTTATTTTTTATACATATGTGGGGGTGGGTAGTGGTGAGTATTTATGTTATAGGGAGTGTTGGTAGGGGCTGCAGGGGGTCTCCCCCCACATAAATATGTGAAAAAGTCATATTAAAAAAAGAAATAAATTCAGCAATTTTTTACTGCAGGATTTATTATGGCGACTTTATTACATTGAACCCTCAAAAGAGGAAAAAACCTGGGTTTTCCAGGCATCTAAAGTCAACTGTATTACAACCCTGCTCCATCTTTAATTTTGGATATTAAGTGGAACTGTATGTGCTGTCTATAAGCCACAATTATGGGAAGTGAAGATAGGAGAGAGGTGAGAAGGGACATTATCAAATATTGGTCCATGACGGCGAATGACTAGTGGAGGGTGTTTACTGCAGGAGAAAAGACTCCCTCAACCTTAGCATTGGTTAAGCTGCTGATAGCTATCTTCGAAAAGATTGAAGCAAGTAAACAACAATTAGTGGTGCTAGAAAGGACCTAGGCGGGTAGTCGGAATCTTATGATTTGAACTAACTGGACATTAATAGATACTGAATAAGAGATAATGTTGTTACTTTAGATGGAGATCTGGCTCCCTTGTGATGATGTATACTTAGGATGATGATTTTGGCAAAAGGTTTTCTATGTTGTGAAACCAATACAAGCCTAATAAAAAAAAAGAAAAATAAGCCACAACTATGGGAAGTGAAGATAGGAGAGAGGTGTGAAGGGACACAGCTTGTGGGTGATGTTTATCATTTTACCCACCCATTGACCCACAAGGCCATGCTAGTCCCCATGACCATATCCACCAACTACCCGTTCCTGCTCAAACAAAATAGCAACCCTAGGATCTCTGGGAGCTAGCTCTGTGCTTTTAATGGGATGCCAGTGCTATTTCTAGGCAGACCTCTGGTGAAATAAACCTTTGTTGTACAAAATAGGTGTGCCCTTGCAACTTGTGGGGTATTAGGATACAGACGAGCTGCATCAGGCAAAGTCAGACCCAAAGGTGTAGAAATATGGAAGACTAACTGTTGGCTGCCAGACAAAAGCCCATCAGTGAGGACTCATTCAACCAGCATGTAACTGCTATGGGGAACTCTGCAGCTTTGATTGAACAATGTACATATTAAAGAAGAAACTCTATTGCCAGATTGCAAGAGTAATTCAAAGGCACATAGTAAAGTAAGATTGAACATTGTTATAATGATGTGTGTCTAATGTAGATAAAAGAAAATGTAGCATGTTGAAAGCACCATTTTACTTCAGGCTGTGCCTGGACAAGGGTAATCTTCCCCTGTCAATTCACAGAGGTCATGCACTGTTCACCTCCCTGTTACACTTAAAAGACCTGTTAGGTTAATCCACTTTGTAGCTTAGCAGAGCCTCAGAGAGATGTTTATGGGGGTGGTATGGTGTGCAGGAATTAATAAAATTACAACCCAATGACATGGCCTTTCTAAAATACTCAAAACGTAGTTCACTTTTGTGGGGGGTCTCAGACCTAATGCCAAATGACAAGCAACAGAATGCAACATGATTCCCTGGGGTAGAGTTGTGCTCCCTCAGCCCAAGCAGATAAGGAACACATGCTTAGGTCATTAGCTTAAGAAGAGGATGAAGAGGTTTTATTACAGGCTATGTCGACAGAAGAGACATAACCTGGCCTGGCCACAGGTCTTGGGAACAGAAATATGCTATTTATTTGAAGCTAAAAGTATTCATATAATTAGAGGCTACAATGGGCCTCTATGGGAAATCATGTTTTGCCCATAAACCTGGGAACCGTGACAGATACATAGATGGTTCATACATTTCCGGACAGCACACAAAGAGCTCTATCTGCTGACAGGACGCCCATCAAAATTTGACTCTTAGAACCAAAGTTATAAGGCAAATTATGAGTGCAGCTTCCCAGAAAAAGTTATAGATAGGACTGTCAGGTCTGGCAAGGTTGTTCTTCAATTATGTATTGATTATGTACACTAGATTCATTACTACATTCATATACAATCTTACTTTTCATTGATTCATTGGTTATGCACATAAATGTACTGTTTGGTTATGTTCCAGGGTTCTTGTTGGTTGGGCCCTTAACTGTATTCTCTGTAGAAGAAGAGTTTCCCAAGTCATCATGGAGGAAATGGAACTGAGAGCAGCTGATTGGTAAAGGTTCAACTCTGGAGGCTAGGCAGGCATTCTAAACTGCCTTTCATCGTCCATTTTGAGCAGGAATGTCCTGTTTTGGGGGAGCTCTGGGTTTTAGGCCCCAACTCAGGTCTACCAGGGAGTTATTATCTTTACATGAGGAGGAAGTCTGTCAAGATCAGAGACCAACATAGGACAAGGCAACCAGTAAGCGGAGGGTTCACAGAGTGCCCAATGTATAGTTTGTGACTGCATTCAAGAAGCTGAAAGACTTTGTGTGGTCAGTGTAAAGCTTTAAGTTAAACTCTCCTTAAGTAAAACTATAAGTTGGGATTATTTGGACTCTGGGAAGGACATTCTCTATAAAAGGCTGTGCGGTTGAATTTCGACTAGCAGTTAGAAGCGTAGAGTGGGCGGCTCCTGTACGTGTTAAGCCAATAATTTGATTAAATCAGAGCACGTTTGAAAAGACTTTTCCAGGTGAACGTTTCTTATGAGATAGTGTTTGGCAATAATTTCAACGCGCAGGTGTGGAGGGAGCAGCATCTCTGTAAATGGAGAAACTACATGACGCACCGCATGGAAGGGAGCAGCGTTTACGGAGGCCATATTATCTGCTCGCATGCGCATCCAGGAGCAGCATCACGCTAACAGTGATCAGCAATCTAGTTTCATTCTCGCAGTGTGTTTAAAGAGAGGCAGAGAGAATTAACTAATTTGCTGGCCGTTGAACAGTCTATCCATGGCTGTTCCTTCTGCAGGATAAAAGTCACGTTTATGTCCAGCAATTCACAGGAGCCGGCAATGTTGAAATTAGACTGTAAGTATTACGTTACAAGGTAAGTCCAGGAAGTTAAGTAGGACAGTTTTAATAGTTAATTTAGGTATTTAATTATTTAACTCAGCTGAGTATTAAAAGGTAAAAAAATAGGTTCAAGAAAAGAAATGTTTTCTTTAAAATAAATAAAACTCTACAAAAGAAAAGCCAAGACAAAAGGTCATATTGACAACTAGTGTATTTATTTCGGAACAAAAACTAGGAAGATTCAACACTTTCCTTCTAGACCTTTAAATTCCTCCGAGCTCTTCGGGGAGGAACTTGGGTATTAGTTGCACTTGGGGTCTGAGGGCAGGATTTGAGAAAGAGAGCTTTGTTAATCCAAGAACCTTGTGTTTCCTTGCCCTCTGCAGATTTCCACGACAGTAGAAGTCTGAAATATGTTGTTTGAGATTTTCTCCACTTCCTCTTTCCCTCAGGGGTGTTTTGGATTTCAGCTGTTTTAGTTTCAGTTGTTGACCAATGCCTTTGAGGGTCTGCAGGGTTCAGCAGCTACTGCGGTTCAAGGAAATCAGGACCGGACAAGGAGGGCCAGGTATCTGGTAGCTTATTGAATCAAATACTTGTCTGTAAAATATCATGATCTTAACTGTATTCCTGCCCATAGAAATCCCACAAATCGGTCATTTGTGCAGGCAACCACCTGCCGACAGCAGACACATTTCATTGGGATCACTATGATCAGATCAATTCAAAAATATATGGGTTGTGACCGTTATTTGCAAATTGGAGAAAAGTGCAATGTTAGAGATTTTTAACTTCATATTTAACTTCATATTTGAGTTGTTCAGAAATGCAATTTCAGATGTTTGGTGTAAGAACTCCCAGAAATGGGGGTTGGAGACCAGATGACCAATCATACTGTAGAGGCTAGGTCTTGTTGAGTGGGAAGAGCAATATATTTCCAATCAGAATAATTAGGCAATGAGTCGATGCATCCTAATTTAGATATTTTAGGAGGTTTTAAAACTGGACGCACAATGGAAAAGTGGGGCCAAAAATGTCAAGAGGAAAAAGAGGAACTCAAATCTGAAGCGAAAAATAGGAGAAGGGCAGATGCTGGAGTGCCATCCAGGCAGGGAAAGCAGTCCAACCAGTTCCCATTGCTTCTAATGAGATGACTGCAACTGTGCAGGACCCAGAGAGTACAATTTTCCAACAGAACAAACCATTGGTGGGGATCTATTTGAATTAATATCTTCCCATATATAGACATTAAAGGGGTGGGCATGAAGAAGTAGATCCAAAGTATTTCTTTTTTAATTAATAATTTAATTAATTTGCACATAGCCAAAGGACACTGGGATGATTTGGGGGAAATTAGAAATCCCTGCCATTTCTCCAAGTGATAATAATGATATAAAGCCTCATCATGGATTGGGTGGAGCGGTAAAAATGTGGCGGTAACACTATTACTGCTGCATTGCCTCTCCTCCTAATCCAGAGTTTGGGCTGGAAAGTTTGAGATTTACCTCCGGCTTTTAGCTGGAGTTAAATCTGCCCACTTTCCACCCATTTTTGGTGCCGCGGTACTAGCGCCGAAAAAGTCCCCATAGAGTCCTATGGACTCTGGAAGAAATGGGGACTTACAGCCTTGCCGCAGTTCAGGATCCGGCGCTAATAGCGGCAGACTGAGTTTCTGTAATGCTATTTGCGTTGGGCTGTATCCCCGCGGATGTACTGCCGGGATACTGCCTAATTGTGATGACACCCATAGTCCTTTAAAGTAATTTTGGATCACCTACATCCTTCTTGCTAACGACAACATCCCATAAAGTGGAGGGGGTTCAAAAATTAAACTAAATACCAAACTGTCAACACTCTACGAACCCTGCACTAAACAGAAGGGGTCTGACTAGCAAACTGAATCTCTGGGTCTGTGTTGGGCAAAAAGGTGTATTACTTGTTAGGCAGAGGAAAGGTTTATACTATCTACTGAGGAGAGTATTTCATTAAACGTTTGTCGTGTTCGGATGTTACTAAAAATGGAAAGTGTGCAGGGATGTCAGAGGTAAAGGTCGCTGTGCACGTCAATATCTTTTGTCCAACATAAAGACGCTAAACGTCAGTCGGGTTAGGCCACATGAAAGGAACATTATATAACAAAATGGTCTTGTCATGTTCCAGGGTGCCATTTATCTGAGTATCTGAGTATTCATTAGACCTGTGTTCTCTCTTACATGTAAGCAGGGGAGACCAGGGTACAAATTTCAACGCAGCATTCACCTGACATGTACACTCTAAAAGGGCACACTCAGATATTTCTCTCCCTTCTAGATTATTTAAAGGAAATTAAAAAAACAGTACATGTTGTTGTGTCTTACCTGCTATGTGGTATGTGTTTGAAAAACGAACTTGTGGTTTTAACTGGTTGGTAGCGAAAAAATTGTTATGACAATCTGTTCCCCAAACTGAATTCCTGTTAATAACAAGTATTGGCAAAGCCAACAGTTGTGGCTTTTGTATAGACAGAGGTAGGCATGTGCCAGGCACTTCCAGGTACTAATGACCTTTGCCAGCTGTTGCCACTTATCATCAGGCTGTACAATTATGGCAATACTTGAAAATACCTTTGCCATGCTTACACAAAAGGTATTCTTAAGTGCGGGAAAAATACCAAAGCACATGCAACAGTTACATCTAAATTGAAACCTCTTTGTACCCAAGGCAGCACAAAATCCGAGATAAACAAATTAGAGGACTTGCATCTTTAGTCCATCTGCTCACACGGCCCCTAAAACATTACCACATGTTTTGCTTTCATTATAACACCCTCAAAAACCTCTGGAGTCATACTTCCACTGCTTTTTTTGGTTACACGCCTATCTCTTGTCGAATAGTTAAAGTGTGTATTGTATGTAAGCTACATATTGGGTGGCTGTATGTGAAGTGTGTTGTACATCATGTTGTAAAAGACTAGAACATAATTCAGCATCGGCTTCACTCCAGAGGCCAGGATTTGGAATGCGTCTTTATGGCCAGCTTCCTTGCAACAATGCACTTGCAAAAAGCAGTGGTAATAGTCGACAAAAATCAACTGTGCAACAACAAACAGTGGTGACACAAAAGCATGAGTCTTGCTTTTTTGTGGCCATCCCTTAAAGGATGAGTTCACGTGTGGCCTTTGTGTTTTCCAGGCTAGACAATGCTCAAGGAACCTACCTGATCATCCGCTTCCACCCCTGCAAAGGCTGCAAATGGCTGCGCCTCATTTACTCCTGTGTTCCACTGAGGGCACCGCCCTAACCTCATCATGTGGACTCTGCACTGTCTCCCTCTCAAACCCCACAGCATCTTCGCTATCTCATGCACAGCATGAGAACCATTATGGAAAGGTCCCTGCCTACCTTGTAAGGAAATCCCTGACCATGCTTAAGGAGAACCCCAAAAGTCCTGCCACTGAAAATGTCCATAATGCCAACATGTTGCTCATGTTGAGCTTCTCCCACCGCCCTGCCACTCAAATGCTACTCGTTCCATCTACAGTGCATCAAGGAAACAAAATAGTTCCAGTTGCAGGCAATTTCCAGCAAATGCGGGCAATACCTTCTAAATGACATGGGAAATATAATATATGCATGGGATACATATTGTGTTTACTTCTTAGTGAGAACATTTAGAAAATCTCTATAATAATAAAGGTCAGATGTATGCTTGTCTGATGCAGTCATGCGCAGTAGGAACTGCCCGCTTCGCCTGTTGTCACCGCTAGAGGGAGCTGTTGCACTATTTCTTTAACATAACAAAATAAATTACATTTTTCCCCATACAGAGGGCTTTCTGTAAATACAATTATTTTCAGCATATCACCTGGCCCGTGTACACATTATTTTCCAGTAGTAAAGTATTATATCAACAGTGTAAGCTCTTTCTAAAAGTAAGAGAAATGTGCATTGCAATCCAGAAGCAAAGGAAAACGATGGTATCCTAGGAACTATGGGGCTTCTGCCATCCCTTCTGGCATCCATCCCACCATCTCGAAGATTCACAAGCAGTTTCAGGAAGATATATTGTCCCAAGCTTTCCCCTGCTTACCTCCACACTATCGGGCGATGCACCACCGTCGCCCGTGCCATCAGCCGCATCTTCGTCCTGTAGAGTAGTGTGCTTGTAGTCAGACATCTGGGGAAGGAAAGAAGATTGCGTGAGGTCCTTACACTCAAAGAGGCTGAACATTCCCAAGCGACCTGGCACCAACTAGTGCATTACACCACCAGATATTGATGGTGGTAATAATATGGCTGGAGAGCACCCTGAAGATGAACAACACACTCCTGTGCAGGTGCAGCGAATTAGAGGGAGGCCTCATAAGGGAACTGCACTTACGTGCCCATGGAGAGAGCTTTATAGGGAGACATCAGTGGTCAGAGACTACACCCAGAACTACAGAGAAACACTAGAGCAAAAAGACGTTGGAAAAGGACAACACCCACATCCTCAGTCACACAGCAAAACAGGGAGACCTCAATGAGGGACTACACCCACATCTAGAGAGGAACCCTAGTGCAGAAAGACCTGGGAGAAGGACAGCACCCACATCCCAGTCGCACAGGAGAGCAGGCAGACAGGAGGGACTACAACCCCATCTACATAGATGCACTAGTACAAAAAGACCTTGGAGAATGACACCAACCCCAATCACAGCCATACAACAGAACAAGGAGTCCTCAGTGATGATGTACACATATATCTTCAGGCCTACAGCTGGTTGTTCAGGCAGAGATATGATGGCAATGCAGTGTCAGGAGGATAGCTCAGGGGCGACTTGCTCGCCTTGGAAGCAAGACGACGCAGAGCAACACAGGTTCGATCCCCAGGCCCGCTCTTAGAAACCTCCGAGTATTAAGAGCGTTATAAATAACCAATTATAAATATAAAATAATGAGTAAAACAAACAATGCGAGCTGCCGCACGGATAGGTTGCACTTTCGGAGTCCACGTTGCAGCCAGGAAATTGGAAATCAAATCTCGATCAGCTAGAGAAGGTTACACTGACCCATTCCAGTTTATTAGCATCACAGATTTAAAAGACAAAAAATCACGCATTTCATAGCCCACTGGCCACTTGCTCACATAAATGCATCTAAACGAGAAGAAATGCTTACACCTATAGTGGGGGAGATATGAGGGCGGCTACACCTTTGCAGACGTGCAAACGTAGAGAGAGATAGAGACACTCTGCACCCCTATCTACACCCCTGAAGTAGTGCAGGGAGAGACATCTGGGAGGGTCTAGACCAATAAATGCATGACTATATACACCAGTGCATTCAGAGATTTGTGGGGAGCTACACCTGATTGTGCAAGAATGCATATAACTCTACAGGCAGAAATCTGAGGGGGGAATTACACCCATATGTGTGACAAAGATTGTATACTGCGCCAAATCACTTCCATCTTAATCCCAGCGCATCTAGGCTTGTCCACAAAGTGGTGCATTGTGCCCCGACAGCGGATTCCAGACTGTAATCTGCGAGGAAAGGAAAAAGGGGTGGGAGTGGAGGAGGAGAAAAGCGAAAGCAATATGGCGGGAGAATGCACAGGACCACAAGCAAGCGATGTCCCAGGTGTCAGGCCTGCACTCGAGATGACAGCGGAGCTGCAAGTTACCCTGAGGTAGAGCTGGACAGTTCGCTGTATGGCCCAGGAACACTTCCGAATGGGCTTGTTTGGTGGGTAAGCAGGGGGCGCAGAGAGTAGTTATTCCCACTGCTCCAAAGGGACGAAGTGCCTTGGCAGGCATTCTTCATCGAAGAAGAAAGTAGGGGTCCAACGGGACAGCAGAGGGAAAAGGGTGCCACAACCTTCCAAAGCGTCTCGGATGGGTTCACAAGTCTGTTTCTTCATGTAGGAGACCTGGCTCCTTCTGTAGTTCGGTGAGAACACAGGTGATCGACCTGGAATGACTGCAGAGCCCTTTCTCTTATCCAAGATTAGCTTTGCGCCAAAATCGAGGACTTCCAATCGAAGATCTGCTCTCTTGCGGGCATCCAAGACATGGACCAATCACGGCCAACAGTGGTCTCAGTCATTCAGGCACTCTAAAAATCCTGGCACAAGAAGTGTGGATTGGAACTTGAATGTTCAAGCCCCCTTCCTGGACACACATATGTGACAGGCAGAAACCTGTGAAAGGGACAAAATGGCTGTGGGACAGGACAAAATACTTTGTGGCTCAGCCATTTTCGGACCTGGCCACTGTCTTCAGCCAAACGCGGTAAACACAGTTTAACTCGATAAAAAGAAGTAAAACATTATAAAAAGTAACTGCTGCCACCAGCTCGTCCCAGGCACACTCATACAATCACCAAAAAATCCTTTGAGGGTGTCTAGGGCCATAAAACAAAAAGGTACCCCAGCACACTGTACTGGAGGGTACATTGTGCACTGTTAAAAGGTTACCAAGAAATGGCAAGATAGTCAAAGATTAAGGGAAACATAGTTTCCCAGTACTTTCAGTCTGAAGGGCGTGTCGGTTTCCCCATAACAAGTGAGCAAAAGCCCAGGGGAGTTCAGCTGAAGGCTGGGCTCCACTGGAAAAAGTCATGTTAGGATAGCCACACAAAAGCAAAACGTTTGGGGGGTCCATAAATGGAGAGAAAATTGCACATAAATGAAATCTTTCCTAACACCACACGCCGAACTGATGCTGCAACTACAACCGTTCAACATAGACATCATTTACCGGGCAGGAGCCGACAAGCTGGCTGATTACTTGTCACGACATCCACGCCCAACGACGCATCGACACATCAAGAGGAAGAACACACGACTGAAGGTAAGGACGATAGAAGAGATAACGAATGAAACAAAACTAGGCCCATGCCTTCAGCGAGTGAAGGCGACCATACAATCAGGTCACTGGAAACATTTCCTGATGGGAGTAGCGGGTCGAACAGCAGCGGCCCAGGAGAAGCATCAGGCCCTATTTGGAATTTGCACCAAACTAACCATCGCCCAAAAGGAATCATTCTGAAAAGCCACTGCATTGTCGTGTTGGCTATGTTGAAAGAACGAGCTCTGCGACTCGCTCATGAGGGACACTAACGTGTGGTGAAAACTCAGGCCGACCTGAAGTCACAGGTCTGGATGCCCTGCATACAACAGAAAGTACTCAACATGGTGGAAACCTGCATTGCTTGCCAGAACAAGCGGTGTCAGTCTGCACCAGAACCTATTGCCAGCACCCCTAGGAGTCAACAGAGGTGAGAGTCTGTGAGTGTGAACTTCTGCACCATCACAAACGAGGGGCACCTCCTAGTTGTCATAGACGAGTTCAGCAGATACCATGAGGTAGAGCCCGTCAGATCCACTGACACAAGTTCAACAATAACGGTTCTAGAGTAAATCTTTGAATGGCCAAGAAGTCTCAAAAGGAACAACGGGCCCCAGTTTACCAGCAGAGAACTGCAAAACTTCCTGGGGAACCTAAACATACGGCACTGAAGAATCACCCTGTGTTGGCCACAAGTAAACAGAGATGCAGAAAGATTAATGGGGTCCCTTAACAAAAAAAATACGGATCGCCAAAGACCCGCAGCAACGTTGGCTCCCAGCGGTATAACGGTTTCTGTGGTTGCACTGCCATATCCCCCACATGACAACGCAAGTAAGCCCTCCAACGCTAGGATACAGAGTGCCCATCCAGACAAAACTTCCACTACACCCCAACCGGATAGCACCCGAAGTGGACGGTGAACAAGTGGAACAGAATCGTCAATGACACAATGAGAAAGAGAGTCATGCCCACCGGGCCCAACAGAGAGAGCTCCGAACCAGAGAAACTGTGCTTGTAAGAAACAGAACGCCCCCAAAAAAATGACAATGCCTTAAGAGGCACACGCATGGACAGTGGTCAAAACCAACCACAGTATGGTGACAGCAACGAGGGGAACGGAGACAGTTACCAGCAACATATCCCACGTCCACAAAGTGCCACCACAGATGTGGAAGGAAAAGACAGCAGAAGCACCAGAGGAAACCAGGCCAGAGATGCCCCAGGCAGCGGAGGTCGAAAGAGAAAGCGAAACCCCTAAAGGTGCAAGGGAAGCAACTACCGGTGACGAAACCCATGACACGAGAGAAAGTTCTGGTGGCGAGGCAAGCTCAACGGGAGTGGCAGAGAGAACGAGAGGGACACGATAAACACTGAGAGAACGTCCACAACCCTCGTCCCGACTGAGAGGTTACGTGCTGGATGGCATATACCATCGCCAGGGGGTCCCACCGTGAAAAGGACAATGATCCACTGTACCCGGATAAGTTGTGATGTTGGTGCCGTTGCACCCCTGGTGAAGAACAACTGGTTATTATTTTCAAAATGCATGTTTAGGAGGAATGTGATGTTGTGCCTGACTCTCCAGGTGACGTGTGAGGAGGGGGAGCCCAACCCCACGTGACAGGGAGAGGAAGGAGTGGAGACGAAGGAATACTAAAGGCACGCATTGCGCAGTAGAATACAAAGTGGTATCCAGGTGTCATGTTTAGGACCTGTCACCGCAGCGGAGCACCTTGCAGAAGGGCTTGCATGGACGGACCTGGTCAGTCTGCTTCACAGGGCACGGGGAATATAATGGGTCTCTCTTGGGTAAGAAGCTGAAGGCCAATACAGAATTTGTAAGTCTGAAAATGCAGAAGAGTAGGGAGTCCGTGGGGTAAGGCTGGAGACCGAACAGGGTCTAAAGTGGATAGCTAATCTACTACTGCGTGTTTCTGTCATCCCTTCGTATGAGCCGTTGCATACTGGGAATCAATCCATGTACCCCATGATGCACACCATAACGTTATTAGTACTCCTGGTACATCCTGAGTGTTTTATTACCCAGGGTTATGGAGGCCTTTAAGCGACCCCCTTACTGTCCCTTGCACACCTAGCTTCCTTCCCCCTGTTACAGAGCGATGCAGCCGTTGTTTGAGGAGCCCCTGGTTTGCTCACATAGCAGTGCCATTTGTCAAGGCTGATGTAAAGGAAGCGCCTGTTGCTATGACTACCCTCTCACAGGTGTTCACATCCCAGAGTCCCTGGACCACTTCTCTGGGAAAGCTTTAGTTGCCAGGGTAACCTGCAGCTGGCCTTCAGTGGAGGAAAGAATAAGACGTTTCTTAACTGAACTGGAGCTGGGCTCGGGCCTTGAATGTGATGTGTGCACGGGCAGTGAAGGGCGGGGGTGCGGGGGCTTCCGACGCAGGCCAATATTTCGCAAAACAGACCTTATAAAACGCTACAGCACGAATGCCCATATGCAGTAACACAGTACTGGGAATCGTGGTCTCTTTTCCGAGTGGCTAGATGACTGTATGTCAATGGAGCATCATTTTTCCTGCACTGGCATTTTATTTAGCAAAGAAAAGGATTCTGGGAGCTGTCGTCAGATTATTTCAATTCTTCAGTTTACACCGAACACCCGTTGTGAAATGAAAGCGCTGGATTGGGAAATATAGCGTTTTCTTGAAATTGAGTTACAGGCCCTGCTTTGTGTTGTAATAGCTAAGTTATATTATTTCCAGAACATTCTGATCAGAACTGACATCAGTTCCTGTAGGCACCTGAAAACGTGTCTCGCATAGCCTCCCACAGTTAATGGACTTTTCTATCGGTGCATTTTGGAGCCAGTAGGGTGTTTGATACTGGGGAACAACGCACAGACTCCTGCCATTAGCAAAGACCCCCAGCCACACCCGAAATAATATCTCCTCCACGCTAACATGGCCTCTTAAGGTACGCATATTTTCAGACTCAGCATGACCCTTCTTGCTCCTTTTTCGCTGTGATCAAATGGACCTCCCTCCCTAAAGCTCTTTCAATGCAGGTACATGTAAAAGGCTAGGGCTGCGGTGCACGTGCACATTTAAAAGCATATCTTTAGAAAACTGGATGAGAAACATTTTTCCAAACATGCTTTTAAATTGCACATAGCAGAGGCCAGGAACCATTGGCCTCGCCCAATGTTTTGGACATGAACTCCCATCAGCCACAGCCAGCACCGTAAATGGTGAGGCGTCATGGGAGTCGTAGTCCAAACCACCTGGAGAGTCTCAGGTTGCAGACCCCTGGCATAGAGCATTCAACATCAGGGAAAAAGGCTGGAGATTAGCAGACTCCATTCACTTAAAACACAAAATTGGCGGAAAGTGGTCCTGGCCATCGGTGGGCTTCGGGGCATGTTTTCAACAGGAAGCGCATGCCTGTGTTTAACTTAAAAACTAAGCCAACTAGTTTTATCTGTACACCATCAAAACCTAGATTAGTTATTTTAACAAGTGGGCAATTACAATAGTCAGGCGTGGACTGGCCTACAGGGAGCTCTGGAGATTTCCCGCTGGGCCCCAGCATCCTGTGCCTCTTTTGTGTGGTTACCTATTTTATTTCCATATTTTGTCTTAGGAAAATGTCTGGGCTTGCTCACAGTGTGCAATATGGGGCCACTTAGAACATTGTTCCCAGGGCCTCCTTTGGCTCCCAGTCTATCCCTTGCAATTCCTAAGGTTTTATACATACCCAGATGGCACCCAGCTCTTTCACAGTGGGATCACAACCCACAGCAATGTTATCCAGCCCATTTAAAGACCCTGTTATTTGTCGGCTCCGACCATTGGAATACATAGCAAGGATCATTTGATACAAATGGACAGGACTGGCCCCACCTTTCCCAAATGTTAGAGGGTTGTGCACAACATTTTGTAGAGAATATGCATGTTAAACGATGTCATTCACAAATAAATTGCAGGAAAACAGGAAAAAATTGCTTTTTATATTTTTAGAATATTTTCTATGTAAAAATAATTGTTATTTTGTGCTCAAATTGAGTCATCCGGCAGACATCACTTTTGTACATTGCATTCGCATCTTTTTAGTTCTTTCTGAAGTCAGTCAGAGCGATTATATTAAGAAATAACTCAGAAAAGGGTTCTGGGATGCCAACCAACGAGACGTCACGTGATGCTTGCTAAATGGGAACTCGTTTTCATTGGCCACTCTCTGAGTTTCTCCTTATATGAACGACCACCAGTGGCAAGGTGAGATGTCAGATGTATAAACGCAACCAATCCCAACCCCATTGGCTGGCCAACTCCTCCTGCCTCCTCTTGATGAGTCATCACTTCTGTGGGCATCCAATGAAATGCGCCTAAACCCATTCTCTCGTCCTCAGCCAGCGGCAGTGTGTTTCTGGGCTTATGGAAAGAACATGCAGGACTTCAATGTTTCATCTGCATACCACCATTCTCCCCTCTTATAGGAAATGTATTCTTGTGGGATAGGCAGAGGGGATTCTGGGATAAATTAGCATGTGTCTCAGAATCTGTGTTTGTGGTCATGTGAGGGTGGAATAGTTTGGCAGTTTAGGAATGGCGAGTCAAGATACTTTTCCCCAAGAAGGCTTTATCAATAATCTGTGTTATTTGACACATCTAAAATAAAAACACTATGTATCCCACAATGCACTATACTGCGCTGCTGCAAGGCCTGGAATCGGAATCTATACTTTCCGGGTCACCATCCGACACAGAGCACTTTGCTAGACTGATGCAAGACCCGGAAATGGAACATGCACTTGTCAGCTTTTCATCATCTACAATGCACTGGACTGGTCTACGGGAAGGTCTGGACTCTGCACTCGTCAACACTACATTTTCCACAGTGCACTCTGCCAGTCTACTTGAAGTCCGTGAAAAGGCATGTACACTTTTCAGCACTACATCCCCCACAAGCCACCTGCAAGCCCTGGAACCCGAATATACAGTTCAGAACTGTCCTATCATTGTGACGTTCGACATTAGCAACAAAATCGACTTCTTTCTCATTGCCCTGCAATGATCGACTAAAATGCCTGGGCCACAATAATAAGCAGTGTCCAGTGATAAAGTCGCCTGGGAAATGGCGGCTAGGGGGCGACATTTCCCCCAAAAAAGGCACCCTCAGTAAAATGAAAACACTTTCCCCAAACATTCTAGGATTGGAGATTATAATATAAAAGATACCTCTCTGAGAAAATTTGGCAGAAGTATTTTAGGGGTCAGGAAAAAAAAAAGCCGCCTACCTGGCGACTTTTTCTAGGCGACATTATCACGTGGAACCGAACAAGCATGTTTCAACCTTCCTGGAGATGTGAGGCTGCATGGCATGTGGCCGGAAACTGCAAGTCCTAAAATGAAACCTACTGAGAAACTGGGAATTTGGGAAATTGACCGTGCACTTCCAAATGTTTCAATAACAAGGTTGAAGCAGTACCCAGTTGCATCATTAGTTCTAGAGAGGGGTGTGGTGGGGGCCGGGGGGAGGGTGGGCTCCACTGACTACTCGACCAGAGATGATCTGCTTCAGAGGGTTAATCTCCGCTCTCTTTTTCTGGCAGTGAAATGTGCCCTTTTATGCAATAAGATGTATATCACTCTACAGATGTACCGCTGGCTTCTCCAGGCGAATTACTTAAAGGCCATTTAGTTGCACGGTATGTGGCATGAACATGCAGTCAGACCTTTTCATTAACTTAGGCCACCATCTGTATGCTGTAGATGGGCACACGTGGCATTGCCTGGCATATCATGTCAGTCTCTGAGCATTTGTGGCTGCATCTGGCATATGATAGCAATCTCTGGATATGCAGCAATGTCCCGGGAGATACGTTGGGAGTAGCTGGGCATATCGCGCTGCTAGTAACGCCAGACCAATTAGATTTTTCAGCGATTGTTCTGTAATGCTCTGCTAAGAAAATGCAGAGAAAGTATTTATTTTACATTTATTCTACTCACTGGTTTCAATCTTTTATATCTTAGTACTCAAATCATAGACTATGACAAATGTGGCCTCGCTGGTCACATAATTGTTCGGCCTACGACTACTCAACACCTCTGACATCAGTAGGCAGTGAAGACCTATGACAAATTTGGGCACGTTGGACACATAGCCAGTCTCTAGCACTCTCTCTAGCACTCAAACTAACGCCATCTCCGCACTCCTCTCAGCACTCATCCCCATGCCTAACCTCTTGGGATGCTCCCTACTGGATCTTGGCCAGCCCTGCTAAGCCTTATCTGGCCAAATGCACACATGCATCCTAATCTTACTCTGTGACCTCCAACACTCTGGATTTCGGTCCCCGAGGGCGTTATAATACTGGTGAAAGGCGCTATATAAATGCCAACTACAATAGCATACCCATGAGTACAGGCCATAATTTAGGTATAGGTTGTCAGTTATGATAGGTTATTTATAACGCGCTTAAAACCCAGAGGTTTCTAAGCGCAGACCCGGGGATCAAACCTGTATTGCTCTGTGTCGTCTTCCTTCCAAGGTGAGCACGTTGCTGCTGAGCTATCCTCCCGAGACATTGCATAAACACATTTAAAACAAATAACCAACAACCTAAACAACTGCTCAGATTTCTGAGTTTGCAGCATGTTCCCCAGTGGCCATCTTTATATGGGGCAACATATAGAGCGCCCGCTTCCCAGCAGTTCGCAATGCATTGCTACGTTACGTTACACACATTCAGTGCTTAATTTGAGGGGGTGGTTGCCGGTGCCCAACACCGGCACTCTTTTTTGGGCACCGGAACTCATGCGGGGCCAGCGCACGTGCAATTGCTTTATTTGTTCTTCCACTTCGCTTTGCTTCGATTATAAATCATTTGGATTTGTCATTCTGATCTCGCTCTCTCTCGTGCTTGCAGGTTGCAGGCCATGGCTGACTGGGCCTGGGAGGGGCCAGCAATAACAATGAACAACAAACTGTTACAAACAACAGCCAATGAAAACTACCATTCTGTTGTTACTTTGCAGTATTTGATACATTCTGTATAGTAACACAGAATGTGCAGTTTTCATTGGCTGTTCTTCTGAGCCAGTGAAATTACATGGTGACGTGTTGTTGCCACAGGAGGCAGCGCGGCGCCACCTTGATTTCACGAGTTACTGTGAAGTGAAGGTGTCGAGGCATGACGTCATCGGTCCTGATTTGTGAGAGAGAGAGAGCCTGCCCTGCTGCACTGCGTGGTGTGGCCTAGTTGCTTCCTGGGGCCCCCTCTGCCTGCTTTATCATTTGTGCGGGTGCCAGTGTGCGCACCCGCCCCCCCCCCAACCCTGAGGCCCGACAGGAGACCAAGTACCAGCCGGCAAAGCAGGTAAGTCACTTGTTGCGTGCAGTGCAGCCTGAGCCTGTCACAGTCAAGTGATCAGGCAAGGAAGGCCCAGGTCGGGGCCCGGGCGGCGGCACAGTCCCCTGGTGGTGTCCTGACTGCCCAGGAGTCAGGACCCCACCGGGGCCCGTCCGCGCCCGGGCTTCTGTCTGTGTGACCTGTGTGCAGTGTGCTGCTGACTGCAGTCAGTGCCAGGCCCAGGCCAATTTCTGTGACCAGGGGCTGCCAGCTGCCGCGGGCGGCCAGGCCCATGGATTGTGCCCAAAAGTATGTTTTTTACTTTTTTCTTTGAAAACCTGAACTTCCGTGTGGCCGGGGCCCCGCCCAACGGAAGGTAGGTTTTAAAAGAAATAACTTATTTTGAGTGGCGGCTGTGGCCCATCACTTCGAAAGTGAAGGGCCCCAGCCGCCCAAATATACGTTTTTTCTTTTAAAATCTTACCTTCGGCGGGGCCCCTGCGCCGCGCACCTATTTTTGTCATCAGGCTCAGCATGGCTGTGGTGGTGGTGGCCCCACGGAAGGTAGCCTAAGTGATTGAGGCAAGGCAGGGCAAAGCCCAGGACCGAGCGGGGCACGGTCGGCAACGTGGTCCCACTAGTGTCTGTCACAAAAGGAATGAATTGTCGTTTGCAACTTTGCCCACTTTTTCATTGGTGCTGAGCCCGACTCGAGACAATTGTATGTCCCAGTCCGACCCTGGATAGCATTCATCTAAGCGAAACACGAAATGTGAATTTGTGCCTGGGTGTTTCCGTTCTTCCTTTTAATGTTATCAGCCTCATTAGTTCACAAACGAGATTCAGCGAGGGGACCCGGAACGGTACACATATAGGGCCGAAACCGAACCGGCTGCACTTCGCGAGAAAAGCCCATGCAAAGACAAACTTCTGAAATGCCATTTCAGGCTTAAAGATACACACATGGAAACTAGACGGGGATACACATGGTGCACGTGCCCACTCATCTGTCATCATAAATAAAAGCACTAGTTGAGTATTCGTGTATAATTCTCAACCGTCTTTTGCTGTCATTTTTTTACATAATTCCAGCACGTTTTCTATCTTGATGTGTTGTTTATACACCAGATGTGGCCCCTTAATCAGGGTACAATACGCTCCGAGCATGTGCTCCGAATGAGATCACATGCAATCCTCAGATAGGAATCCTCAGATAGGGAGGTGGGTGTCTGTTACACCCTGCAGTTTAGTGAAGTATGTCAAGAACATGTCAGTGGGAAGGAGATATCCAAATATGCATTCTCCTCTGGCTCCTGAATATTGGGTGACAAAACATATTTCGTTTTTTAATGTGTTAAGGGGGAAAGAGGCCCTAAAGCAGGAGTAGCACAGGCCTTTGATTTCACAACAATTTCTTGCAGAAATGACTTTTTCCAAGTTATACAACACCATGCTCATGCTTGAAGGAAGGGTGAAGGGGGGTGCATTTATGAGATGCGATGACTGATGAGGGCTTGAGAGTAAATTGATTACACAAAGCACATGGATGAGGTGACTGAAGAACGGGCAGAGGGGAAGGTGCTCTTCCTGGAGGTAACCGTTTAACAATACTTGGTGTACTTTAACAGACTGTCAGATGGGCAGAAGGGGTAGGGACAAATACAGTGCAACAGTGACTGAAACAGAGAGCTTTTTTATTTATTTGCATTTTTAAAGCGCTCACACTGCCCGTGGGGGCATCGAGGTGCAGTTACAGGAGGAGCATGTCTTAGTTGTGTATTTACTACTAGCCTGTGCCAGCAGTTGCTGCAGCGCCAAACATGTGACATAGAGCAGCAGCAGTGTGATGGGCTGGTGGTGGGCTGATCAAGGTAAGCCTAGCACTGTACTGGCGCGGCCGCTGCGCCCGCACTGAGGGCGGCGCCGCGCCAGGCATTATGGGACCAATATTTTTTGGGCACTGGCACTTATTTTTTTACAAATTAAGCACTGCACACATTTCTGCATGAACAGAGCTGTGTGGATTTGTTGCGCAGACCTGCTGCCAGGGGTGTTGCTTGGATGGGGGGGCTAAGGGAGCTATAGCCCCTGATCTTTTGGTTGTAGCCCCGGATAGAATCTCAGGAGCTACAGCCAAAAGACTAGCTAGCCCCCAGTTCCAACAGTTCCGACATCAGTTTAGCCCCGGGTCTTTTCCAGACCTAGCAACTCCCCTGCCTGCTGCACTCACCTTCTGCATTGGCGCGAGCAAGTGCGGCCAGCACCCAGACCGTCTGCTACTCTCCGTCACAGCAAATGCTGAGCTGGGGCAGCCCCCACCCGCAGGGGTGCTGGGCTCCCTGGGCTGGCTTCCCACTGTACTCTCTAGGAAGCGATTCCTGGAGCCCGGGCCCGGAGGAAACTCTGCCCACTTCCAGGCTCTTTCAGTGAGTCACGGTGTGCAGTGCTGGACACCCATGAGCACTGCGCCCTGACACTGAAGCAGGACCCGCAGGCTCAGTGCAGCCGGAGTGGGTCTGATCGAACAATGGAAGTCATATGCTCCTGGCGTACCGCTCCCAAACGTGGAATCAGAGGCAGCATTCCAGAAACTTTGCACCAGTGCAAGTACAATGAGCAAATAACGTTTCATGCAATGCAATGTTGCACCAGGGCAAAGGATTAGGGCTAAGGCAAACATTGCCTCTGTGCAAACATCCACCAAAAGAATACGTTGTTGCAATCCGGCAATTCTTGCAATGGGCAGGCTCGGACTGACCTTTACGGTAATGCCCGGATTGCGGTGACAT
This sequence comes from Ambystoma mexicanum, assembly GCF_040938575.1. NCBI lineage: Eukaryota > Metazoa > Chordata > Amphibia > Caudata > Ambystomatidae > Ambystoma > Ambystoma mexicanum. The sequence goes on along the minus strand of NC_090932.1, from coordinate 1,009,792,557 downwards.
GCTAGTGTGGGCCACTTTTCTTGGTCAAAGTGGGATACTTTTGTGGCCAAATTGGTCCAGTTCGAGTTACGGTACCGTGCAGCTAGGAGTTTTGGTCAGTGTTACAGAAGAAATGTTGTTTAAAACGCACAATGTGCAACACTTTTTTACCAAAAGACACCCCCTTGAGTACTATTCGATAAAGTCTGTCACTAAAGCAGTGACTTGCCATTTGGAATTGCAGGCCACGTTTTCACTGGTACCGAGGCAATTGTATTCCCTAGTCCGACCCTGGCCACAATAGCACACGCACCGGTGCAAAGTGTCTGTAACATCCCCCAGGAGATCTTTCTACAGGGCTGAGCTGTTGTGTGATCCTGGCATTATTTACCTCCATGCTTCTCTGTAAGGTAGCTCGGTGAGTAATTGCCACGTTCAGTGATGTATCTGCAGCCAGCAGTGAAATACTGAAATTCTGGCAGGCCCTACTCAGCCTTTCATCTTTTCAATGCCAATAAAAGGAGTACCATTCGAGCAGGTCATAATAGTAAATGTTATTACATCGCTTGGAAGCAGGGGGAATCTGGCGTTAAGCACTATATAGAAATGTGGTATATCTGCTAAAATTGAGTGGTACGCTATATTAATAAGCAGACCTTTACTACACCAATGCGCGCTGCTCTACCCATTAGTGCAGTGTAGTGTAGCAGGGGAGAGCGGAGGCTGCTCCTCATTGCAGGACAAGGCACACAGGGGAAAGGAGGCCCTCACCCCAAGAATGAGGACCCGGATTGTGCAGAGCTCTTCGATACAGAAGCACAGGGGTTACGGGCCCCTCCCATGAGTACTTGTGGATCATTGGGGTACAGAGCTCTTTACTGGAGGGTACAGGGAGGCATTCCTTTTACTGCAGAGGCCAGGGGCCACAGTGCTCCTCGTTGGAGCACGGGGAGAAGAGCTCCTCGCTGCAGTGACCCAGACATACACAGGCCCTCACTCCAGAGATGGGAACGCATAGATCCTCACTGCAAGTGTACAGGGTTTAATAGCCCATCGCTGAAGGCAGTGTTCGAAGTGGCCCGCAGCAGCTGGGAGCGGTTCTCGTCTACTTAAAAAAAAAGTTTTACTGTTACTATACTTTTATTTGAAAAAGAAACCGTCCCGGAATGGTTTACATTTAAAATAAAAGTGTGACAGAGGTGGTGGTGGATTCGCAGCTATCTAGACTGGGTGCCACACTGGCACTGATTGATGAGGAGGATGCTGAGTCCACATTGCCTATGCACACTGGCACTGATTAATGAGGAGGATGTTGAGTGAACATTTCCTATGCACACTGGCACTGATTCATGAGGAGGATGCTGAGTCCACATTGCCTATGCACACTGGCACTGACTGAAGAGGAGGATGCGGAATCCACATTTCCTATGCACACTGGCACCGATCGATGAGGAGGATGCTGAGTCCACATTGCCTATGCACACTGGCACTAATTGATGAGGAGGATGCTGAGTCCACATTTCCTATGCACACTGGCACTGATCGATGAGGAGGATGCTGAGTCCACATTGCCTATGCACACTGGCACTGATCGATGAGGAGGATGCTGAGTCCACATTGCCTGTGCACAGTGGCACTGACTGAAGAGGAGGATGTGGAATCCATATTTCCTAGGCAGTGGCCTCACACTGACTGAGCAGTGGTATTCCCAAATCGAGACGGAAGTTGTAGCAGTGCTGAGGGGCTGCAAACATTTTAGTTGTACATTTTTGGTCACCCAATCCAAGTGGTTATGTATCAAAAGTCTCTTCTCCCTGTCTGGGTCGTCTCCAAGATCGCATGCATGCATCGAGCTCTGGCTGTCGCAACCACAATAATAGAGTATTCCTGATACATGGGGTGGATGCTGACCACCCAGTGGTGCATCCGTCCAGGTTCCAGCTGGAGCACTGCGGGACCGTACAGGTTAACAGTGAATGGGCAGAACAGCACATACATATGATGGCTCAAGCGGTCATGCCAGTGTCGATGTCCCAGAAAGCATAAACCGCGAAGAATGATGAATGGCCCATCCGTGGGGTTGCAGGTGGGCAGAGACGGCTCTTGTATTTGTGAGACCCTGTGCAGCAAAAGACTGATGGGGTGCTCTAATGTACATAACTATTGACACAGCTGGAAGGGGCAAGACAGAAATTGACATCACAAGGAGTGACAGGAATCACTGATGCTCTTGTTCATCATAGGGAGTCACATTGCAAGTATTTAATAAGAAGAGACAGATAACCTTTTGATGTGCATATAATTGTTCCCTGATATTATTATAATAAATGAAATAACAATTATACTGTGTTGAACTATGATTTGGGCTCTTTTTTAAAGTGTTAATAGTGTAAACTGAATCCTTTCCACTGACTCACACATTTGGCAGATTAGGTACAGTAAGGTAACATGATTCGCCCAAGAGCACAAACTTAGGCGAAGAAGCTGAGATTTAAGAGCCCACTTTGCAATGTAGGCCCACTCAGCTCTGCATGATAAAAATATTTAATAAACCAACCTGATAAATTATAAATCCTAATAGAAATATGTTAAGCAAAAAAGTATGACTGTAGCTTTATATTCCCCATTCAAAATGAAGGTGTACATGCAAGAAAATCCAAATGAATACAGACCTAAACATTCTCCTGTTGGTTCTGCAACTTATTTTCTAGCCTTAAAGGAACACAGCCTGCTGCTTTTAATTGTGAATAATGTAAAGAAAATGTAACATTTCTGAAGGGAAAAAAAGCAAACCTTTTTGTGCATGTCAAACAGAAATCATACACATAAATGAGACTGTTCAAAAGGTAGGCCAGGGGTCATTTTGGCATTCTATTTAAGTGGCTTGAGATAAGATGTGGGTAGTCAACTCGTGGAGCAGTGAGGGGCGTTCAGATGCAAAAGCCCCCATAACAATCAGCTCCTACCTCCCAGACATGAATGCTAATTTGGGGGCAAATGCTGCCATTCTCAGTGATAAAGAGCCACGCCCTCATGTGTGCACAGATATGTCAAGGCATTTACATAGCCCTAGTCTCAGGCTTGGGAGTGTGACTTTGGTAAAACAGCATCCTCCATTCGTGGTTCTGAAGGTGAGTCGGGCTGTGAGGCCCCCAGGAAAGCATAGCCCTGGGCAGCCCATGCCTTCCGCAGACCTTGCGGGTAGTCTCTGTGGGTAGTGGAGGTGTCCACAGTGGGACGGGGAGTAGGGGAGTAAGGGGAGCTAGGTAGGGTAAGAAGTAGGATTGAGTGGTACAATCCTTGATGGATGAGATGCTTTGGAAAGTAGAGATCCCTTATTCCCGGTGCAAGTTGTTTGCCTTGCTATTTGCTTCAATTGAAGTAGTTCTCAAACGCATTCAATAGCATTTCGAGGTTACGTTTCGGGTGCCTCGGTGGCAGTTGCAGTATTGCTTTGAGAGATATTGCTTGGCTGTATTTAGGCAGCATTAATCAGTTATGTGTGGTCCCTAATATTTGTGCAGGAGAGCTCTGAGCACGGGCCTCATGTGGCTGAGTGGCGCGCATAAATCATGACAGACGCAGTTCTGTTCACTTCACGGGCCCCGCTTCGCTCTGCCCGAAAAGGCGTGAAGCCGGCCTCTTTATTTACTTCTCCGTGTGATGACATCACACGTCATCACGCGGTTCACGTGATACCACACTCCTCCTCATTTTTATAACAGCAAAACTTTGACTTGTAGAACATGTCATAAACAACGGTAAGGAGCATATTTAAAGAACACATCACAGAAACTACAACATGTTGAGGAACTCACAGTTACCCCAGGTTGGAGTACTACGCCAGGCTTTATGTTCCCTTGAGTGCCCACCGCTCAGGTGCTCAGGCCATAGTCTCTCAGTCGCGCCAGGGGCCCCCTCAGTTCCCGAGTGGGGTATCGTCTTTCAGCCTCAACACCTGGGGAGGGTTCTAGGCGATGTACGTCTCCCTGGGATGCTGGCTCCAACATCCTTTCTCGGTATGGGTTCCTTCAGTTGAAGTCCTCTGTGTCCCTTACGGAGGGTTGGGATGCAATGTCCACTCTCTGTACCAGTCTGTTTGCAGCCAGGGTGGGCCTGAGAGCCTCCGAAAGAAACTGGAATTACATGTCACAAGTCTGTGATCATCTGCCGCTGTTACTTGTGATCCTTGCACATGCGCTACCTTGAGAGGTGACGGGTCATGTGGGAGAGACAATTTGTCTTCTGGGTGGCGATCTGTCACCAGGACTGTGTCGCCTATCGCTATATCATGTTCTCACAGGCCTGGCCGGATGTTCTCCTTTTGGATCGCGCTTTCCCTCCGGGCACGCACTCTTTCATCGCCTATCACTCCTGGAGTAATCTGCTCTGGTCCTGTTAATTGGCAGCAGCACATGTGTGTAATGTCGTGCCAGTACTGAAAGCTCATCACCGTCGTTGGGCCAAGGGAGTGGCCATGGTTAGGCGGCCGGGAAAAGGGAGTGATGCGGGGTTATGGAGGGATTTCGGGGCGTTGGGGGGAAGTTAGTTAAGCTACGAATAAAGACGTGTGCGTGCAACATGATCCCGAGTCTCATTTAAATAATGGAGTGATCCTCCGGTCAGACGCCATGGGGGGCTCTCACACTGTGATTGCTTGCAAGGTCATTTGCCGCTGAAGCTCCCATTAGCAGTCTTTTTTTCAGTCTTTACATTGGGTCCAGTGTATGTACGCTTTGAATTTTATAAATGCTTTATTGTCACTCAGAGTCAAAAATGTTGGTTCCTCCTTTGTAATATTTGCATTGTTTGAAAATGGCACCGATCGTGCCCAATGGAGTAACTTTTCAGAAAATGTTGGGGGGGACATGGCATCTGAAGAAAAAGGGCCCAGCCAAATGAATGGGGACAAAATGGTGTGCCATGAAAGTTGGGGCGGACAAACACCCCTGTGCCCTCTTAAAATTACACTCATGATCGTGCCCATGACGTGGCCATGTAAGTAGTTTGCCTTTTTAATTTTGGCTATTAGATGGCATTGAAAGCTCTACCTATTAGCCAAAACAATTGTCATGGGGAGTGAAGATAGGAGAGAGATGAAAACTGTGGAGGTATGTTTGTTTATTTACCCACCTATCCCACCCATAGCCATGCTAGTCTCTGGCCATTCCCACCCACTACCTACACCTTCCCCCCTGGGATCTCTGAGTCTAGCTCTATGCTTTCTGGGAATCCTTCTGGAAGATCATTTGCATTTATTTATTTATTTGAAGAACGGGCATGTCAGAGGCATTCCCACAAAGGGTGCCTGTAAAATAGCTCAAAGATGAGAACAAGCGGTGAGCCAATTTATCAGGATGTAAAATAGTGGGACATATACCAGGGACAAAACAATACAAACAAATAAAATACATATAAGAAAACAGGTGACTTATAAATGTAACATTACCCTATGAGGGCAAGTACTTAAAACTAAAGAGGATTTGATCTCACGCCAGCGCCTGGCCGAGGCTCACTGACACATTTAAATTAATCTCACACTGTGTCCCGCTCCATTTTCGTAGTTCACCATTTGTCTCATAATATGTGACTCACTCTTTATGTCTTATTCTCTATTTGTATCCATTAAGTAATGGCTTAATTGCATCTACAGATCAGCTAAACAAGCTCCTGGTGTAATAAAACTGTCTTAACCAAGTGTGCCTTCACCTGCTTGATTTATATCATGTGTATTCTTGCATATGTTCCTTGCACTGAATTCCTGTTAAAAGCAAGCATTGATAAAGCCAATGGTTTTGGCTCTTGTACAGACATTAGGTGGGCTATTACCATGCACTGGTGTAAATGCCCAGGTACTTGCACCTTTTGCCAGCTGTTGCCATTTTAGTAGTACATTTAGTGCGGTGCCTGTAAAATGCATATCCCATTTTTACACAAAAGCTCAAATAGTTGGCTTTGCCAATGCTTGTTTCCGTTCCAATTTTTACCTCAAAGGTCTCCTCACTGCGTTCCTCCTTCCCCCTTCTTCTTCTTTCCCTCCCACTTTACCTCGCCCCAGGCTCCATCTCCCCCATCCTCTATTAGACCCCTTTCCTCCTTCTCCACTCTTCTCCATTCTAACACAGCCTCTCTTTTTTTGCGTGCCCATCCTAGTGCATCCCCATCTGACCCCCTTCCCTCAGCCCTTATTCCTGCTATATACCCTTCCTTTATCCCCTCTCACCTCTTTTTTCAATCTGTCTCTATAGTCCCCATCGTTCCATTCTTCCTTTACGTATGCTACCATCATTCTCATTCCTAAAAAAACCCTCCCTCGATTCCCCCCCCCCTCTGGCTTCCAGACCTATTTCCCTCCTTCCATTCCTTTCTAAAGGAGCTGTCCTTGAGAGAGCTGTCTTCTCTTAAGTCTCATCTTACCTTAAAACTCACTCTTTGCTACCTTCTGTTTCATATGGCTTTCGCTTGGCACACTCCACGGAAACTACTCGCTTGCAAACATCCAACTCTTTTCATTTGTTGGGATGCATGTGCAGATTGTCACCCTCCCATAATGATTTAGATTGAGAAAAATATTTTAAAACATGGAAAATAGGTGCAGAACGATGTAGGGTGGTGCTTCAAGGGCCGGATTCACTGGTGGGAGTAGGGAATCACATAGGGTGGAACTAACCAGTAGTTTTTGCAAAAGATTATGTAAGATACATAACATATATATATATATATATATATATATATATATATATATATATATATATATATATATATAGAAAATTCACTCAAAAAAAACGTTAAGGGGAAGTTATGGTTAAGTTGCACTACTAAAAACCTGTGCAATTCACTAAAAACACGTTACAAACGTGCCATTATGGTTCAAAGTAAAACTGAAAAACCCCTGAAATTCGCCAGTTATGGTAGGCTAAGCATCCATACCTGCCCGCACCACTGTGCACTGCTACCACTAACACCCAGAACATAAAAGATGGCATCACATTTTTGTTTTTGTTCACTGCCATATATATATATATATATATATATATATATATATATATATATATTTACATTCAGTAAAAAAAACTTTGTTAAAGGGACGTTATGGGTCAGAGTAAAACAGAAAAACCAAAACATTAATAAAAGATAGCGGGGGCACCGTAGAAAGCTGACGTACTTCACACTGTTCCACAACCAATCAGGGAAAGCACCACATGTTCACGGGCACAAACCTTTTCCCCCTTTCAGTCTAAGTAGAAAAGAGACGTTTTGAGAACGCCCACACCCTTATAACTCCCCCCCACCCTCCCGGACCAAACATCACCAAACTTTCCAAAGAAATTTAGAGTGTCCGATATAATTGTTTTACAAACTTTGGTGAGGATTCGTCAAAGGGGAGCACAGTTATAAGGCACCCAAAAAAGTGCTCTTCTTATGGAAACAGCGACTTCACCATAACAACACAGCCACTACCGTGCCTGTCTAATATGCTGCAGTGGTTGTGGGCAGGACCTGCAGATTTGGATATATGCCCATAGATATTTAAATGTATGGGTGTACATTGGCTTATAACTCCACTGCTTATAAGGTCGTTCCTGGGTGCATGGTCTTCGGCCATGCACCCAAGACTGTACACCCTCCCAGAACCATCAGACTGCTAATCTGTAGTATGGGTGGTATGCATTGCTGTAATATGATGTGGTGGTTCTGGCCAGGGCCTAGAGTTTTAGGAGTATGGCGTACGGCCCACGGCCTGCAGCCATGCACCCAAAAGTCTACATCCTGCCCACAACCACCTGAGTGATGTGCGGTAGTACGGTTGTATCAATAGTTGTGGTATGTTTCACTTGTTCTGGCCAGAGGCTAGACTCCTAGCTGTATGTCCATAGATATTACAATGTGTGCGTGTGCAGTGCCTTATATCTCCCGTGCTTATAACTTTGGTTTTGGGTGCATGGCACCCAAGACTGTACACACTCCCCACAACGATCTAATCGATAATCAATACTACAGGTGTGTGCGTTGCTGTGAAATGCTGCGGTGGTTGTGGCCAGGGCCTACAGTCTTGGAAGTATGGCTTTCGGCCAACGGGCTACGGCCATGCATCCAAGACTCTAGGCCCTGGCCACAACCACCGCAGCATGTCACACCCATGGCGGCGTAGTAATCAATAGCACATCCATAGGAAAAAATAATGTAATAACGGCATGTACTCAATTTCAATGTTCGCTAACACCACGCGTGTCCTTAGAACAGTTTCAAGGTGCCTGTACAGAGCACGGACTGAAATACTACCCTTATTAGACCCCTCATTTTCTGCACGTACAAACATCCCGAACAAGGCGGGCATAGAGAATACATCATTAACACCTGCCGCCCAAATAAGTACTGTATTTCACCCATCTCTTACTCTCTGAACCTTCCTAAGCACTGTAGGAGATCAAAATAGTTTCTGAAACAGCATTTTGCATGGCGAATACATCATTAACACCTGCCGCCCAAACAAATACAGTATTTAACCCATCTCTTACTCTGTGAACCTCCCCACGCACTGTAGGAGACCAAAACAGTTTTCGAAACAGCATTTCACCTCTGGTGGCGACCGCGCTGTCTTCAGATCCAAGATGTCCGGCGCATCCACACATTCTGACGCACATCACGGCTCGCTGCAGCCAATCGGCGAAGACGTTGCGTGTCCGCGGTCATGACGCCACCCCACTGGCCAATCGGTATCTTGCCTGCGGCGCGAACAGGGAAGTGTGACCGCGGAGCAGACATAGATATCACTAATTGTTTGAGACATATTTTTGGTCGTTTTAAAGGAAACTACTGGACGGATTGTCACCAAATTTACAAAAGTACGCTTTCGGGACCAATCCCCTGCTGCAAATTTGGTGAAAATCCGTCCAACGGTTTGACCTGTAGGCGTGCGCAAAGTTTTTTCCCCTTTCAGTCTATGGGAAAAAAAGATGTGTTGGGACCCCCCCCTAAATTTTTCCCCCGTGCACCAAACATCACCAAACTTTGCAAAAAAATTCTGAGTGCCCCATATACTTTTTCATTTGTTCGTCCAGGGGGAGCGAAGTTATAGGCCGCCCAAAAAGTGCTCTTCCTATGGAAACAGCAATTTAACCATAACTACACAGCCACTACCGTGGCTGTGTAATATGGTAAATACAACATAAAGTAGCGTTGCATTTACGAGTAGGCCTGAATCCTTGCAGGCCATGTTGAAAACACAGAACAACGAAGCCTCATCCTTTGTCTGGCCATAAAATGTTGACTCCCATGCGCGGCGAGAAAAATGCACGTACACCCACATCAGCTAGGCCTTTCAACAATTAGGCAGGAATATGGTTAGCTCAGGCGAGGGGATGTGGCCTAGCACAAAGGCCATATTCTTGGCAAATGAGGCAAAGAACCTGGATTGCCAAAACATAAAGCAAGATTTAAGACACCAGCTCCCCCCAGAATGATGGTCATTCTATTTGAACAACCACATATGAAGGGAAATGGGTCCTAAATTCTTCATGAACTGGATTGATTAGGTGGACATTAGGTGTTCTCTTGGGAAGGAGAACTGATAAAGGGGAAATCGGAGAACAACATAAAGTGGGGAGGGTATGATGGTGGTGCTGTGTCTTGGATGAGAAAAACAGTTGCTTTGTTTGCCGGGTCCAGACTAATCTCGAAGTTGACTGCTGATTTCATGTTGATAACCAGGTGTACATCACATGGTCAGGATTAAAGGTAGGGTTGTGCTAGTTGAATGTAACCAATTACCTTGCAGTGTCTCAAGATGGACAAAGACGTTGCCCACGTGTGGTGAAGATGGGGGAGAAGACAGCAGAACCAATTGGAAAATGGGCTATATGTAATCATTAGCATGTACATAGGCGGTAGCCAGTGTGGGTGGGGGATTAACACTGTATATCTAGTGCGTCATCATGATGATTTTTGTGTTTAGGGTCTTGTACGGAGGACGTGAGAGCTTTGTAGCAGAAGATTCATAATACCTTGTCGCCTTTTTATTTTGTATACAAAATAAAAGCTCTTGTTTTTCTCGAAAAAGGGTACACCTACCCTTTTTCCCTAGTGGGTTGTATTGTCTTGGTCTGACTGCTCAGGAGTTGACCTACCCTCTCTGTGCATCACAATAAACAATCCTCTATCCCTATTCTCATAGACCTTTTGGCTCCCTTTGATACTGTTGATCACCCTACTCTATTTTGCACTTTCCCTTCTCTTGGTCTCACTGGTAATGCTCTCCAATGGTTTCATTAATATTAATGCCTCTCTTCTCACACTTACTCTGCATCTTTGGCTGGTCTTACCTCTACTCCTTGTCCTCCTGTCTATGGGGTTCCGCAGAGCTCAGTATTGGGTCCACTTCTATTTTCAATCTATACAATCCTTCTTTCCTCTCTCATTCAATCTTTCAACCTCTCCTGTCATTTCCATGCTGACAATTCAGAGATGGTCTTCTCTTTTTCATCCTTTTCTGATTCTCTCTGCTCTACTGTTTCTGCCTGGCTCCTATCTGAATGATCTTGGAAGATGTCTCAATTCCTTCATCTTAACCTACCCAAAACTGAAATCCTTTTCATTCCTGCACACCTTCCCACCTCCATGTGCTGCTCCTTCTGGTCTCCTCTTCCCTCCTGCTTTACTTCCTTTTTCCCCACTTGCTCGCAATCTTGGCGTTACCTTCAACCCTTCTCTATCATTTTCCCATCACATTGCTACAACTGCTCGTACCGGTCAATAATCTTTTTAGTTATCTTTGATAAGGCCCCTTCTGTACTTTTGTGCTGCAAACTTCTCATCTATATTTTCTTTTGTCTGGACTATTGCTCTGCCCTTCTTGCTGGTCTCCCCTTCTCACATTTGACTCCATTCACTATGTTTTCAGATCTGAAATTCGTAACCTTTTTTGTCTGCCTCCTCGATCTTCCACTACGCCTTCCCTTCTGTCCATCTCTCTTCTCCCTATTGGCTCTCGTCTTCTCTTCCACTTTCTAACTATTGTCTTTAAATGCTCCCACGGCTGAGCTCCCTCCGACCTGTGCTACTTAATCTCTCCTCACTGTCCCTCACGTTCTCAACGTTCCCAACATTTTCATCTCCTTGCAGTCCCTAAACCTCCTTGTGCTCCCTCTTGCTTTTGTTCCTTTTCCTTTCTCGCCCCTAAACTTTGGAACACTCTTTCTCTGGATATTCGCTCCTCCCCTTCAATACTCTTCTTCCATACCAGGTTAATACTCCACCTTCTCTCTTCTCTCTCTGCTCTCTAACCGTCCTCACACCCCCATTTAAGTCCCTCTCATGTTTTCATTTTGTTATGTTTCACTTTTTGCATACTTTGTGCAGTGATTTGGCAAAAGCACTATATAAATGACAATAAAATAAACAAAAAACTTGTTGAGAGAGCAGTACACAAGCTTGACAGATACCGGTTGTTAAAATGGATTTCTGAACTCTGGCCTGGTAGGCAGAGGTTCAGAAGGCCAGCCTAGTTTCTTGTAACAGGGTAACCTTCTGAACAAGCCAGACCAATCAAGGTAGCTTGGTGGCAGTCAAGACTAGGTCTCAGGAGGGGTGAGGGTGACTGAACGACCTGAATGAGCACACAGAGTAAAGGACACTTACAAATCACTCCCAGTCCTAAGAGCAGGAGTATCTACTCCATTAATCAGCACACTGTCCTTAAAGTAGTGCTTGTCTGGAATCCCAGCATACGCCGCTAAGACTTTAGGCTCCCAGGAACGCATGGAAACTAAAACTACCTCAGAATCTATCCCACTGGGGAAGGAATCTGAGGAGAAGGATGCCTCTGTAATCTCTTTTCCTCATAGGAGGAGAAGGCCAGATTAGCAGAGTGGACCCCCAAGGTTTTGACCTTACATCTGGGGTCCCCCTTCACATGGTCACCTGCTCCACAAGCCACACAAGATCCACTGGGTCTGTTGACATAGGGAGGCTTACTGTAACCAGAGTTCTGTTTTGGAGGATAACCTCCACTACCCTGTGTGTTCTCTTGTGACTTGCCCTTATTTTTTTCTTTTTGTGGCCCTTCTGGGAAGAAGTTTTATCAGTCCCCCACCCTGTTTACCTTTGGACTTTTGCTCCTCCTCCTGCTTACCAGGATGAGTCTTCTCCTTGTGGGACACTCGATGTGACACCCACAAATCTGCTGCAATGGCCAGCTTCTTAGGATCTAACTCCTTTGAATCTGCCAAATGCTGCTTAAGCTCGGGGGAACAAGATGCAAAAATATGTTCAAGCATGACAAGACATATCATACCTTCAAAGGTGGAGACCTTATAGCCTTCAACCCAGCCAGTCAAATATTTTAAAAAATCAGTCACATATGACACCCAAGTACTTCCTTCTTTCTTTTTGCACTCTCTAAACCTCTTCAAGTATTGGGCAGGAGTCTTCCCAAACATTAAGATGAGAGTTTGCTTCAACATTGCAAAATCTAATCTTTCAGCTTTTGACATTTCCATAATAGCACTGCAGCCAGAATGGCGTAGTCTGCTGAGCAACCATGCAATCTTATCAGCATTTACAACCTCTTGAACTTCACATGCATACTCAAATGCATTCAGCCAGTCCATAATGTCATTCTTCTCATCGTACACACTAAGCAGATCTTTAGGAAATCTTGGATGGGAAGAGCACCCAGACCCATGTCCAGATCCCTTGGATCCATTTGAAACTTGAAGCTTGGCCAGTTCCAACTGTTGATCCCTGTCCTTCTGTTTTTCTGCCATCTCTATCCTCAGCTTAGCCATGTGCAATTCAAGCTCCTTCTGCCTAAACAGCAGCTCTTCTTTCTTGAATTCCAGCATGGCCTCAGCATCAGTGCTTGCAGAGGAGACATTAGACATTACACCATCCACATCCTCATGGGCACCATGAATGAGAGCAGCAACATAACTGTCAGTTCTGCCAGTGGGAGCAGCCCCACCTCCTTCTGCGCCTTCACCAGAGGCTATGGCACTGAGTTGCAACTCTTGCCATTCCATGACTCTCTGGATCATTTCCAACTTTGTACCTTGAACAGGTAAACCCCTCCCAGTACACATCTTTCTCAATGTGTCTGATCTAGAAGCATTTAAAGTTATGAAGGTACTTGTTTCCATTAGATTAGATAGTTCTATGGCCTTTACAGTTGTCACTACAAAGTCACTTTGTGTCCTAGGTAGGAATAACTTGAAATGCCTTCACTAGTGTGCAACACTGGATACCTTCAATCCTATCCAACCGCTGTACACCCATTTTTAAGATGGATTTCTGAACTCTGACCTAGTGGGCAGAGGTTCAGAAGGCCAGCCTAGTTTCTTGGAACAGGGTAACCTTCTGGACAAGCCAGACCAATCAAGGTAGCTTGGCGGCGGTCAAGACTAGATCTCAGGCAGGGTGAGGGTGACTGAAAGACCTCAATGAGCACACAGAGTAAAGGAAACTTACAAATCACTCCCAGTCAGGAGTAGATATATCAAAAATACAAATACATGTATTTCAAGGCCTTTCAGTTGCAACACACAAATAAAATCACATTAATACTACTAAGCCAACGCAATCTGATCTAAATACATATATACAAGACCAATGGGGTCTAAATGGTTAATGCATGAAATGGGTCCACAACCTAACAGGGGGACGAAACAGGCAGTGCAAATAGTCTTTAGCCCCTTCTACATCCAACACACTCCTAACTAAGAGGCAGTCCAAACCCTAAGAAGAGTGAAGCCTATTTCTTAAATGTACTTGCACTGCTGGCGCACGCGGTAGTTCAAATGGGCAAAACGGGGTCTCTTCAGGGGTCTGTAACAGCTCAGAAAGGTAGGTGAGGTGATGAAGTATAGGTTCCCACTAATCGAGGAGGGCCTCCACTTGAGGGCAGAGTTGATTCCAAGAGTTGGGAATGGTTTGCTAGCTTGCACTAGCAGTGTAAAGGAGAGGGGCCCCCAGGGGCCACTCGTGTGTAAAAATGGATGGAGGAGCTAGGGGCCACCGGTTAGGGTTGCGATTACTCATGACCCCCAGTGCACTTCGGACAAAACTTTGGCAGTCGAGTCCACTTCGGTTGCAGGTTCAAGCGCAGCAATTTGACGGTTCTGCGGCTTTCAGCTGCGACGATACAGTGATGATTCCCAAATGGGACAGTGGCGATTTCTCCGCTCCTAGTGGATGTATCAGGCCAGTTTCACTACAGCAGGCTTCTGGGGCAAGAGGGGTACAAATCAAGCGCACCTGCAAAGTTTGTCACCATGGATGGGCGACACAGTAACCGCGTATATTCCGGTTCTGGCACACTCCTTTCACTTTAGAGCTCAGAACGCCAAGTGTATGAAATTCGGTGTGAGGGTGCCATGAACACAAAGCTAGCGATGTACCAAATTCCGAGGGCCTCCTCGAAACTGCGGCGGTAACAGGGCAAAGAGTCTGCGTAAGCTGGTTAGCCCACTGGTTGGCCCAGGGACACTTCCGAGAGAGCTTACTTGCAGGGTTTGATGAAGGTCCCGAGAATAGTTGGTCCCACTATTCCAATGGGTCGAAGCGTCTTCGCAGATCTTCTAGGATGACCAGATGCAGAGGGTCCCACGAGACGACAGCAGGCTCAGGGTGCCAAACCTTCCACCGGGTCACCAGCGGTTCCTCGACTTGTCTTCTTAGTTTCAGGATACTTGGATCCTATGCTTTGTTCAGTGAGAACTCCAGAGATCGACATGGTATGGGTGTTTGGGGCCTTCTCTTATCCAGAATCTCCTTCGTGCCAAAACGAAGAGGACAAAATGGGAGATCTGCTCACATACAGGCATACCATACGTGGACCAATCATGGACCACGGTGGTCCCAGGAATTCACCACACTCCAGACTCTCTGGCACCCAGTATGTGTTTTGGGAACAGACATCCCAGCCCACATCCTGGAGGCACACACACAAGGGATGCAGAAGTCTGTGAAAGCTTGGTGTTTTGTGGGAGAATGCATGCCCAAATAAGGACTGACCCGGGTCAGCTCGACCTGGGGAAGGTGAAGGGGCAAGATGGCCAAAGGACAAGACAAAGAACCTCGTGGCATGGCCATTTTGGAGCCAGGCCACTTATTCGTGCCAAACGAGGTAATCACGGTTTACCTGACAGGAAAGGGTTAAAAATATGCAGAAATGATAAACTGCCACCAGCCCTGTCCAAGTCATACCTGCACTTTTCCTACAAAAATCCTTTGAGAGTATTTAGGGCCTTTGGAAACGACTAATAGACCCAAGTGCACTGTACTGGAAGGTACATTTTACACTTGTTACATGTTGCATGAAAGGACTAAAGGAAACTAGTCTCCCAGTACTGACTGTCTTAAGGGCATGTCAGTTCCCCATAAAAAGTGAGCGAGAAGCCCATAGGAGTGCAGCAGACAACTGGGCTCTTCTGGTAAAGTCAGACTATGGTGTTTAACATAAGCAAAAAGTTGGGGGGTACACAATTGGAGGGAAAATTACACATGAAATGGAAATCTTTCCTAACACCAGTTGAGTCCTTTACTACCATAGTTTGACTCCGCTCCGCACACACTGACATCTTCACTGAGGGACATTAGTCTACCCACATCATTGCTGCCTACAAACACCTTCCCTGCAAAACCACTGCTGGATGTTCTACTGCACAGCCTGTCGCTTGGACTCACAATTCCCTGCACTCTCAATACTGGACTTTCTGCTGCAATCACCATCAGCTGGACCCACACTGTCCTTCACTATCACTGCTGCACTCTAGCCCCACACTAACACTGACGCACCATTGCACAAACCCATCACTAGGCCCACATTATCCATCAGTACTAGTATTGGACTCACCATTGCACACATCATCACGAGGCACTGCACTGTCCCAAGCGATTATTGCTGGACTCCCCAATGTACCCACATCTCCACAGACCTTCAATCCACTAGACCAAACACACTGCCCTATGCTGTCACTGCTGGGCTCAGATTCCCACAGACCTCAAGTCCACTAGACCCCACACTGCCCCATGCTGTCACTCCTGGGCTCACGTTCCCAGAGACCATCACTGCATTAGACCCCACACTGCCCCAGGCTATCCCCTCTGGGCTCACATTCCCAGAGACCGTCACCCCACTAGACCCCACACTGCCCCATGCTATCACTGCTGGGCTCACGTTCCCAGAGACCATCACTGCATTAGACCCCACACTGCCCCAGGCTTTCCCCTCTGGGCTCACATTCCCAGAAACCATCACTCCACTAGACCCCTCACTGCCCCAGGCTATCACTGCTGGGCTCACATTCCCACCTAACATCACTCCACTAGACCCCACACTGCCCCAGGCTATCACTGTTGGGCTCACATTCCCACCTAACATCACTCCACTAGACCCCACACTGCCCCAGGCTATCACTGTTGGGCTCACATCCCCACCTAACATCACTCCGCTCGACCCCACACTGTCCTGTGCTATCACTGCTGGGCTCATATTTCCAGAGACCGTCACCCCACTAGACCCCACACTGCCCCAGGCTATCACCGCTGGGCTCACATTCACCGCTGGGCTCACATTCCCAGAGACCATCACTCCACTAGACCCCACACTGCCCCAGGCTATCACTGTTGGGCTCATATTCCCACCTAACATCACTCCACTCGACCCCACACTGTCCTGTGCTATCACTGCTGGGCTCATATTTCCAGAGACCGTCACCCCACTAGACCCCACACTGCCCCAGGCTATCACCGCTGGGCTCACATTCCCAAAGACCATCACTTCACTAGACCCCACACTGTTTCCACTAGACCCCACACTGTCCCTTGTTACCCCTGCTGGGCTCACATTCCCGCAGACCTTCACTTCACTAGACCCCACACCGCCCCAGGCTATCACTGCTGTGCTCATATTTCCAGAGACCGTCACCCCACTAGACCCCACACTGCCCCATGCTATCACTGCTGGGCTCACGTTCCCAGAGACCATCACTGCATTAGACCCCACACTGCCCCAGGCTATCCCCTCAGGGCTCACATCCCCATAGACCATCACTCCACTAGACCCCACACTGCCCCAGGCTATCACTGCTGCGCTCATACTTCCAGAGACCGTCACCCCACTAAACCCCACACTGCCTCAGGCTATCACTGTCGGGCTCACATTCCCAGAGACCATCACTCCACTAGACCCCACACTGCCCCAGAATATCCCCTATGGTCTCACATTCCCAGAGACCATCACTCCACTAGACCCCACACTGCCCCAGGCTATCCCCTCTGGGCTCACATTCCCAGAGACCAGCACTCCACTAGACCCCACACTGCCCCATGCTATCACTGCTGGGCTCACATTCCCAGAGACCATCACTGCATCAGACCCCACACTGCCCCAGGCTATCCCCTCTGGGCTCACATTCCCAGAGACCATCACTCCACTAGACCCCACACTGCCCCAGGCTAACCCCTCTGGGCTCACATTTCCAGAGACCATCACTCCACTAGACCCCATACTGCCCCAGGCTATCACTGCTGAGCTCACATTCCCACTGACCTTCATTCCACTAGACCCCACACTGCCCCAGGCTATCCCCTCTAGGCTCACATTCCCAGAGACCGTCACTCCACTAGACCCCACACTGCCCCAGGCTATCACTGTTGGGCTCATATTCCCACCTAACATCACTCCACTCGACCCCACACTGTCCTGTGCTATCACTGCTGGGCTCATATTTTCAGAGACCGTCACCCCACTAGACCCCACACTGCCCCAGGCTATCACCGCTGGGCTCACATTCCCAAAGACCATCACTCCACTAGACCCCACACTGTTTCCACTAGACCCCACACTGTCCCTTGTTACCCCTGCTGGGCTCACATTCCCGCAGACCTTCACTTCACTAGACCCCACACTGCCCCAGGCTATCACTGCTGCGCTCATATTTCCAGAGACCGTCACCCCACTAGACCCCACACTGCCCCATGCTATCACTGCTGGGCTCACGTTCCCAGAGACCATCACTGCATTAGACCCCACACTGCCCCAGGCTATCCCCTCAGGGCTCACATCCCCATAGACCATCACTCCACTAGACCCCACACTGCCCCAGGCTATCACTGCTCCGCTCATATTTCCAGAGACCGTCACCCCACTAGACCCCACACTGCCTCAGGCTATCACTGTTGGGCTCACATTCCCAAAGACCATCACTCCACTAGACCCCACACTGCCCCAGGCTATCCCCTATGGTCTCACATTCCCAGAGACCATCACTCCATTAGACCCCACACTGCCCCAGGCTATCCCCTCTGGGCTCACATTCCCAGAGACCAGCACTCCACTAGACCCCACACTGCCCCAGGCTATCACTGCTGGGCTCACATTCCCACCTAACATCACTCCACTAGACCCCACACTGCCCCCATGCTATCACTGCTGGGCTCACATTCCCAGAGGCCATCACTGCATTAGACCCCACACTGCCCCAGGCTAACCCCTCTGGGCTCACATTCCCAGAGACCATCACTCCACTAGACCCCACACTGCCCCAGGCTATCACTGCTGAGCTCACATTCCCACTGACCTTCATTCCACTAGACCCCACACTGCCCCAGGCTATCCCCTCTAGGCTCACATTCCCAGAGTCTGTCACTCCACTAGACCCCACACTGCCCCAGGCTAGCACTGCTGAGCTCACATTCCCAGAGACCTTTATTCCACTAGACCCCACACTGTCCTGTGCTATCACTGCTGGGCTCACATTCCCAGAGACCGTCACTCCACTAGACCCCACACTGCCCCAGGCTATCACTGCTGGGCTCACATTCCCACTGACCTTCATTCCACTAGACCCCACACTGCCCCAGGCTATCCCCTCTAGGCTCACATTCCCAGAGACTGTCACTCCACTAGACCCCACACTGCCCCAGGCTAACACTGCTGAGCTCACATTCCCAGAGACCTTTATTCCACTAGACCCCACACTGTCCTGTGCTATCACTGCTGGGCTCACATTCCCAGAGACCGTCACTCCACTAGACCCCACACTGCCCCAGGCTATCACTTCTGAGCTCACATTCCCACTGACCATCACTCCACTAGACCCCACACTGCCACAGGCTATCACTGGTGGGCTCGGTTC
Source organism: Ambystoma mexicanum (assembly GCF_040938575.1). Taxonomy (NCBI): domain Eukaryota; kingdom Metazoa; phylum Chordata; class Amphibia; order Caudata; family Ambystomatidae; genus Ambystoma; species Ambystoma mexicanum. Next base: position 1,009,773,442 of record NC_090932.1, on the reverse strand, counting down.
ATAGTGATAATATCGAATTCAAAAATCTCGAAAACCAAAATCTAGAATACAAAAGGCCGAAAAATGAAATATCGAATTTTTTTTTCAATGTGTTTTTTTTTTTAAATTGGGGGGGTTCCCCCCCCAACCCCCTTTTTTTCATTTTTTTTTTATTTTACCCCTTTTTTTTACTTACCTGACCCCAAAAACATATATAAATAAATAAATAAAAAATTCGATATTTTTTTTTTCGATATTTTTTTTTTCGGTCTTTTTGTATTCGATATTTTGTTTTCGAGATTTTGACTGACTACCGGTGGGCTCACATTCCCACTTCTTCTTCTTCTTATTTATCGGATGCATGGGCGGACCCACGCAGGTGCTTCCCCATCCTAAAGGATGATGTGCACCAGACCCACCAATCAATACGTAGCTTACATAAACTCACAACTCCTCCCACCGCCCCGTTTTCCTCACAAAATCCAACATCACACTATTCCTCTTCCTGCCTCTCTCCCCTTCACCTCCCAACAAAGTCTTCCCACTCAGCTCAGCCACACCCAGCGCAGACAATCGAACCCTCATCAATTCTCTCTCCTCAACATGTCTCTCACACCTAAGCAGAAAATGTCCCACAGTCTCAGGCACACCACACACCGCACAATCTCTCGACTCACGTTTCCCCACTTGAAACAATCATTCATCCGGCATCCTATCCTCAACCGATTCAGCATCACCTCCTCCCCCCTCCTCCATTCCAGACTCCCCACGTCCACCTTCACCGACACTTTCCCATGAACACCAAACATCCACCTTCCCTTCACCCCACTCACCCACCTCTCCTGCCACTCATCTATGACCCGTCTCACCACCACCGCCTTCAGCTCATCCACACTCAAAGGTAATCTCACATCAACCGCTCCCCTTCTCATACCCTCACCCGTACATTCCCACTGACCTTCATTCCACTAGACCCCGCGCTGCCACGTGGTGTCACCGCTGGACTCTTTCGTGCACAATCTCAGTTTGTGAGAGCCAGGTGTGCGCACAGACCCCGCTCCGTGTTGTCTGATGCAGGAAACGCTGCCTTCTCCTAATTGCTGAGACAGGACCTGACACAACCTGTTTCCCTTTTCCGCCTCCTCTTTCCTGTTCCCTTCTGCGGAGCTTCATTCCCAGGAAATAACGGAAAACTGAGAATCTGCAAACTCGACCCTAGCGATTCACGTTATATGAGAAACTGTTGTGTCGGGGAGGGGCTGGAGGAGACACGTGGGATTTAGGGGCTACGTGGACCTGAAAGAGTAATGTTTGGGGCACGGTCTAACAAGACTTAGGGGTTATCGCCGTTCAAGAAGTGCAAAGAGCAAAGAAAGCCTTAGAGGTTGTGGGTCCAGTGTAACTGAAGAAGGTATCTAACAGACACAGCCGAGTTTACAATCTATTACAATATATCCGTGCCACGAAAGGGAGAACAGGAGATGTGTCAAGTATGATATCATGGATCTGTTGACAAAGGTAATCTAACAAAATCAACAAAAAATAAATAAAATGAAAATACATTGAGGGATGTTCCAAACCAGTCTATGTAAGATTGATGGCTTGGGGGCGGATGCGGGGGAGGATATGTTTGTGATAAGTTACACTTATACGTTGATCCTTTGGAGCACTATGAAATGAGGGGGGGACGCAGAGAGAACAATTAAAAGATAGTTCAGGCTGTTAAAGTGCCAGCTGCAGAGATACCCTTTTATTCTGCACCGTCAGAATGTGCAATCTCAGGAAGACAGGTCAATGTGTTAACGCGCCTGCTGTAGAGTTCTTTCCGTAACTTGCAGTGCACATTTCCTTTTACCAAAACCACAGAAGAGCCACGGTCCCACTCTCTTCATGGCCATCTACCACTAAAAACTGAACAATACACACTCACCTTTTCTTATTAAAAACATGAGAACGTCTCTCTTCTTAGCTGAAAGGGGTGTTAGTCACATTTCAGCTAAATAAAGGTTTTCCTCCGAGCAGCGGTCTGCAGTGATCGGTGATGTGCAACTTTATCAGCTGGCTTCTTTTATGTTTTGTGGCCCCCTGTCCCTCGCATTCAACTGTAGGTAAGTCCTGCTGCGGGAGAGACAGCATGTGGAGCGGGAGGGATATGCCCAGGGCTGAGGCCAAGACACTTAAATGAATTAAAAACTCTCCCAGGACTGAAAGTACTGCTTGAGTCGCATGAGGCGGATCCCAAGTCCGAGACAGGAAGCCTATTGTTTTGACCAATGATCCCCCCCTTGGGCCTCCCCGCCTATTCTTCCAGTTGTGTTTTAAAGTATCTGAGTTACCCAGAAACCTCCTGTTTGCATCCTGTATACCTTTCTTTTCTGAGGAGAGCTGCTCCCAGCCTGGAGCTTCCCAGCACTACCTGCAGTCGCCCACACAGCTCACGGCAGAGTGAGAGGGAGTTGATTTGAGGCATTCTGAGAACTGGAAGATATCTCTATGTGGTTCTGCCAGATGAAGGGCCCAGGGTGAGTGCAGGGAAGTATTGAATGGTTTCTCTCTGGGTCCCTGGAGCGTGAGGGGCCCAGGTGCAGTGTAGGCTGGTGATCTCTCTTCAATATTAGACATTGGGTAATCAGGTGGGTCGGCAGCTTTCGGTAACTAGGAAAATGTCTTCATGTGTTTACAATGTATGGGATGCCAGCGGGCCAGTCAGGGAGGGGCCCAGTGTGAGATAACTGGAGAAGGTCTAACCTCGTGCAGGGTTGTCCAACTCCAGGTCTTGAGGGCCAGATCCATGGCAGGTTTTCCGGATACTGCTCATTAATATTTATGAGATAAATTTGCATACAATCATTCGAAATGTATGCAAATATTTCATCATTAATATTAATTAGGGGTATCTGGAAAACCGTTAGGATCCCGGCCCTCGAAGCCTGGAGATCGACAACCCTGCAGGTCATCAAGCTACTGCTTCTTAATCCTGGCTTCTGTGAGAAACCTGAAGGTGTCTCACCCGCCAGTGCCCGAGGATCTGTCATCCAGGTGGCCAGGACATGGCCATCACTTTTGGATCCAGTTCCTGGTGGTGGACCAGTGCAGGAGGATCACCTGGGTGAGGGGTCTTTGGGGAGTGGGAAACCGGATGGCAAGACGCAGTAGCCCCTTCCCTGTAACACCTTAACCCCATTTAACCAGGCAGGATACTTAGGAACTCAACCCCGCACACCTTTCCAACGCGAACACTTCCTCACGGACAGCTCACTATGAGAGAAAATGGACTAACACACAAGCCTTATGCTTGATATGTCCCAAAACAATGGTCAGGCAGGGTCAGGTCATTATTTCTGACCATTACACACACACCTGACTTCCATTACACTTCCCCACATGGATAAAAGGCGGTGCACGAAAGCACACTCTGAGCGAGGCAAAGCACATGAGGAAGCAGCAGTTCCAAGATGGCAGTTTAATACAAGGCGAAAGACGGAATAACTGAAAAGGAATGCAAGGAGGGAAGTGCCTTTGACTTTTCCAGCGAAAGACTGTTACTTTCATGAGCCTTTGAAAATAGGAAACATAAGACCACGAATCAAGGCTGAAGAATCCTGCATTGTGTGTCAGAGGTACCCGGCCGGGGCTTTCCCGCGTCGATAGTCAAGGCGGGGAGAATATTTTGCTGCTGTGGTACAGTCTTTGGCTCCTACAACATAGCAGCACCAGGGAAGTCTGCACTGCCGGTTTGTTCGATGAGACTGATATCAGACCGGTCTGTGTTGAAGACAAGGTTGCAAGCGGCAACATTGTATAGTGAAAACTGAAGAGAACAGTGTATGAAGCATATGTGGCAAGCGACACAAACAGAATTAAACAGCAGATGAATGATTGAACTTTGAAGCCAAGATACAATACCTTAGACGGAGTGGTCCGGCACCACATGGGTGCTCATTCAAAAGTCTCTGTTAGGTATCCAAATGAAAGGTTGCAAATGTGGAGAGTGCTAAAGAATTGTGAAATCGAAATGGTCCTGCAACAGGTTAAGTAAAACCCTGTGCACATTCGAAAATGTTCAATATTAATGACAAAGTAGATGAAGTTGGTCCGAACCCAGCGGAGGAAGATCAGCTAAAAGCTTCTGGTTAAAGCAAGTTTGTGTTAAAAGTTATATTTAAATTTGGAATTAGTCCCAGCCCAGCAGAGGGAGACTAATTGAACATTGTGTTAAAAGGATCTGAGCCTGGCTGAGGGGGATCCGGGGTGAACCATGAGTCACCAGAGAAAGAATATCCAACAAAAAATCGGATGCATGAATATCCTTTGAACTTTGTGTTAAGAGGATCTGAGCCCAGAAGTGGGGGATCCAAGGTGAATAACATTAGGGTAAAAGGATCTGAGCTCGGCTGAGGGGGATCTGAGGTGAATAGTGAATCAACTAAGAAATTGTGTACTTGAGAAAATCTAAAAGAGGAAAAGAACATATTGTTTGTTGCATCAGGCCATCTGAAAGAAGAGACTTTGAAATGCAAAGAGACTTGGGCACGGAAGGCCCTGATGCTAATGATTGAACTGTATCCTCGTGCTAGAGAAGCCAGAGACTTTGCTAAGCTAGAGTATACCGCCTTGTCCTGTGCTGAAAATGTGCAGAAGGGAGGCTCAACGGTCTGAACATCCTGACATATCATTTTGTGAACACTTCTTTCTTTTCCGTAACACTGTTTCCCACACTATTTGTATTTAGAAGTAATGATTGGCCATTAATATATTAGTATAGGCCCTTTTATTTTTTTGTCAAGACACCAATAGGACTGCGTTACTATTATTTGATGGTCATAGCTTGCTCCCATCTGTAGATTTAGGATTAGATAGGCATTTTTCAAACCCTTTTTTGAAATTCAATAAACACCCTTGAACTGTGGTCACTTGTGTCTGTCTTACTGTTGATACCATGCCTTCCTTAAACTTCCACTAGCGCTTTTTTTTGGTAGATGAAATTCCAGTTTGCCACATTTGTACAGTACATAGCTCCCCTATTTGTTACATCCGGTTCTGTTTTTTATCCACCAAAACTGATGCATTATGGGTGATGTAGTCTTGATGCTCTTCAAATGCTATAAAACACTGTTAGGTAAGAATTGATGTAGTAACACTGTGTGAGACTACACAACACTTATCTGCTTGGTATTGGGTAAGTCATCTTTTGGTATAGGAATGTACCACACAAGTTGGTAGTGTGACTGAGCAGCCAGGCCTATCTCAAGAGGAGTACATGTGAGCTGTAGCAATGAAATTCGCAAATACAAGTAACCAAATAACACTTACACTCAAGGTTTCAGTTATACATTTTTATTTATTTAACATCAATATTTAAGTAAGCGTTCTTTAAAAAGGGTAAGATATGTAACACTGTAAATATACTTTAAAATACTTTTCAGAATCAAACAAGTTAGTGGATACTCTTTGGATAGGATTCTTACACACTTTCTACACCCTGAGGTGATGTCATTCACAAGGACAGTAATGGCATTTATATATCACTAGTTATACTTTGCAGATTCTCAAGTTGCAGAAAGGAAAGGTTTAAGGAAGGAAAAAGGTTGAACAATTTCTCAATATATGTGAGGACAACTGAATCTTCCAATGAAATCTAGACGTGGCTTTCCCAGCAGTAACATTCTAAAACAAGTTACCACCTATGGGGGACACACACTATCAAAGTCAATGGTCTAGAAGAGTCTGTAGGGAGCCAGGACAGACAAAGTCAATTGGAACAAAGTCTATGGAGCTGAGACACTTCTTAGATAAAAAGTCTGGCACAAAGTTAGAGAGTTTGTAGAAGAACCATCACTTGTAGGGTGACACGCTGTTAAGCCTTTGAAAAGCAGAGTCGGAATCAACTCTAAGGGTAAGTCACTGTAAGTCTCAACTGAGAAAAGCACAGCTCAAAGACACTCTGGTAAGTACCCCACGTCTAAACAGTACCTCTGGTTTGAAGAAGATTGGTCGCGCTGGATTCTGTCCTGTTCCAGCGATGCAGACCCTGGGTTCCTGAGCATCAGTCATGGGGACAAGAGGGAGGACGTCCGGAGGGCTCATGCAGTGGCAATTTGGAGGCCGTCGGCAGGTACGGACTCTTTTTGGATCAGCAGCACTTTGCGATTTCAGTGCTTAGTAAACAGCACTGCTGCAGATCTCGGATACCGGTTGGGCTTCCTTCACTCCTTGGGTCCTTCACTCGGCTGAGGGGACTTGAGCTTTGGTCGTCTACTTCTGGAGCGTCCTTAGGAGACATTGTGGGGCTTCTGGCTGGATTTCAGACGTTGCACTCGACTACAGATTTCTTGACCCCTGGCACTCGGTTCTTGCAGCAGCGAAGAAGTACAGCCAGTCGGGGAAGATGGTGCAGTGGAGTTCGCCTAAGGGTTAGCTGGTCCCACTAATCCAAGGGAAGAAGTTGTCCATTCCGGAGCTTCTCTGTCAAAGTGAAAAAGGAGTTTCAGCACAGCAGCAGGGTTTCACCAGGCAATTCAAAGATCCAGGAGGATGCAGCAAGCTTTGTTCATGGTTTCTTCGTCAGGTGTTTGTCCCAGTGGTCAACTCCGACTCTAGTCCCAAAACCCTTGCCTTTTAAGCAGGTTTCGCCCATTCATGCACAGCCTAGGCTGACAATCACACAGCAGGGTGGCTGTCCTGAAAGGACAGCCAGGCGGCCAATCAGGACTGGTTGCATTCAGGCATTCCTAGAGACAAGGACAGGGGAGTTTCAGGAACCTCCCTCACATCCTGCCTTTCCAGTCACACTGGAGCCAGAGGCGGGCTTCAGGGCTGCAATGCACAGAGAAAAACCTAAGAAAGACCTCACAACCAGAAAATGGCTAAAAAGAAGACCAGGGGCATTTTGACAGAAATGGTCACCCATGGGTACTGTACTGCAGCTGAGGATTCAGCCTGTGGTAGAAAAGCACAATGGTAGGAAAATTAAACCACTGCCACCAGCCATTTAAAGTAGTGAGAGTAACATAAAAAATGTTACATGAGAATGTAGGACAAGGGGCTACTAGGCTCCACATAACATGGGGTGTGCTGTACCGACAAAGAGAACAGTTAAGTAAAGTCAATTTCACTTTACTATTCTTGGGAACAGTAGTTCACACAAGAAAGAGTATTTAAACATTATGAGAAATCTAAAGGATTTCTCTGTGACACTGCACGGGGGCTGCTGTGTGTCACAATAGAAAAAGTAGATGCCTATGGAGTTTGTCAGAATCCAAAAACAGTGAAAACACATAATCCAAATAAGGTAAAAAAAACATGAGGGAGTGAGAAAAAGGTCTCCCTCACACCAGGGTTAAAATCAAAAAGGTTGAAGGGAATTAGCACAGAAATAAGAATTCTCCCTAACACACACCTGTTTACAATGGATTTTTTAAAGTAGGGCCAGTGTATTTAGGGTTGTGTTTTCCTTGGATCACTGACCTCCCTAATATGTGCATCCTAGAAGGGTGTCATCCGATGATTGTGCTGCACACCCTAAAACTGCAAGAATGCGCGTGCTATGGGATAGCTCTGAATGAGGAGCGTGCATGACCTCTTGATGGGATGGTGGTGCAACAGGAGCAGCAAGTGTCTATGGTCCTGGTAAGTCAGTTGATATGATGTCATGTGGAAACCCCTTGTGAAAGCAGAGCCGACTGTGCCCATTTGCAAGAGCTTGTGACTTTTGTGCGCAGGTTGTTGGATTGTGGCCTGCTTAAAGAGAACCTACGAGACATATATTCGCAGTTTTCTAGGTCAGATCCCATGAGTGCCTGGAAACAGGCTAAAAACATGTGTGGTCTTCACATTTCTATGTCTTTGTAAGCGGAGAAACGAAAGGATCGTATGTGGTTATTGTAAATTTAATCTCTGTATGAAGTCAACCTGTGCGGGTTTGGCTTTGGTCAATATCCACGCTAGCCATCTCTTGAGTGGTCTCTGCTGCCACTGAAGCCCAGCAGAGAAGAGTGGGATGTCATGCTTTTCATCAACACACGATACATCCTTTGTTACAATAAGGACCCTTTGCCTTTGGGGAATGTATTTCTTTTTACCCCATCGCCGATAGGGCTAAGGAGAAAAGAAAGGTACCCCTCCACACCACACAGAGCCAGGTGTTGGCTGTATGCATATTGATGACATGCCTAGTGGTGTTCAAGCTCATATACACGTCTACGGGCTTAATACTCAAGGCATTGGGGCTCATTGCAAGTTTGCCAGTGTTCTGGTGGTAAATCCACCAGAATACCGGCAAACTGTATTACCGTTACTGACACTGCGTCTGGTGGAATGTGCCCCGGATTACGAGTGTTGGTAGATGGTGTAGATCCCCATTGGACTCCATGGGGGATTTTGGTGGTATTACAGAAGCAGGTATTTCAACTGGAGGTCATTCCGCCACCTCATTGGCAATCTCATAGTTGGCTTGTACGGTAACGTGCCGGTATATGTTAACACCGGCATGTTATTACCACACCGGCCAACTCATGATGAGCCCCATTGGCTGTGAAGTGGTTTGAACTATCACTTCGAAAATGAGAGCCGTTGGGGATCAGAGTTTAAACCTCTCCATTTTCAATGCCTTTTTTGGATTAAATTGGCCAAGCTTGCAATCCCCTGATGTACACAGTGGTTTTACAGTTTTTGATGGTCTATAGTTAAAACAAAATACTAATAACTGTGCTCTATGTTTTATTGTTTCTGAAGCAATTAACATAATGGATCGATAATTGTGTTCTTGGCAGTATCTCCGTAAATGTTCTGCTCTATGCGTACTATTGCCATTTCAGAAGTTCTATTACGCTAATTCCTTACTTTTTCTGTTTGAGGTGCCACTATGCTATGGGGGAGGAAGGGAAGGGGATGATCACCTTGAGAGAATCCATTCACATACTCTTTACGTGATGGTACCCTTGGTGGCATGAAAACTGTAGGTCTTGGAAGTCAGTCTGGCGTGAGCGATTGGTGAAGGAGAAGGCAGCTTAAGGGGAGCAGAGATTATAAAATAAGAACTGGTATTGTCACTCAGCCAGCTGTTGTGAAGGAGGTTATTTCAGAAGGGCAGCATTCCATAGTGTGACACAAAATATCCTTGCATTTTTGCATTGCATATCTTTGCATTTGGCCTAGATTTACAGCATGTAACCTCTTATCTAATTGGGCCCACATTATGGCATTGCCGGTAAAACCCGCCAGTATGCCGCGGGTTACCGGCAACCCCGTAACATTGTCTCCGCTGCCTGACTTCCCGGTGCCACCGGGCTATTGTGACAGGCGGTGGAAATGGTAAATCCCCATTCCTGTGGAGTCCAATAGGACTCCACGGAAATGAGGTCACTGAAGCACCGGCACCATTGCTAATGGTGCCAGTGCTTCAGTGAAAACACTGCTGGTAGGGGCCTGAACTCCCGGCAGGTCAGGCGTGCTGGGAATTCCATGCCCCTACCGGCAAACTCTTAGTTTGGCGGTCCGGAAAGGGTGCTGGCTTATTTCCAGGCCGCCAAACTTGTAATGAGGCCCAACATGCTTTTATAATATTGGCTTTTAATGTGAGTTTCAAAATATTCTTGGACTCTATATCACCAAGAGGCCCATATTCAGGTCAGGTGTGCTACGTGCCAGCCCTACAAGCTCTGTAGACTGGAATGGAATGTATACCTCCACTCCTACAGTGCATTTAATATGTATGTATGGTCTTTCATTGCAAGTGAGAATTCCAATTTTCCAGTTCACCTTGCCTATGGGCGCCTGCCAAACAAAGCACTTCATGTATTTTATTTAATATGCATTTGCAGGGATGGGGTCCTGGGTTTATATCGACCTAAAAAAGCATTTTGACAAAAAAAATATTTGCCAAAAATGTATGCAAGACCCATTAAAAAAGTGCTTTCTTGTGCGTTGTGGAGAGAGCTTGCAGGTGCAGGCGATTCGAACCCTGTTGAATGGCCGAGGAGACATATAGCGACAAAGTGATACGCAGCGTCTTCGAAGGCTGCATCGGGCGTGATATGGAGATACATTGGGGCCAAAACAGAGACAAGATGTATTGGTCTGATGGTCATTCTAGCAGCTAAAAATGGGCAATATGTATAAATGTCACTTTCAAGTAGAGTAGAAGGCCAACTTCGCAGGTGCAAAGACTAAATGCATGTGGAGATCCCTCTAATCTCTGATTTCTTGTAAAGAGGACGGATCTCGCGGGTACAGTAAGGATCCAAAGACAAGGTTCTTCCGAATTGCTGAATAAAATCAATAAATGACGACGTAAATATAGAGCACTTCACGCATACGTATCTCTAGGGTCCCCGAGGTGTGGGTGCGTTCACAGGGTTTCCTGCACCAGGAGTCAGAGGAGGCATGAGGCCAAGTTGAACAAGAATGGGGAATCTGCTGCCCCTGCCTGAAGCCCAACCTCTTTCTGTAATACAGGAAATCCTGCTCGGTGGCAAGAAGAGGAGGAAAGCACTGCCAGATCAAGCTTTTTCTCCCTTTTCCTCTTTGGATTGGAGGGTGACCGCCAGGACTGAGCCTAGGGTGCAGGTAAGGTTCTTAAGGAGCATTGACACAGGCTAGCCTCACATCAGCGGTCCCCTGGATTCACCTTTCCCACTCACTCCAGCTGCATCCAACATCTAGCATTCATATAAGAGAGAAGGCTGATGCACGCTGGTTTCCTGTAGCTCCAAAACATTGCAAAAATGGTTTATGCAAAAAGAGGTCCGGAACAAGGGCTGACCACTCCCCCCCTCGCCCCACTCCCTGCCCCTCCACTCCTCATCTGCTCCAGGATTCAGATTGCAGTCCCTTTGCTTCATACGTCTCAGCAAGTTTGCTGCAAACCCGTCCAGCACTTCGAGCTGTAGCCGCAAGCAGAATTTTCCCCCCCATTTAAACCTAGGGCTTCGGCCATGCCGCATGCCCCAATAAGTAAATCTGAGTAGGCATCCCAGACACCAAAGTTATATCATAATTTTTGGTACTTACATTTTGACACTTAAAACAAAACAAACAAAATAAAACACAGGACAGGTTTGCAAAACCATGCTTTGAGGTCCTTGCTGATGTTCCTTGCAAATGTTTGCTGCAATCCTGTCCAGCACTTCGGGGTGTAGCCACGAGCAGAATTTTCTTTACCATTCAAACCTATCCCGATTTCAAAAAACGTTACCACATAGCCGGTCCCTGGTAGCCATGCCCACTTTAACCCCATTGCCGGTCCCTCGAGGTCATGGCCAGTAGCCAGATTGTCAGACAAACTGGACACTGCCCATGGCCTCAGGCTATACCTCAGTCACCAAAGGTATATCACTATTTTTTGTACCTACATTGTGACACTTTTCAAAAAATAAAACAAAGACACATTTGCAAAACCATGCTTTCGCGTCCTTGCCAATTCTTGTTGCATGAGTTTGCTGCGAATCCGTCCATGTTTTATTTTTTGATAAGTGTCAAAATGTACGTACAAAAAATAGTCATACACCTTAGCCCCCACTTGAAAAAGTCCACTCAGACTTTGCACAAACATTCGAAGTTGGGTCTATAATCTTTATGAAAACTTTTGTGCAGATTTGTCAACCCACAACAAAGTTATAAACCATCTAAACATTTTGAGACCCCACCTCTAATTTTGCCCCCTCTTGACAAGATCTTACCAAACTTTGCATATACATTCAGATCGGGGTCTAGAATCTTTTTGTAAACGTTTGAGCTGATTTATCAAACGTTACCAAATTAATAAGCCTTTCAAATATTTTGAGACCCCTCCTCTAAGTTTGCACCCTCTTGGCGAAACAGTACCAAACTTTGCATAACCATTCAGGGTCAGGTCTAAAATGATATGCAAAATTTCATGGAGTTTCATTGAGTGGCACCAGAGTTATAAGCCATCCAAAAACTGCTTTTTACTGACCCTGTAATGCAGAAATATGCATGGATGTTCCTGAACATCTGAGATGCTTGCGAACATCACGGGAAGGTCCCCGAACATCTGAGATGTTTGCGGACATCAGAGAAGAAAAAACACCAAATTATTGGCTTTTTATGGCTATATCCCACCCCATCCTCGTCACCCCTCAACTCCGCAGAGATAGTTTAATTTGCAGAAGGCGGAGAGTAGAAGCATGCTAATTTAGAAAGAGGTTGTTGCAATAGTCCAGCCTATATATATATATATACATTGTCGGCACTGTCTGCGGCCCATTAACTGCAGCCTTTATGATTACTTAGTCTACTTGCATTACGGCATCTGTACAGTTATAAAATGACTTGCATTTTCTGCAGTGCTTCTTCACACATGCAATCTTCATTCTGCACATGAAAGTCTTCTCGATTCTTTACTTGGCCATCGGATTCTATATTGTATGTGCATCTTCCTTGGCCATCCTTCTCAGTGCGTCACTATCATCTCTTGGGACGTCCCCAGCCTCTCCTTTTCACATCTTCTCACTTCTTCCGGGATCTCCCTCAGGAGACCATCATCCTTTCGGGGATACATCATGTAGGGTTTTCTTAGTGGATACTTTATCGCAAAGGCTTCTCGTGATATAGGTACTCTTATTGGTATTGCACATGTTGCAATTTCTGGTTTCCAGCATATAGGCAGAATAGGGGCAAGACTTCCTGTAGAGGCATTTGGCTGCTCCTCTACACTGGCATTAGGGGCAAAGTCAACATGACTGGTGTTCTTAAGTGGGGATACTAGCCTACATTGGTGCAGAAAGCATGGATGAGTTTTCTTAAAGTGGCAAGGCATTATTTATTACTGGCACTATACGCAAAGCCTACATGATGAGTGTTCTTACGTAGAGATACTAGTCTTCATTGGCACAGCAAATATTGATATGTTTTCTTACAGTGGCACAGCATTTTTACTGGCATTATGGGAAAAAGCCAACATGATGAGTGTTCTCATGTGGGTATACTGACCTATATTGGTGCAGCCAGAATGGACATGGTTTCTTAAAGTGGCATGATGGTATTATTGATTAGTGGTATTCTGGGCAAAGCCAACATGAGTGTTTTTATGTGGGGGTACTGACCATATTTTGGCACAGACCGCATGGCCATGTTTTCTTAAAGTATCATTCCTGGCTTTATGAGCAAAGAAACATTAATATGTTCTTTTCTGGTGAATATAGGAATGTATTTGTGCAGCCACAAATAAGCCATGAGCAGGGGGACATTACTCCTTCAAGTAATGCCCTGGGGCCCATAGTTACATTACCTGAAGCAGTAATGCCCCCTTGTCCCGCGAGGGGCTTATTGCTATTAGTACCCCGGCCTGTAAAACCAGAGTACTAAAAGCTATATTTTTCAGTTGTGAAACATGAAAGAAATGGCCACTAAGTCTGTTCTCCCTTTCCATGGTGACCATTAACAAATAGGAAAAAAGTAAACAAATAAAATGGCCGCTATGGAAAGGAAGAAGGGACTACACTTAGTCCCTTCTTCCTTTCCATGGTGGAGTGTCGCAGATCGGGAGCGGACGCGAAGGGGACAGAAGTGTTCCCATTGCGTCCGCTCCAGAAAAAGATCCAAGCGGAGAAGGTAAGTGGGGGGAGGGAGGAAAATGTGTGTATTAGGAGCGGGAGGGAAGTGGGGGCGAGCACATACCTTGTTTCCCGGCAGGGAGATGGCAGCCTCCAGCCCTGAGGAGTCTCAAAGCGACGGGACTACCGTCTGGTAATGACCCTGTTCCAAGCCACCTCATTGGCTGGGAGGCTGTGACCTCCCCCTCCCCCCCACTGCTGGGTACTAATGACAGATATTGCTTGCAAAGGCAATATGGAAATGCATTAGAAAATGGTCCTGTTTATTGTTGGTGGCCTGACATCTATTGTATTTTTCATGTGTTACCCCACAAAACTATCTGAAAACTGTTTGACTTTTTACCTAATATTTCACAGAAAGGGTGCTGTAAAATGCACCATTTCAACGAATTATTTTTAAAAACCTACCCTAAAATGCTGTTGGTTAGTTTGGGCAACCTTCACTATACGCATACACATTTATGGAAAATGTTTACACCCCTTTAATTAAAAAATCACTAACTGCCACTACTAACTTCTCAAGATATGTAGGGCCATTTCCCAAAACTAAGATATTATTTAATTTATGAGATGGTGAGCACTTACAGTTGCTGTGTTTTTACAGTATTTTCTGATGTCACTGAGCAGACTCGCAAATGACCATAAGGGACAGCTGTCTATTTATAGCAGACAATCTATGTGTCAAACCTTATTCAGAGGAACCTAGTGAAGCTCTCATTTCGGATGTCCAAGCTGCATGGGTCACTGTGAAAGTGCAGCCCTCATGCTTTGCAGAGGCAACAAAGACAACATAGTCCGCCATGTAGTGAAACGCGTAATGGGGCAAGCTAGCAGCCATATTGGTGGATTAACTGTTTGCGATTTACATTTCTTATATAATGGATGAATTTGAGCAAATTAGGACTTGCATTTTCTATCGCTTAGTTGCGCTACTGCTTCTCACTCCTAAGCATGAATGGTAATACATACATACTCTGGCTGTTTGGCTACTATACCGCCCCTACCCTCTTTGCCGAGTTCCCAGTCTCTAAGTCCAGGGAAAGCCACATTGTTCCATCCAGGCCCTCCCATGTCGTCCCTAAGCAGCTGAAAGCCCTTGATCACAAATGTTTCTGAATTTTCGCAGTTCAGCTCACATTGACACCAGACCTGCCTACATTTCTAAACGTAAAACCTGGAGAATGATGTTACCGACGCCCCAGCCCTTCTCCAAGACTCCACCCACCCCACACAAACACTTTTTTAAAAAACGACGTAGCCCGATGTCAAAGCTGGGATTTGCGAGCAATCCTTCGTTTTCACCCACACCTCAATGTGGTTGGCCACAAGTGGTCTGTTTGCAGCAAATCACAGCGAGGCGTTGGCGGATTTCCATGGATTGCTGGAAAACCCAGAGACGCCACGCTCTTCCGCGGAGACCAGGAGAAGACCGTAAAAACATGGAGACTATGCAGGTCTGATTGACACACGTTTTGGGAGCCGCAGACACAGGGAAAATCAGCAAATTCACAGTGTACATATGTGATCCAGTGGACATGCATCAAAGTATAACCATGTCGAGAAAAAACTATTCAAATATTCTAAATCTAAAAGTTAAACCACCTCCCAAGCACTTTCCTAGTTAGGAACACTCTACCAGCAGCACAAGCAGGCAGAAACCAATCCGTACCATGAAAGAACCCATTGGAAAACCCAAAATGGCTGCCAACCCTCTTCTGCTGTTATCCTGGTCCCCTGAAACACTGTATTACCCTGGTCATATGGACCAACCAGGAGAGAGACCAAATCCTTAAACAGAGCTGCAGCTAATACTGCAAGACAACCTCCAAAGGGAGGGTCACCCACCGTTTGAAAGCAAGCCAGCACACACAGAAGTGGCCAGCCCATGCAAAAGCTGACAGCCGGAAGACTAGAGTACTGGCCAGACCCCAAAAAGGAAACTTGGTTACCAGAAGTGGAAGCAAAGAAGGAGAACTTAAGTCAGACACTAGTGTGTGGTACTGGCAGAGAAAGGTGGGGAAGTTTAGATGTAGAAAAGATAGATGCATTGGTCGTTGAGGAAGGGGAAAGTAGTATACAGAAATAAACTGATTTGAGTAGCATTAAAGTTGGAGAACTGTAAAAGGAAAGAAAGTTGAAATTATCTGAAGAAAGCAAAAGTTATTTAAAGGACTATTTTAAAGAAAGATACAGAGGTGTGTAGCTTAAGAAAAGATGTATTGAAATTTGAAGGGGGTGTTAAAACAAGGTTTATTAAGGAAGAAAGAGTCTGAATTGGACCCTAAGAGGGACTGTGAGTTAAGTGGGAGAAGGGGCATTGTATTAGGGAAGAAACTAAGGTATATCACCTGCAAGAACAAGACAGAGGGTATACTCTGGATAGCCAAAGAAGAGAGAAACACAGAAAGACAAGAGCTTTGTTAGGGAGATGAGCAAAATGGCCAAAGAAAGTGTAGAAGTGAATTGTATAAAGGGTTGTATACGAATTGTTCGAGTTACAATTGCTCGAATTACAATTGACCTTTTCACAATTGACCGAATTGTATAAGTCAATTGTACCATGTATGCGGAGGGAAGCCCCCCGCAACCCCCCACCCAATACAAACCCCCAAACCCTATATATATATATATATATATACATATATACATATATATATATATATATATATATATATATATATATATATATATATATTCAATCAATTGTGAAAAGGTCAATTGTGACCCTTTAAAATCGGTCTCAATTGTTCATTCGAACAATTGTAAACAAACAATTTGGGTAATACCGTATAAAGCAGATATAATTAGATGGTATCAGAGAGGGAGATGAATGAGGTTACTACAGAAGGCGAAGAAGATACTTTTAAAAGGGAGATGTTACCAGTACTGGGATGACAGGAGGTAAAGGTTTGGAGGGGCCGTTGAATTGACAGAGAAAGAGACAAGAAGAGAAAGATATCAGAGAGAGTGTCTTGGAAAGTCTAGACAGAGGGAAGGATAACTTTGAGGACAAGTCGAATCAAGGTCTGAGAAGAGGAGAGCAGGGTTGTAAAGTGAAGGGGGAGACAAGTACCACTGATACTGAAAAGAGGATTGGAAGCTTAAAGACCGGAAGAATTGGGAGACACAAGGGTTGAAAGCATAGAGAACGGGAAAGGCCAAAAGCCACAAAGAGAAGGGGACTGGGAGACCCGCCACACGGACAATCAGAGAGAAGACAGAGAGATCCTGGAGGAACACCTTGAACCGAGGGGAGTGTAAAGGATGGGTGGAGGAAAGAGGCGTCAAGACTATCCCGGTGGCTAGGAAGGACAGACTAAAAACAGGCAGGGCAGGAAAATAGCCCAGGTTTAACCCAAAGAGAAACAGTGAGAGAAAGGAAGATTGGGGAAACGCTACTATACCAAACCCCACCAGGGCACAGCAAACCCTCACGTAAGTGTTAACCATGGGCTCATTCTGACAGGTAATGGCGACAAGCTCACAAGTAGAAGATCTTACTCAGAGCCGCTAGGCGACAACAAAACAAAGGCCCCAAAAGCATCTGGTTGCTTAAGAGTCATGGGTCCAGTACTGGAGAAAGTCAACTCTATGGGATCAGGGTCGAAGAGCTGCGCGACTCCCACCGATTCGACCCTTGGAGGAGCGACAACATCCCTGTGAGCAGGAAATCTTTGGATTTGAACCTGCACTTTTATGAAACTGAAGCTTGCAACATTTGACATTGCCCTTTTACTTAAGTTGCATTGTTGGAACTGTTTACTGCAACTTTAATGTGTCTGACTTTTGCTTTAGGTTAAACCCTGATGGAGTTTGTGGTAAGAATCTAGTTTTGTTGTGAGATGGACTCTTCTTTTAGCTTATTAACCTGTCACTTTTAACGCAAACATTCTGACACTTTATCTTTTGGGTTATTCCATGATCCTGACAACATTTGCTTTAGACCTCTAAATAAAAGGGCAATGCAACATATTGAAACTTTAACTTTGTGTCAACTCTCCCTTCTGAAAACCTTAAGCCAAGGCGACAAACATTCTGATACCATTGCCAGTTTACCACATTATGAATTTTCCAAGAATTGTAATTTCTCTCCCCTTCCAAGTCTGTGTCCCCAGCTGTGTCCCCACCTGCCCACCATTCCATCTGTGCATGCCTTTGTGGACACAACCAAGAATTCTGCTCATTACAGCTCACCCAATATAAATAAAAAATTAAAATAACACATTGTATTTATGTATGTATTGCTGATCAAGTCATGTAAATGACTGAATAAGGAACATCTGCCACTTCTGCATGATTTATATCCCATGTTGGCCCCTTTTTCATCTGTACTTATCTCAAACAGAAGGCAGGCTGTACCATGTTTTCTGGTTTATAGCAGGGGTTTGCAAATTAATTTTGGCGCTACCGATTTTTTGGAGTACAGTCGCATCAGCCGCGACCTGCACACCCAATGGTGAGGGATCATGGGAGCTGCAGTCCAAAATACCTGGACAGCCACCAGTTGCTGACCCCTAATCTATAGTAACTTAAACTGATTCTTATTTTTAAATCTAAGTGACATACACCTTCCTCACCAAAACATGCATAGTAGTGCATGTATTGTGATTTCAATTTAGCCCTCCAGACATCATCCTTCCAAGTATCCTCCTTATGCATTATCCAAAGGTCTAGTTAGGAGGGCGGGGGAGGGGTGTCGCTGGATTGCCCTTACTAATTATAAAATATATGCACGGTATCCAGCGTTATCCGTGTGTGCCATAAAATAGCACATAGATAGATGTGTATCATGAGATGGCATGTATGTGTATCTGCGGGCACTGTAAGGGGAGGTGCCTACAGTCATCTGCAGGTGCAAAGAGACAAGACCTACAGTGATATGGGCAGGTGTCAGGAGCAGACACGCAAAGCTATCTGCAGGTTGTGGAGAGGTAACACCCAGTGCCATTTAAAGGTGCTGAAACCTGACTCCCAGTATCCCCTACATGCGCCAAGCGGTGACACCAAGGGCCTAATTTAAAAGTCCTATGTAATTCGCTAGCGGGTATCCGTTACATTTACACTTTCATGTACAGAGGTCCCTGCCACTACACTTTTCTCACTTACACAGCTGAGTGAAAAAAGGGAGTGGAAAAAGGCGGTGTATCCGTTTGTATACTGCCTTTTTGCATGGCAAGCAGCATTTACAATGGATTCCTTTGGAGTGCAAAAAGGCGGCGGACACCATAGGAATCGACAGCATTTGCGCCAGCTTGAAAATCCTTTCCAGCGCAAATGCTGTAGTGTTTGTATGGCGGAGAGGAAGGGAGCAGCAGAAACCTACGTTACGATCAGTTTACCCCCCCCCCCCGCCCGTTCGCCATAGAAATCAAAGACAATGGGGCGTGACGTGAAAGGCTTTTATGCCTGTTGTTTACATTACACCTCTATTGAAAATGATCTCCCAAGGGTTATCTGCAGGAGTCAAGGGGTAACAACCAGGGCTGTGAGAGTTAATACCCAGTGGCATGTGATAAGGCGCCTAGTAGCATCTGCAGGCGCCAAGATGTCACACCTGGTGCCATCAAATATGAAACCTAGTGACATCTCCAGGTACTGCAGGGGGCACCTAGTATCATGCATCAGCGCCACCAGATGGATGCTTCCATGCCAATATACCATGACAACGTTATCCTTCTTTTGGTTCATATGTAACTAAGTATACCTCGCAAACCTTTCAATTCCCCAGGGCAGGTGAAAACGGAGGAATGTGTTTTGGGCCAGTGAGAGCCCATTGAAATGAATGAACGCTTAGAAGTCTTGGTGGGTAAAATAATTAATTCCCAGGTGGGTGACACCTGCCTAAAGCATGCGAGCTAAGAAGTATGAGCAAGACAAGGCACGGAGGGCCTCCATGGTCCACAGCTAATGTCACACCAACCTGGGCCTTCAGTGGGGAGAGATATATGGTCATAAGGGCTGGGGTGCTGATAGACAACCCACTGACCGTGCAACTGTAAGGTCATCACCCTCAAAAGACAGCCTTGTCAAAGACGAATTGTTCCTGTGAACAATCGCCTTTTGTCTGGATTGACCTTTGCCCTCTCCATCCTGCCGGCTAAACTGCCTCGATTGATTGACACAGAGGTAATGTGTTCCACGGCGCTGCTCGTTGCAGGGGAAGAGTTACCCTGCTGCACTGCATGGTTCCTAAAACCGGAACTCAAAACGTAGTTTAAGCAAACTGCAGAGGGCGCACTGGATTACGCATACTTTTAACAAGCTGCACTTTATTCCCCTTTTCAAAGAGTATGAGTCTCATCGCCGTTCAATTTTCATATTTGCATTCCGGTGGTAAAATTAAAATAAACGTAACTGGGTGCATTTTTTTGAGAGCGCGTTAAATGCAAATGCAGGATGAAATTAACACTTTTATTCTCCTACTTTGGGGCCAGGGCTGCCATCAGAGCGCCGGAGATAGACCGGAAAACGGAAATGAGACAGGAGGCTGTTCGTCCGGCCTCCATTAACTTGGAGCCACCACTGCCGTTGCCTGACACTGATTGCCTCTGGGCTTACAGGTGCTTGAGGCGCAGCAGGCCCAGCTGCGCCTGGCTGAAATAGTCTCCGTACAGGGTGTGCGGGCCGTTATACATCTGTCAATTCAAAGTCGCCTGATCTGCATTCTCATTTCCCACCCTTGCCCCCTCTCTCTCTCCCGGCCAGTGCTTTAAGTGGGGTAAGAAATTGAGGGGGTAGGGGCGCACTCGTTTGGAGACGTGGCTTTCATTGTGGGCGTGGCCTAAAAGTAAGTCATAGTAAGGTGCGCAAATAAATATATAAATGTATGTGAGCATTTATTTGTTTGTATGCTTACTACTATGGTTTGTGTACTTTTCAAGCCACCTTTTATAAACATAGACATTTGTAACATATTTCGATGTTTCTAAAAGATGGCTTGACACGTAAACAATTCAAGGCATCTTTTATAAAGCGTTGATGACGGACAAAACCCAAGCTGGCTTTGTCCGTCGACAAAGCTTTATAAAAGATGCCTTGAATTGTGTACGTTTCAAGCCGTCTTTTATAAACATAGAAATATTTCTACGTTTATAAATGATGGCTTGAAAAGTACACAATTCAAGGCATCTTTTATAAAGCTTTGCCAACAGAGAAAGGCACCTCGGGCTCAGTGATCTCTGCTCAGAGCAGATAGATCACAGAGCCCGAGGCGTCTTTCACCCTCTGTGAACCTGCGGGCTCCGTGATCTAATCTGCATATTATATCATGGAGCCCGCGGGTTCGCGAGGGTCAGTGACCTGGGGAGGGCAAACAAAGGGACAGTAACTTCCTCTGATGACCCTGATAAGGGTCATCAGAGGAAGTTACACTGATTGACAGAAGTGCCGCCAGCCTCAGCATCGCTGTGGCTGGCGGCACTTCTGTCAGCTTGCCCGACATAATGACGGGCGCATCTCCCGTCGCGGCAGCAGCCGCGGCGGGATAATGCCTCCCGCCAATGTTGTGTGAGACCGGGGGCCCCTGCAGGGCCCCATCCCCGGCCCACTTAACGCACTGGGCCCGGGGCAAAACATTGGCTGAGGCCCCCTTAAGATATTTTGCACTGGGCCAGCGGCGGCACCAATGCCGTATCTTGCCGTGTGTATTGGGGCAGGGAGTGATCACTAGCATAGAAGGCCCTCGGGGCGGGGGATGGGTGCAGCAGGCATTTTGCTTCCATCTCTTTACCCAAATGCCACTTTATCCGTACACATATGGTAGGATGTTAGTTACTCTCGTGCCCGTAAAAGCGAACTAATGTAGGCTTCTTGTAGATGGGCCCACTAGGCAGACAACATTGCCATGAAAGGCGGCCGTTAGACTGAATGCTCTGCTGGCATCAGTGAGGCAACACGGTCGCTTGGTGAATTCCTGGCATTTAAGGCTTATGTGTAACGTATGATTATGTGTAATCGAAAGTAGGTACTCTTGGGAAAGAAGGACGCATGAAAGTAGACCGCGCCTAGTGAACACGGAACTACGTCATAGCCTCGTGGATCAGAGGAGCTGCCATAGAGACACACATACCTACTCCTCCGCTAACTGCGGAACCTTCCTAAGAGTTCCGTTTTCTTCCAAACGTGTGAACCCTGGGGAGCTATCTAGTGACGTTGTGTCGTAAGTTAATAAAAACGAATTGCAATCTTTGATTCCCGAAAAGAAAAACCACTCATTACGTTCTGCGCAATTCATTTTCACTGGGAAAAATCTGCATTGTTGAGGAGCTGTTTGAGTATGTCACACTACAGAGGCAATCATTGTAGACCTACAGCACAGGAAGGCAACAGAAGACAGCCCCTCCTGTGAGACCCCCACCGCTAATTGCAAGGCCTGGGGAAGTTTGCCCCTCCTGCCCCCTCATGACAGCCCTGCCCACATAACTTAATTGTGTTACCAACAGCAGTGCTTCGCAGGCACTGTGTTACCCTTGTGTTACCCTCTACATCCATCCATTCACAGGTTTAGTGCTGGCGTGTTATAGCTATAGGGGCTATTGGGTGTCCTTTATGCACAACACCACAGGAAGTGGTGCCAGAGGATGTGACATCACAGCAAGACCACGCTAGACTCTTTTAGCAAATGCCCCGATTACTTTAGGTAATCTTCATTACTCGGAGTCCATAGCTCCCCCATCCCAGTCCAGTACAATTGAGGGGTGCCAGCCCAAAGCAGAGTTCCAATAGCAAGCAGCTAATCCTTAAAACTGAAATGACCTCCTCATCCAATCTTCCTCATCCCAGTCCAATACAGGTGGCGATGTAGCAAGCATTACTTTCAACAGAGTACCATGAGCGCCGGGAGACCATGCAAATGTCAGCGGTGTGTCATACAAATCCCACTAACATAACCTAACCATGGACCCAACATTGCAGCCTGGCAAATGAGTGCACCATAGTGCAATACCAGACATTGAGACAATGATGGACTGTCCTGTAAAGACACAACACACTCCATACCCACAATCACGTGTAGCTAAGAAGGAAGATGCAGGGGAGGCCTAAGTAATGGTCCCCCAAGACAACGCCAAACCAAAATGCATTAAGATCCAATTAAATAACTCTCCAAGATAGTACTGACATATGACACAGCCCAAACGATAGTAAAATATGCGAAAAAGAAGCAAATTGCATTCTAATGCAACCACATCCCGCACAATATCATCATTTATTTATAGCGGGCCGAAGCCCACAGGCATCACAGTGTGACAATTACACAATCATACAAACATGAAAGACGAGACAATCGAGATCCTAGGAGGGCCTAACAGAGTTAGGGCGATCAATCACTCAAAGAGAAGTGTTTTTAATGCTCTGCGGAAAGCCCCTGTGTTCTCTTCCAGACTGAGCGCTAGTGGGAGAGCATTCCACAACTTTGCAGCGCTGACTGGTAATTTACCCAATCCATTTGACTGCTTGTATCCAGGACAGTTGACCTGCGCCAAGTTGGAGGAGTGCAGTGATCTGGCAGGGGAGTAGCGGGAAACTTGGGACCTTAGATAGGGTGGAACAGTTTGAAAGAGACAGAGATGCACGAGGGAACCAACTTTAAAGTCGATGCGTTCCGGCACCGTTAGCCAGCGGAGGTCTCTCCTGTGATTGGAGATATGATCTCATCTCAGAATTCTCGTGATGATGCGCACAGCATTGTTCCGTTTGAGTTGGCATTTTTTCAGACAGGAGGTTACAATTGTCCAGCCTTGAAAGTATAGTAGCTCGAGCAATGGTGGTGCAATTCTTTTCAGTTAGAAATGGCCGGATGTTATTGAGCAGGCGAAGCTAGTGATTACAGTTCCGGCTAACCTGGTTGACATAGTCGTCTGCGCTCAAGGAATATTCCAGAAGGATGCCCAGAGTTTTTACATTACTCTGCACTGGGATGGTACAATTCTCAATTTTATAGCTTTTGTAATCTTGGTTGTAGAAAGAGGCTGCCGGGAGCCGAAACTGAGAAGCTATACAATAATACAATAGAAGTCATATTTGAGGGACTGGCACAAAGAATGAGCCACAAGCCAAGTACTAATATCAGAAGGCCAGGGCCCAATTGAAATACCTGAAAATGTCAGCAAATGTATGGGACACCAGCAGAATTGGGATGTATATGAACCAGTTCTGCAGAGCCCTCACTTAATTCCAGTACGTGAAGGAAGGAAAACAATGGAAAACTCACACTCAGAGGATGATTTGCACTGAATAGCAAAAGGGTTGCAGTGGTTCAACCAAACTTGATCACTCAAAATATAACAAAAGCAGAAGAGGAGTGTAGGGGTGGGCCTCCAATCACCTTAACCCAGAGCAGGGCCCACCTCTTAAGAAGCGAGTGCAGGTTTTGTCCATAAAGCAAGTTTATTGTATGAATGGCCGGGAAGGACTAGATGACCATATGGAATCAAACCAACACAAGTCTCCCTGAACCACACATATACATTTTTGCAACAGTTAGAACACTCCCATATATTTTATTACAAGCCACCCCCACACGTAATTGGTTAAAACCTACACAAAGAAATCTCATCTTTCTCCAATTCCCCCATTCACATTAGCCGTTAGCCTAACTACCATTTTCAGCTCACGTGTAGAACGCACCTCTTTTTAGGATTCATCCATGGTAGGTCATGACATCATCATAGAGTTATACATTCACGTACAAACATAATTCATTACAAGTCCGAGCTGGTCTGAGACCTCCTAATTCTAAATGTGCACATATACTTCAAACAACATGGGAGAGAGCAGAATAAACAGGTTCCCTTTGAACTGTCGATAACCATCTCACCCACCCCTGCTTTGGCATCATTGGAAAAATCCAACGACTACAAATTCAGCATGCATGGCACATCCTGAAACAATCGAAACACAGAGAGTATCGGTCAACCCTGGCTTCAGGCGTCCTTTACCCCACATTTATTGTTGGTCAAAAACAAATGTTCAGATCCCTATGCAAACCCCCATGCACTTAAAAAAGATTGTATCTGCCTTTGCGATACTACCAGGCCATAGAAACCCTGGTCGGTTTGGTAGCTGAGCTGACCATCTGCTTAGGTCGTAGTTACTCATTTACCCTGCCTCTGGCCCCTGAAACTCTGCAAAACCAGTTCTTCTAGTCACTTAAAATTAATCTGGTGAAACCCTGACTGCTGAGTTTAATCCATTTATAAAAAAGCCCACTATATGTAGATTCATATTTCCCAGCGTATGTATATCAGTGTGCATACATGTTTAATAACTATCATGTTTTCTTCACAGTGAGTTCTCCATGACAAGTCCCCTTCCATGCATGCGCATAATGAAACTCTTCACCGCCCAGCCTCTAAGCACTTCTTATCTGTATTGTGTTTTATATTTCATGTGGCGGTTTTGGAATTTATCTTTCTACGCGCGTGGAAATCTAAGATATAACAATCTCAAACACAAAGTAACACTTAAGTAACATATCCCGTTCACATTTAACTACACTGAATACATATGAAATTGCAACATTGCGCCTGTTCTGTTGCACCCCCAGTCACAAATATGGTGCGCACATCATGACCCCCCTCTTCATGATTAGGACCTTTCTTGACCACATCAACAGGAACAATGGGGAAAACCACCAGTAGGTACCTGAACAAGGTCAAATAAAATGGTTGCTTTCCAGTAGAAAGATCCCACGGAGAGGACACACAGGATAGAGCAATATTGAGGCACCCAACTCAACTGGGCAACAAAAAGCCATGTTTGATTAAGGCAATTCCATCATCCCACCACAACAACTATCTTCGTTCCAAGTAAGAGAGCAACAGGATGCATTGTTCTAGACACCAGTCAGTAAAATGAAGAGTACACTAAGCACGCAAGGTAAAACAATCCTTCCTCCTGTGGTGGAAGTAAATATAACCAACCAATGTCAATGACCCATCACCCAGTCCCGAAAAGGTGTGGTGCAGAACCCAATTAGGCAGGCAAAGAGGACCACCTGAGACAAGAAGAATACGCAAAGTTCAAACAAACCAAGCCCTAATTGCCAAATAGGACACCTTGATAATGCTGCCTACTTAGCAAGTTTACACTGCAGAAAGCACTGTAAGAGGACTGACGTTCCTGTGAGCTAAAAGCTACTGGTAAATAAGAGGACCAAGTGCCTAGAGGAAACTGCCCAGGAAGAATGCTGTCAATAATCTCATATATTAAAACATTCACTGCACAATACCAACAAAGGGGTCAATATATATATTTTTAAAACATATTGTTGCTATGTGTCCCTGCGTCCCGTAAAGGATTGTATTACTAAGAACAAAAAATTCAGTATCGAGAAACAGACCTAGGGCTAATCTTTCAGTACTATTTATTATCACTATTATTGCATATGATTCATATTTCATTCTTTCATGTCGAGAAATAGACCTCAGCCTACATGTGTTTTAAGCAATCTGCTCTTCATCAGGGCTTCAAATCGCGCCCCATAGCCTGTCTCTGGACTGCTATCTGATTTTAGACAGTGTCTCAAAGCAGTAGTATGGGGCATGGTAACTGAGCAGCAGTAGTGAGTTGTTGTCAGGTCCATCAGTGTCTCAGCACTAAAGTAAGGGGCATTTTAAAGAGTGGCACAGAGTATTCTCATGGTGTGACATCCTAAAGCAATTTCCAGAGTAAGGTACATTTAAATCAGAGAGGACTGTGCACTTAAGAAGAGCACTAGAGTTCCTTGATGGAAGTTCCAAAAATAGACTGGTGGAATGAGTTCTTCGACTGGTATGTTAAAGCTACCAAAAGACACTCTAAATCTTAGACCAGAGTGCTCAAAGATGCCAAAGGGAAGCTTCAAAGAGTGAGCAAATGTAATGTGGCAGTCCCAAACAACAAAAATGCTATAGTCTACTTGATCCGGCATCTCAAGGGGCACCCCATTGAAAGAATCCCTATAAGACATCCTTGATTCACACACTCCTGCTGTGTTGATCCCTATTCCTGATTAGATACTAGATCAACCCCAATCAGCATTTGCTCTGCCTTGAAGTGGGTAGGATCAGTTCCAGAGCCCAGATTCATCCCTCAGTGAACAACCAGCAACTAGTCAATCTACTGCCATACGATCATGGGGAGTCTGGACTTTGCGATTGCTTTCAACTACTGATGCACTACATGATAACTGAACAACCTCTAACCACTTAGCACCGCCCCCACGGCGGGTGCATTTTGGACTTTTGAAGGGTTTCCTAATACACCTCGCCAAGCTGGCGCTGCAACTTACCTTCGAAGAAAATGCCGCAGGGCAGGTACGCAATAGTAACTGTGCATGCCCATTGGAGCGCTACGTATTTGTTTAATGTTGTCTAAAGATCCCTAAGAGAAATGAGGAGCCTGTTAAGCTTCAAGAAGAGCTTCAAGTGATAATTGACTGATATAAAACTTCCTATGCTGATCTTATCTTAATCAGTTGTTACAATACGCCATCCCTCCACATACTTGCACTTTATTATATCATACAAGTAATTGGCCATTACAAAAAAGAACAGACCTAAACGCAATGAGTTCACTGATAGACTTTTCCACACCATTGTACAAATCCACCCTAAAAGGATGGATTGAATGAAGATCAACTCATGTAAGCAAAGCAAAGGTGGCAATCCATCCGATTATCTTGAGAAGCTTAAGCCAGAGGCATAGACAGGGTAGGGCCTGAGCGGGCAAGGCCCACCCAAAATCTGTAAGTACCCACTGCTGTGTGTGCATTTAAAGATGTTAATGTCACTGTGGTGGGCCCAACTACATTATGTTCAGGCCCCACTTGCTAGACAATCCTGGCTGAGCCTCTGGCCCAAACAATGTTTTGATCCCTACTTGAGGATCCCCAGTGCAGGAGAAACTGTGCAGCAAGCCGCAGTTTCTGCATTCATAATGGGGCTGCATCCAAAAACGCAGAACGTGTTAATGGCGTACTAATTGTTGGGAATGCAGGAATTTGAATGAGGTATTAAACGCTGCAGGGCATTTTCATGAGAATACGGTAACCCAGAAAGCGACGCCCAAGACTAGACTGATGGCACTGTAGATTCAGCAGCTTCAGCTTCCACCAGGGAGGATGGGGCACAGAGCAGGATCAAAACCTTGGCGAAGAGGAAAGAATAGACACAAATGAATTCCTGTCCTTGGGAGCTCAAAATAGACAGATGTCAAACCTGTACAATGAGCAGTGAAATTATTGTAAGGAGTTTGACCTCTGGAAGCCTGGATGCCAGAATCAACCTGCTCAACAGACTGCAAAGCCGTCTCTTTCTTCACCTTTCTTGTAAACATTTCCATCACCTCCTCCACCGGCTTTCCTGTAAACATTTCCATCACCTCCTCCACCGGCTTTCCTGTAAACATTTCCATCACCTCCTCCACCGGCTTTGTTTAATGAACAATAGGCTCGCCGGGGGGCCAGTACCATTATTTCACCACTGATTCCGCTTCATCCTTGAGCACTCAATTAGTATGAAAAGTGTTTCATGTCTGATTGATACTCAGCTCTGAAAGCTTCTGAATGTTCCTGGTTCAGAAGACGTGGTGAATGCAGTGGGTATTGGAGATCAAGTGATAGCCCAACCGGTCACACAACTATAACTTCTACTTTGGCTCCTAAAGCAAACACCGGGACAACTTTCTAGTACACTTTGTTCATGCTGAAAACTTTGACCCACAGCCAGACATTCCAACGCAGCCCTTTTGGCGCGACCGTTTTTGGGTGGTGCCTTCGCCACAGGTTCCTTTTATTTGCGCTATGTTGGATCCGGCCAGGAGGGCACAGGGACCAGCACACGCCAGGATATTACTGTTTTCTTAAATGAATTGACATCCAAGGTACTAAAAATGCAGTGCTCACAGAGCCCTTGCGCTTCAGGGATCTGTGGTTCTGCTGCACCGGTTAGAGCGTGGCATATTCATTTTTGGAACTTTATGGCCCCTGCAGGGATATTGATTATTGCTCTATTTTATACCTGTTGTTTCTCAGGGTTTGTGTCTTTGTGCCGAGGTCTTGCTCCATCAAGTACCGCTTCGCATATCTACACAACCCTGCATAGTCCCTCCATACTTGAATTCCTTTAACCCCCCATCCCACTCATACTACCAATATCCCTCCATCCTCCATTCACCTACTCTCTACCCACTCCCCCTCTCGTGTTCCTATCTGTTGCTCCCTCTTCTTTTAAAAAAAATGTCTTGGGTTTAATTTGTAGGATTTGTTACATGGTTATAGTTAACCTTTAACGAATACATTCATTTTAATAACATAATCCACAACCACATATCAGCTTAAGACATTTCATAACATTCAGTTTCGATTTTAAAAGTTAAAGATAATATTTCCTTTAAAAGGTGCACAGCAGCAACAATCCATTGATTTTGGCCTTAAGAAAACACAATAAGCTTCCACACCCCTTCTGCTGATAACAATTCATACTTCTGCAACAATTGTCCAAAATATAAACCTCTACGATCTTTAGCTTGACAGAATAGTAAGATATATTTCAGGGTTTCCAATTGTTTGCAATTGGTTAGTACTTCGACAAAACCTACATGTCCTTTGGTCTCTGGAGGTATTGTCTCTGATTCCAATGATTTCACGAGTCAATACCAGATTTTATCTCAGTCGCATCGTATGTGTGCTCTAGAAAGCACTTGGAGAGTTACAGGCCGATTCATGGAATTAATGTGCGCGGAAAAAACGGCGCACGCGTGCGAAAACGTGCGATTCGCAGTGAAATAGCGAAAATCGCAGTGAAAGTGAAAGTGCGATTATCGCACAGAAAACATCACACATCTATTCATGGAAGTCCGTGCACATGCAAAATGTGGGATGTGCGCTGAAAAAGTGCACGGGGCACGCTGGCGCACACTGGCACACAGGTCATGGAACGCCGTGCGATAAGGCCACAGCGAATTCGCACATAGCACGGCGCACATAACAAAAGTAGGCGTAACAGAGGGCAGATTGGCCTGGGCGCGTGTATTTCAGGGGTGCGTGAGAAGTTCCACATGCGATTGGCCTGGGCGCGTGTATTTCAGAGGTGCGCGAGAAGTTCCACATGTGAATGGGCCTGGGGGAGCGTGTGCGTGTATTTCAGAGGTGCGCGTTGATGTTCCACACGCGATTGGCCTGGGCGCGTGTATTTCAGAGGTGCGCGAGAAGTTCCACACGTGAATGGGCCTGGGAGAGCGTGTGCGTGTATTTCAGAGGTGCGCGTTGATGCTCCACACGCGATTGGCCTGGGCGCGTGTATTTCAGAGGTGCACGAGAAGTTCCACACGCGATTGGCCTGGGCGCGTGTATTTCAGGGGTGTGCGAGAAGTTTCTCACATGCGATTGGCCTGGGCGCGTGTATTTCAGGGGCTCGCGGGTGTTTTTACACGCGATCGGGCCTGGGGGAGCGGGGTACGTGTATTTCAGGGGCTCGCGGGTGGTTTTATACGCGATCAGGCCTGGGGGAGCGGGGTACATGTATTTCAGGGGCTCGCGGGTGGTTTTACATGCGATCGGGCCTGAGGGAGCGGGGTATGTGTATTTCAGGGGCTCGCGGGTGGTTTTACACGCGATCGGGCCTGGGGGAGCAGGGTACCACTCACAGTCTGCCTTGCGTGTAGAAGAACGCGTAGCCAACACCCACCCTCTGTGAAGTAATAGCGTGTGAACCCCAACACCTGCAAGACACACGCACCGCACCCCACGAAAAGCAACGCCCGTGCGCGATACGTCACAGACACGCATACGCGCTAAGGGCCTTTGGTCCAATGGAATCGCGTATGCGTGCTGACGCGCTTACGCGCTAAGGGCCTTTCCTCGATTCACACGCTGACGTGCAGAATTTTCACGTGCCAAATCACTCCATATCAAGCTGGCCACGCGTAAGCACATGGAAGACCACGCTCCTGCACAGAAGGCCGAACTACTGCCCCCCAGAGCCCCGAGCACGCTCCCACCTGCCATCTGCTGCTGCCTGACTGCCTGCTGCCCACGTGCCCTGCCATTTGCTGCCTGCACATCAGCCAGGGGTGCTGTTGCTGTGACCACCCCTGCTGGAACCGAAGACTCCCGACTGGGATTCCATCGCTCCACAGCCCAGCCCCAGGACCCAGTTTCCCACCCACTCCTGCCTCTGGGGTTGTCATGTCGGGCACTGCAACATCTGGCACCACTGACAACCCCCGGCCAGAGAGGCAGAGGGGCACCAGCTTCAGGGCCACCGAAGTTGGTGTCCTGGTGGAGCAAGTCCTGGGGCAGTATGATGCCCTCTTCAGAAGTTCCCGCGCCGACAAGGAAGGACGGACTCAGATCTGAACTGACATCGTAACTGCCATCAACGCGGAAGGGGTGGCAGTCCGCGACTTCCAACATGTCAAGAAGCGGTGGGAGGATTTCAGGTCCAGGACCCTGAACAAGGCCCGGCGCCTCTTGAAGGCAGCAGATGCCAAGGGGCGCCGGGGCCACTTGTCAGAAGTTCAGATGAGGGTCCTGGAATGCATATCCCCAGCGCTCCACGTCCAGGTCCTTTAGAGGCAGACCCGTCTGGAGTCGAGCGGTAAGTGTACATGCATCCTGATTGTGAGCTTTGCGTGTGGTGATGTTTCAGTAGTGTGCAGGTTGCACATCTGTTTGTATGGGGTCGAGTATGGGCGGGGGTGTACAGGGCCGTGGGGCTAACACATGCGAGGGCTGTAATGTGTGAGACATGGATGGTGCTTGTGTGTGTAGGCTTGCATGCCAGATGCAGTTGTGTGGGCACACATGTTTGGATGAATGTGTATGTAAGTAGACATGTCCGTGATGTCACGCATGTATGTTGGTTTCAGCTGCATGTATCAGCACTGTGTACATGTGCATTTGTGTGTATTTGACAAGGGTGCAACAGTGATGCAACATGGATGCATGTGACAGCGGGATGTGGAAGCCTGATTGGCAGATGTGACATGGATGCCCATCTGTACACTGCGACACTTGGCAGAGGTGTACACATGCATGCAAGTGTGGTGGTGTGTGTACATGTGTGGTGCACTTCCTGTGTTGCATGTGATGTCTGGCTCAGCTTTGCCTGCTCATGCTGTTGTATGGGTATGGATGGTGCTGGCAGTTGCGATAGGGCTGTGGTATGGCTCATGTGTGCGAGTTGAAATGACATCTGTGTTGGGGATTGTGATGGCATGTCTGAGGTTTGCCAATGCCACTCATGTACAACTGTCATGTGTGTATGTGTCCATTGTACAGTGCCCTGATGCCTGTGTTTTATTTCTCCCTGTCTGCAGCGTCAACTGATGAAGAGGGCAGAGAAGGTGCTGTGGAGCACAGCGGCGGGGATCCCACCGCCAGCCGGAGACGCAAGGCCCGGCTCCCCTCCCATGTTGTCATCTCGTCGGGGAGTGAGGAGTCCGGTGCTGCGTCCCAGGCCGCAGCTGCCGGAGGGAGGTCCAAGAGGTGTAGGTTGGAGTTGGACTCCTCGGCAGCAGAAGGGGCAGCTGGGACCCCACAGGGCCCAACGGGGGAAGATGGCACTGAGTCATCCAGGTTGGTGGGGGGTTTGGTGGAGGAGGAGGCCGTGCAAGCAACAGAGACGGGGTCTGGAGGTGGGGATCCCACTGTCCAGACCCGTTTTCAGGCAGGGGATGAGCAAATGACAACTGGCCTTCCTCTGCCTGCGGACGTGGCTATCCGGGTCCGGGTTGAGCCTGTCCTGACTGGTGTGGCGTTGCGTCAACAGGCCATGCGAGGTGACCTGCAGTCTTTTCATGAGGAGACTGCACGTCATCTCGAATGGCTCGTTGACCACGTCAGCCTGCTGGGACAGGTCACCCAGGCCGGATTCCTCCGTTTGATGGGGCTTGCTACGACCCCCTCCTCAACTGAACCCCCTACGCGCCAGTCGTCCTCCGTGCCATCTTCCCACCCATCAGTCACCTGGGTGCCCTGTGGAGCTGCCTCTGACGGTGCGGCCAGGCTGGTGGAGGATGCATCCCTGCCACAGTCGGGAGTCGGACGTCCAGCAGGGGAGGCCACATCAACGACTGCACCCCAGCCGGCGGAGGATGTGCAGGCAGCAGGAGGCAGTGCACGGGCAGAGGCACAGCAGCAGCAGCAACGTGGTGGGAGCTATGAAGACCCAGGACAGAGAGTGTCTTCTGTGTGGCAGCGGTTGGGCCACGCCATAGATGCGGAGCGGCAGCGGGCGGAAGAGGCACGGCTCACAATGGTCAGGGCGGAGAACTCCATGCGGAGGGCCCTGAGGCGGGCCGAGTGCCTCGAGGCAATCCGCAGGAGGTTGGAGGTGGACACGTCGATGGCCCTGCGGACCCTCGGGGCCATGGAGGAGGACCGCCTCCGGGACATTGAGCAGGAGTTCGATGATGCCCTGGGCCGGGACATCCAAAAGTGAGCCGTCAGACTAGCCCGCTGCCCTTGTACATAGTTATGTAGGTAGTGTTAGGTTTCCTTGGTTTTTTTTATTTATTTTGGACCTTTTGGACATTGGCCACATTTTTGTATATAGTTTATTTTATTAGTTAGTGTTGTTAGATAGGTTTCATTTATTTTGTTGGGATAATGGACCCTGGCTTGTTCGTCTGTACATAGTTCACTGTTTTTCTTTCACAATTTACCCATGGAGCAATGGCTTTCAATTATTATTTCCCATTGGATTTTCTTTTGTGGACAGTGACTTTGGACACCATTACTTTGGATTATGATTTTTGGTTTTGTTTTCTTTCACGGACATGCTTCTTTTCATTTTTGTACATTCCCATTTCTGTTTCTTTATTTTTGAATCTATTTATGTTTCCTTTAATACATATTTATTTATCGAACTTCAATGTGTAGTATCATCTCATTGGTTTCATGCATATCATCGTATGGGTTTTGAGATTCACTGACACCCATTGGGTGTATGTGAGGGATATGTGTTTGTTTCGAAACTTGCAATTGGTGTTCTGTCATGTAATTGCCATTTCTGAGTAGGTGGATGCAATACTCGGGTGGGTATTTTGCATTTGGAGGCTGACCATAGGGACCAGGGATCTAGATTGTGATGACATGTTGGCTGGAGAACATGAGTTGGGGCCTGCTGGCAGGCGCCCCACAGTGCTGGTGGCTGGGGGTGGTGGGGAACATGAGTTGGACATGGGGGGGGGCCTGCTGGCAGGTGCCCCACAGTGCTGGGGGGTGGGGTGGTGGGGAACATGAGTTGGACATGTGTGGGGGCCTGCTGGCAGGTGCCCCGCAATGCTGGGGGTGGGGGTGCAAGGGGACATGAGTTGGTGATCATTAGTGCAAGGAGACATGTGCCTTTGCTGGGGGGGCATGCCCATGTTGGTGGGCTGCCTGCGGGACATGACCAGGGATGCAGGGTAGTCCCCTGTGGTGTGGGCTGCCTGCAGGGGCCGTGGAGGGTGTACAGGGAACACCTGGGAGGATCCACACTGCCAAATCACATGTAGGACTCCCCGGCACCCCTGAAATACACGTACCCTGCTGAAATTGCGTGTGAAACTTCCCGCGCACCCCTGAAATACCCGCATGCAGCCCAATCGCGTGTGAAACTTCTCGCGCACCTCAGAAATACACGTGCCCAGGCCAATCGCGTGTGAAACTTCCCCCGCACCTCTGAAATACCCGCACGCAGCCCAATCGCGTGTGGAACTTCTTGCGCACCTCTGATATGCACGCACACGCTCCCACAGGCCAATCCGTGTGGAACTTCTCGCACACCCCTGAGATACACGCGCCCAGGCCAATCGCGTGTGGAACTTCTCGCACACCCCTGAAATACCCGCAAGCAGCCAGATCGCGTGTGAAACTTCCCGCGCACCCCTGAAATACCCGCACGCAGCCCAATCGCGTGTGAAACTTCTCGCGCACCCCTGAGATACACGCGCCCAGGCCAATCGCGTGTGGAACTTCTCGCGCACCCCTGAAATACACGCGCCCAGGCCAATCGCGTGTGGAACTTCTTGCGCACCCCTGAAATACATGCGCCCAGGCCAATCGCTTGTGGAACTTCTCGCGCACCTCAGAAATACATGCGCCTAGGCCAATCGTGTGTGAAACTTCCCGCGCACCCCTGAAATACCCGCACGCAGCCCAATCGCGTGTGGAACTTCTCGCGCACCTCTGAAATACACGCACACGCTCCCCCAGGCCAATCGCATGTGAAACTTCTCGCGCACCTCTGAAATACACGCGCCCAGGCCAATCGTGTGTGGAACTTCTCGCGCACCCCTGAAATACACGCGCCCAGGCCAATCGCGTGTGGAACTTCTCGCGCACCCCTGAAATACACGCGCCCAGACCAATCGCGTGTGGAACTTCTCGCGCACCCCTGAAATACACGGCCCAGGCCAACCGCGTGTGGAACTTCTCGCGCACCTCTGAAATACACGCACACGCTCCCCAAGGCCAATCGCGTGTGGAACTTCTCGCGCACCTCGGAAATACACGCGCCCAGGCCAATTGCGTGTGGAACTTCTCGCGCACCCCTGAGATACACGCGCCCAGGCCAATCGCGTGTGGAACTTCTCGCGCACCCCTGAAATACCCCTACGCAGCCCGATCGCGTGTGAAACTTCCCGCACACCCCTGAAATACACACGCCCAGGCCAATCGCGTGTGAAACTTCTCGCTCACCTCTGATATACACGCACACGCTCCCCCAGGCCAGATCGCGTGTGGAACTTCTCGCGCACCCCTGAAATACCCGCACGCAGCCCAATCGCGTGTGGAACTTCTCGCGCACCCCTGAAATACATGCGCCCAGGCCAATCGCGTGTGGAACTTCTCGCGCACCCCTGAAATACACGCGCCCAGGCCAATCGCGTGTGGAACTTCTCGCGCACCCCTGAAATACACGCGCCCAGGCCAATCGCGTGTGGAACTTCTCGCGCACCTCTGAAATACACGCATACACTCCCCCAGGCCAATCGCGTGTGGAACTTCTCGCGCACCTCGGAAATAAACGCGCCCAGGCCAATCGCATGTGGAACTTCTCGCGCACCCCTGAGATACACGCGCCCAGGCCAATCGCGTGTGGAACTTCTCGCGCACCCCTGAAATACCCGCACGCAGCCCGATCACGTGTGAAACTTCCCGCGCACCCCTGAAATACCTGCACGCAGCCCAATCGCGTGTGAAACTTCTCGCGCACCTCTGAAATACACGCGCCCAGGCCAATCGCATGTGAAACTTCTCGCGCACCCCTGAGATACACGCGCCCAGGCCAATCACGTGTGGAACTTCTCGCGCACCCCTGATATACACGCACATGCTCCCCCAGCCAGAACGCGTGTGGAACTTCTTGCGCACCCCTGAAATACCTGCACGCAGCCCAATCACGTGTGAAACTTCTCGCGCACCTCTGAAATACACGCGCCCAGACCAATCGCGTGTGGAACTTCTCGCGCACCCCTGAAATACACGCGCCCAGGCCAATCGCGTGTGGAACTTCTCGCGCACCCCTGAAATACACGCATCCAGGCCATTCGCGTGTAGAACTTCTTGCGCACCCCTGAAATACACGCACCCAGGCCATTCACGTGTAGAACTTCTCGCGCACCCCTGAAATACACGCGCACGCTCCCCCAGGCCCGACAGCATGTGAATCTTCTCGCGCACGCGTCTTCCCAACACCCGTAATACGCTTTCCCCGCTTTGCGTTTGCTGTTTGCCAGTCCGGTAAACTGGTACAGTGTTGGCGCAGCCCTTTGCGATGGTTTTGCAATCTTGATGGCTTTTCCTTGCGCGAGGGCGCTCTTCGGGGCGTAACTGGCGCTGCTGCAGGGTCGCTGCGCCACTCTGGGCCACGTCTGCTTTTGGAGGCGAGAATCCATGAATACGCTGTGCGCGGAAATTGATTTTATCGCACGCTGCTGGCGCAGACATTCGCACGGGCACGCTGTGCGCCAGCCGCGTGCGACACTTTTGTGAGGAATTACATGAATCGGCCTGAAAATCAAGTAAGACGGTCAAACTCCAACAGGTCTCACATCAAGGAGTAATATCGACATATAAACCATACGTTTGGACCTTTTCGATTGCATGAATCCAGTCTGTTTCACTGAGGTTCGGTATAACAACTCACTCGACATACAATGCTCTCACACTCTTTGGCCCATTTAGTTGACCTAAACTAACATCTTTTCTATTAATATATATATAGATAGAGAGAGAGAGAGAGCGAGAGCGAGAGAGAGCGAGAGAGAGATGGCTGGTCTCTTGTTTCTTATCTTGCGTGATGATGGAAGACTGTCACAGCTTATCGGTTATGCTATCTCAATGTTCCTATGCTACTTTCTTCTCTTTTCCACAGGGAAATGTGCTTGGCTTCTCTGCTAATATCTGTCTAAAGGTCGAGTGGGGGGAGCCTGCTTCTTGGAACGAGGCGTGTCCTATCGTGGGTCGTACAGGGTGTGCTGTGAACCTCCGCGCTGCTCCCTCTCCAGACACTGAGACACTGCTCAGTGTTCCTGAGCTAATCGTGTCCTCTGTCACTCCGGGGAGGGGGGATGGGGTTCTTGCCGAGTACAGAAAGGCCGCTCTCTGTGATTTATGGGCACAGGGCGATCATGAAATCAATTAATGAGCAGGAATCTTTGCCAGGAGCCCGCTGCATGTATGCGTCCGCGATGACGAGGCTCGGTCCCTGGAGGTCCAGGCCTGCTTCCTGCTTGCATCAGAGAACAGGCGTGTAAGGAAAAAGGCACGTTTCCCAACAGGCCGGTGGCTCTGGAGAAACACATCCCAATTTCCCTCCTGGCCTCTGAAACGTTGGCTTTCATTCCAGTGTTAACCCTTTGCTCCCCGCGTCCGCTCAATTGTTAAGACCCCTCCGCGCCCTGGTGGTACAAAAATGTGGTTCTCTCCATTCAAAATGTGGCACAGACTCTCTGATATTCACACTGCACACACAGGCCTTCGGATCATTTTGAGGGCCCTTTTTTGCGGGATCTGCAGTAATGCTCCACATGCTGCAGCTGCCCACTGTTCGTTGGGTGACCAGATTTTCAAAATAAACACGCATTTGCAATGCCAACAGTTTTGTATGGGCAGGGAAAAGGCATTTGCCAGGCACTGACATAGTGGGTTTAACTGACCATTGATTGTAGCAGCTGCAAAAAGGTGCGAGTACCTGGGCATGTAATTGCAGTGACTGGCTAATGCCTTATACCCATACACAAGCCAACAGTGTTGACTTTGCCAATGCTTGTTTTTAACAGGACTTCAGTGAAGGACACATATAATGCTTATAAATCAAGTGGCTGAAGGCAGACTTGGTAAGGACATTTTTATTACAGCAGTAGCGAGTTTACAACTCCAATTACGTCATTAACTCTCAGAAGCCTGCTTTAAAAAAAACACTGGCAGGCAATTCCAGCACAAGTGTTAATGGTAAGGCTTGATAATCCTATCTCCAAAAGATCACTGGGGGATGTGTTTTGGGTGGGGAAGGGCAGGAAGTGGGTGGGAATGGCTATAGGGCTTAGCATGGCTTGGGCAGCCAATGGGTTGGTAAATAATCAAACACCTACAAGCTTTGTGTCCCTCCTCACACGCCATTCCTCCCTATCTGTACTCTAATGCTACAGTTTAGACTTAAAGGTGGCGCTATATCACCACCTAACGGCCAAAACTAAAAATGGGACGGGCCACCAACACAAATATAGGACTAACTTTTGACAGTGCCTTTCAGGACTACACATCAGCAATGGGCCAAAGGTACAGTGAAGATGCCAGGCATTCCAGAGGACATAAACTGCAGATTTACCTGTAACACTAGCCCAAAAAATTAGGTCACCCCACAACGTCAATTGGAGTGTGGGCTCAGTGGGAGTCGGAAATGGAACCAACAAAGAAAATCCACATCAAGTTTACGGACATATCAATACAATTGATTTAAACAAAATTGACAACATGTAAAGAGACTGGGAAAAGTTATAGAAAACTTTTAATGGATTGTACAAAACAATTGAAACCGTGAGTAAATAAGATAAACCACACGTGGGGGTACAAAACCTCTCACAACCTGCACACCCTACTAAAGTGACCAAATCAAACATCAATCCATCTACAATCATACAACAAGAAAACCAAAAAATACTAAAGAAATGCACAGCTAACTCTGTTAGACTGGAAAATGATAATGAATACCAAAGGACGGCATCCTGTTAAGTACCGGCACCACTACTATGTACCACGTGGCACCGTGGTTAATTTTACACCTACACGTGACAATTATACAACCGAAAAATGTTTGTGGAAACAATCATTGGCA
Organism: Ambystoma mexicanum; assembly: GCF_040938575.1. Lineage (NCBI taxonomy): Eukaryota > Metazoa > Chordata > Amphibia > Caudata > Ambystomatidae > Ambystoma > Ambystoma mexicanum. Next base: position 1,009,734,582 of record NC_090932.1, on the reverse strand, counting down.
TATTGCCCTGTCAACAATGCCAACTCGAGTTTCGGCCTTGGGTGAAATTATTTGTCACAGGAACCCAACCTCCACTGTGAAGGCCCAGCCATCTCCTTCCACCCCCGAGTGAGGTACTGGAGACACCCTATGGGATGCCCTGGAGACACCCCACTGCCCCTACATAAAGGCCTCTCTGTAACATATCTCACCCACCCTCAAGGCCATGCCTACTACAAAACCGCCCTCCAACTGATGCGCAAGGTCTGGCATAAAACTCATCTAAAAACCTCCAAAAGGTACTCAACACACATGGTCCCACCGCTCCTTCCAAGGCCCTCCTCACAGATCACTCCTTGTGAGGGCCCGCAGACAATTTCCCTCACATTCTCACCCAAAGTCCCCCTGTTTTGAAAACATTTGTATGACCCTAATTCCTGGAACCTCAAATTACATTTGTTAATACAACATATGTGAAGAATAAAAAGCCCAAACCTTTTATTCACAATTTGCAGGCCTCAGTATTTCCTAATGGAAAAAAAACGACAAAAGACCTGGCCATACTGATGACCGCCATACTCCCCATGAGGCCGTGACTGCAGCAAACCCGGCCCAAAATTGTACGAATGTCATGTCACTTCATACGAGCAAAACCTGGAGGCACCCACCAAACCCCACTATCCTTTCAACTACGGTCCACAAATCCTAGGGCCAGCACAATGGCTGCTTCTGGTGTAACGGGGCAGGACACACCCGAAGGGTCGCCGGGATTGTAAATGATTCAAGGTGAGTGGGACATGGTGAACTTTTGTAGTGCATGCGGGTTAATATTTCCCCAAAGTTAGCCCGAGCAACCGTGTTAGGCTGGAGAGTCCTAGGGCTCAGGGTAGTTCTCCCTGGATACATTTATAAAATAATGTATTGAAATGGTACACACTTAATGGTACACACTTTGAGAAAAAAAGATAAAAGTCGATGCAATTTGCAGTTAGTTCTGAAAGGCGACACTTGAAAAAAATCTAATAGACGCCAGGTCACCAACAGCACACAGGAGCATGTTACAACATATTCTATCATTGCCACAGTAACCCAATTTCAATGATTGACTGAGGGAGAAGACCAAACAGAATTAACTGTATCTGGATGCAGAGTGTAACGGTTAAAGTATGCAGCCCTGGTAAGAAGAAAGTCAACAGCAAAGAATCGTTTGTAAGGATTCGCAAAAGGCCAATAGGTTGGGAAATGCCCGAATATTGGCAGCAAGGGCATTCCATAAAGGAGGGCCTTCAGCCGACAAACACCAATCACCTTTAGTTTTACATTTAGTTTGGGGACTTTTATCAGATGGGAAGTTTGAAGAGCAAAGATCATGTATTGGTTGGGAAGGTGACATCCAATTGGATTATATTTCATGATGTGTCTGCAGTTTATGTGTCTGTCCCCCTTTCACCCATGTTACTGCCTAAGATTCCCAAGTTTGATGTAAAATGCTCTAAGACTTCTAAAATGTTTGTAACTGCCTAAGATTCACAAGATATTTGCAATTTCCTAAAATGACTATGATGTACGTAACCTATGTCGTGACACCTAAGGGTTTGGGCGTGTAATCAAATGCAATAAATAAATAAAAAACAAAATAAATATGCCTGCATTCACACGAACACATTTTCACGATGCTGCACCCACATTGTATGCCAGCATTCACACAGTACACACCTCCAAGATGTTGCACCCAAAATGTATTTCAGCTTTCCCACTGTAAAACGTTTTCATAATAATCCAGTGCTACCATAATACACTTTTATAAAGTTGTTTCCACAATATAAGCCAACTTTGCCAGTGTAAAATATTGTCATGATGTTGCTAAGAATATATGCCAGTGTTCTCATTGCAAAATGCTTTTAAGGTGCTGGACCCACAGTATATCGCAGCCAGCCGTGCTAATGTGACACACTTACATGACGCAGATGGCAAAATATATGGGTAGAGGGTAGGTGGAAGCATAGTGCAACACGTGACAAGGTGTGGCAGCCGGGGCATTGCAATAGTCTAAGTGACTAGTGACTAAGGCTCCTATTAGAACTTTGCACTTGCACAGGGATATGAATAGACACATCCTCTATATAGAATGGTGAATAAGGTCGTAAAATGTAGAGGAATGGTAAACAGAAAAAAATAAAAGTACTGGAACACCGCTCCCAACCGTTCCAGCTCACTTCGATCACTGAAAGTAGACATCAGGGGGAGAAATCCGGACCCTAGGAAAGGGAGATGACAAAGCCGTGCTAAGCTCCTCTGTGGAAACTGTGGGCAGCAAACCTGATTGGCGCGGCCTACTAGAAAAAGCAAAGTTCCAGCGTTTTCTATGGCTAGACGTGGAGACACATCGACAACTAGAAAACTTACAGGAAGAATCCAAAAGTTAACATACTCGAGGACTATTGAAAGAGAAAAACAGACAGTGCTTTAAATGGGATGACAAAGCGAGTGATGGGGGACCTTAACATAACACAGAGCAACCTGCTGGGGCGGGAGCTAAGAATTGTTTGGCATGCCCTTAAAATTCCAAATATGTAAGAAATCTTTAAAAGAAGTGGGGCTTGTGTAATTAAAGGACTAACCTAACAAAGACGTTTGAGTTTTTGGGGAGTAAAATCTTTTTCATAAGGTGTGTTAAATATACCAAATATCCGGTAAAAAGTAACATCTAAAATTAAGATATTCAAATATAATTCCCATTCCACTCCCTCAATTCATTTGAAGGAAATACTTGATTCTTACATGTTCATATTATTATAAATGTCTGTTACTGAGGATCTCGTTCTAAACATTACAAATAGTAACACCTACTGGCAATGATCAGTATTGTCTCTTATCATATCTGGATTTATTGCGTTGGAAATCAAGGTGGGGAAGGTCATTCTGGGGCCCCTGGCAGAGCCCCAGCTCAGGGGCTTTTTTATTTTTGAGACAGGCAGGACGGAACCCCTGCTAGTCCCAGCCCAGTAAAAGCCCTGACCACAGAGATTCTGGGTGCCTGTGAGATCCCCTCATTCTTGGGAACTTAAGAAAGAGACCTTTAAAATGGTACAACTGTTGAGGAAAGACTTTCCCGCCCTTTTATCTTTGCTTGAGTTTTGTCCTGGAGGGAGCTCTTTTATGATTGATAAAATGTGTTTTCCTGAGGTTTGTTTTTGGTCTCTTCCCTGGGCCTTGTCTATAATACACTTTCCACGTGGAAGCTGCTTCAGTCTTGTCTCATTGCTGCGTTGCCCCTCGAGCTAGGTTTGCGATATATAAAACATAGATAAATACAATACACCTTACATACAGGTTTACTCCAGACAGGTAGGCGTCAGGTAGTATGGTAGTGGCAGCGGGCTGGTGATGGAAGCAGTAACACGAGTGCGCTGGCCGGTTCTGAACTTGGCTGTATAGCTACATGGGATGGAGCATGCAGAACCTGCGTGTAACTGCAGCTTTGGCACTACAGCATACTTGTTTTGGCAAGATTCAAGCACAGTGCAAGTGACTCGGCCCAATGGCCAGCAGGGGTGGCACATGAGGACACAGAGGAGGGTCCCAAAGGGCGCAACTTTCCCATCCCTGCCCCCTCCTCCCAGGGTCGTAGACAGGGTAGGGCCTGAGTGGGCAAGGCCCACCCAAAATATTTGAATGCCCTCTCTAGAGTACAGGAGCCTGAAGAGACTGGTTGGGAACAGGTGATAAACAGAAATGTGTATGCTTGTGTGAGAAATTGTAGGATATGTATGTTTATCTATGTATATGGTGCCCCACAGGGTTCTGCCTTGTCACCCATTCCTCTTCAGCATATACATCTGGCCCTCAATCTGCCTCATCCGCTCCCTCAGTGTCAGGTGCAACTCTTATGCCAACGACACCCAGTTTTTGATCCGCCTTGATCTGGATCCTGCTGAGGTGTCGCAGTGCCTCCGTCAGTGCCTAGCCGCCGTAAGTGAGTGGATGGGTCAAAACTGTTTGAAGTTGAATGGAGACAAGACAGAAGTGTTGGTGGTAGGCGCTCCCCTTGATCCTTCACTGTGGGTGTCTTCCTTCTGGCCCTCCTTCTTGGGCCCTCTCCCAGTCCCAGTGAGGAAGGTGAAGAATCTCGGTGTGACCCTCTCGGGTTCTCTGCCTATGAGTGACCAAGTCTCTGCTGTATGCAAAGTGGGTCACTTCCATCTTAAGACACTGAAGAGGCTTCTTCTGTTCCTGCCAACTTTTCTTCACCCACCGGTTGTTGCTGCCCTGGTGCTCAGCCTAGTGGATTATTGCAATTCACTAAATCTTGCGCAGCCTGAAGGACTGATCCAACGGCTTCAGATCCTACAAATTCTGGCCGCCCGGGTAGCCACAGGGTCACCATATGGAGCTCACACTTTCCCTGTGTTGTGGGCTTTGCATTGGCTCCCTGTGAGCCAGAGAATTGAGTTCATGACACTCTGTATTGTGCATCGGGCGCTCCATGGATTGGGGGCAGAATACCTTCAGTCCAAGTTTGTTCGTTACTGCCTCTCCCGCTCGTTGCTTTCGGCATTGGCAGGCCTGCTGGTAGTGCCACCCTACCGCCGTGAGCGTATCAGAGGTATAGCTTTTCAGTGGCTGCTGCCCGAATGTGGAACGATCTCCCGCTATCGGTCAAAGCCTTATCAAATCACTTGGCCTTCACAAAGTCTTTAAAGACCCTTTTATTCTAACAAGCGGTGGCAGTTAAACAGTGGTCCTCCCTCTGTCTATCTATTAGCACCAACATACCTCTGGTGACCGTGCGCTGTAAAAGTTTCAAATAACATAACATAACAGATGTGTATGTGCATGCATGCGAGAAGGTGTTTGTTTAAGTGTGTGAATGAATGAAAGTGCAGTGTGAATGTTCTGGGTGCTCATGTGAATGACAGAGAGAAGCTGCATGGGTGAGTGACTGATGGGTATGAATGTGTGTGTGTGTGAGATAAGGACTGTGGGTGTCAATGACCTTGGAAGGAGTGTTTACCGTGGCAATAACAGATGTTCCACTGTGTAAGGGATGCTAGAACTACTAGGACCCTTCAGTGTAAGGACTGTGCATTAATTAGTGACTTTGTGCAGAGTAAATATAGTAATATAAGAATGACTATCAGCATTGAAGTCTAGAGGTTGCAGGATTTAGAAGAGGAGGTTGCACAGTAAGTAATGGAGATGGGATAATGTGTATGTAAAGGGCTTATTGTGTGAAGAGCGGAATGGCCTACATTAAATACCTGTGTATGGCTGCAGTGGGAGGGAATGGCTGCCTGTTAGGGTGCCGGAGAGCCATTTTGCCTTGCTCATTGTTCAATGGTTTCTTACCTTTGGTTGCCAGGTGGCACTTGCACAGCCAGTAGATTTTGTTATGTTGGCTTAAATGTTCAAAAGGCAGCGTGGTTTACTTGAGTCACCATTTCAGAAGTCGATCATCATACATTGATAACAAGTAGGGGGTAGAAGGATTGGTTGAATATGAGGCTTTGGGAATACTTACAGCGATGCACTTTTTCTGCATGGTATGCTGGCATTGGCTTTTCCCATTCCTCTTTCTTAATAATGTGGGGCATGTGTATGTTTTTTCGGGTTACTCACTTCTGTCTTTTTCTTTGTATTGCTTGGGCAACCGCACAAACCTCATCCCCCAGCTTCTATGGTGATGCAACATTCCCTGGAACTCCAACTGGACTTTCTTACCCTTTCAGCTCCCACTGCTTCACCACACCCATCACAGGAAATCTCCACGGTGCTTGCCATTATATGGCAATCTAAGGAAGGGTGAACATACTCTGCCAGATGCCTGTACTTATCTAGTCTTTTCCTGTATAGGTTTCATGATGGTATAAAGACTACAGGCAACTGACATGACGTGCATTGGGCAGTGATAGGTGTCCAGTCAACTCGTCGAAAAAAAACGGGTCGACTGCAATTTGGTCGACGCAATTTGGTCAAAAACCAAATGGTCGAATTTTTTTTTAAATTTATATATTTATTTTTCGGGTTTTCGTTTAGTTAAAAAAGGGGTTTTTAGAGAAAAAAAGGGGGTTGGGGGGGACCCCCCCCAAAAAAAAAAAAAAGGGTTAAAATAAAAAAAAAAAAATTTCGACCATTTGGTTTTCGACCAAATTGGTTCGACCATTTGTCTGGTCGACCAATTTTTTTCGACGAAATGTCTGGCAACCCAGTGATAGATTTGTAAGAATGCATTCAGTGACTGCCGAATGCACAGTGGTCAGTTGGATGGATAAGGCTGTAGGTTGTGAACAGGGGTGCTGGTGTAATGCTGGATTAGGAAGCATCTGATTGTGAGAGCTTTTAATGCAATTGTTAATTGAGTCTATGAAGGGCAACAGTTCTGTAAGGCTGCAGTCGGCGTGGGTGTCTTAGTAGTTTAATGCTCTTTAAGACTATTCCCCTCCATCCTTAATTCAGTATCATAAAACTAAATACTAATAATAATAGTAGGTATATTTACGTGCATGGATGGTCAGGGGGAATTGGAGCATGGATGTTTTCTTACATCATGGCATGTTTTACTAGCATTTTTGGGCCAAAGCAACTTTAGGAGTGTTTTATGTGGGGTTAAGGTGGGAGGTTAATTTTACAATGGGGTAGACAGGCTGGACGTTTTCTTAACGTGGTATGGCATTTTAAATTGCATTAACAGCAATGGCAACATAATGTGTGTTCTTACACGTGGGAGGAGCACTGGTGAAGTCGGCAAAACATGGTTCCTTACTGTGCCATTACATTTTCTACTGGTGTTAAGGGCAAAGTCAACATGATGAGTGTTCTTACAAGGTGAGGGGCATTTGTGCAACCAGGAGTAGATGATGACTTCTTACTGTGGCATAACATGTTTTACTGACATTAAGACAACATGTGGGTTCTTACATTTGGTGGGGGCATGCTTGCAGTTAGCAAGGGCATGTTTTCTTACAGGGACATTGTATTTTTTAATATTGTTAAGTAAAAAGCTAATATGATGAGTGTTCTTACATGGTGGGGATGGGCATTTGTGTATTGGGCAAGAACATGTTTTTTTACTATGACATGAGACTTTTACTGGTTTTAAGGGCAAAGCCAGCAGGAGTATGTTCTAATTTTGGGATTGTGGCATATATTGGCAGAGCCAGCATGAAAATGTGCTCTTAATGTATCATTACTGACAAAGCAAACTTGAGTATGTTTTATGTGGGACTACTACCATATATTGGTGCAGCCAGTATTGATATGTACATCTGAAAATGAATTTTAACACTGGCATATAGTGGACAAAGGGATCACAAAAACGCTCCTGTGTACTGTTGGTGATTTGTAATCCAATGGATTTTGTATGCCTTATTTTACAAAACTGATTATAAACTATGTGGCTTTTTACCCAATTTTTGCAGAAATGGTGTTGTAAAATGGCAAATTGTAACCAATTATTTAAAAAAGATTCCTTGGAGTAGAAACCTCCCATCAATCTCCATAGGTTGGTTTGGTCTCCCATGCTACGTTCAGTCGCTCCACAATATTCTGGGAAGAACAAACACCCTTCTGGTGGGCCCAGCTGCATTAGGTTCAGGCCCCACTTGTTGAAAAATCCTGGCTATGCCACTGGATACAAGTTAGCAAGCATTGGCAAAACCAACAGTTTTGATTGTGCTATCTCCCCCCTCTCCATTTTAGTGTGGAGAGGGGGGAGATGGTGCCAGCACAATGCATGTGTTATTTAGTGTCTCACATTATTAGTGGTCAAGAGATTTTATTTTTAAAGAAAAGAAAGATTGATAGTATAGGCATTGTGTTATGTTTTGGACTAGGACTGAACAAGTGTGAGTACACACATTTATACAGGTACAAAAAAGAACAACTTGACAATACAATTTATTTATGTAAATATTGTTTGTGGGGGCCATTTACAAGCATGGGAAGTGTGGATAATCACAAGCTTCCATTAACACAAAAAGGCCCTCTGTATGAGTTTGCCAGTAACCCGCCTGTACTACCGGCAGGTAACCGGCAAACATGCCTTACCGTTACCGGCACATGCTGTCCCGGCAGTAAGTACCCATTCCCTGGAGTCCATGGGATGGGAACTACTGCATCAGCAGCCCCGCTGTTCACAGTGCCAGTGATTCAGGGATTTTTCTGCCAGTAGTGGCCTGAACGCCTGGCAGGTCATGCCTGACGGTAGTTCACTACCCCAAGCAGTAGACTCGGAGTGAGACTGTCTGGGATAAATGCTGGAGCCGGTGGTACCGGCATTTATTATTGCATTTTTACAGGACCGGCTCACCCCGTAATGAGGGCCAAAGCCTTTTTAGGAATCGGTGCAAAAGATTAAAACAGGAACTCACCCCATATGGCCATGCAGGCCAACCTGCCCCATTCCATTTGGGTAAGCTTCTGCAGTCCAGTTCCTTTTGCATTCTGTGACTTGAAGTTCTGCTTTTCCCGTTATGAATGCAGGACTACAAGTCCCAGAATGCAAATAAAAAACAGGACTTGACAAGCACTCCCGTATTTGAATGGAGCAGGTCGGCATATTTGCGAGACTGCTACTAAGACTGAACCTATACAACAAACAGCATTTGAAAATAATTTAAAACAGTTGACAATTGCTTAGCGATCTGGCTGACTGCTTGAAAGGAGTTTTCATGAGAATGTGCGTCGAAGCCTCTGTGGTTCTCTTCCATCGTCCTCGTGCATCACACTGGCTACACACAATGCTAGAAGTATGACGTTCATACTGTTTCAAATTATATACCAAGCTCTCACCAGAAACTTTCAGACATAGAGGAAACAAATGAGGATCGGCATGGCAAACAACTCGTGTATTAATGGGACACTTATAACATTGATTGCTCGAGCCCTTCAAAAATACATTAAAAAAACAGCTTGCTTAAAGCAACTTGCGTCCGGAATTCTTTGGAAACACAAGCTATATTTCCCCAAAGTATAACATTACTAAACAAAAAGAAAAAAAGGCACGCAAGATATCCTAGCACAGCCTGGAAGCAAGAACTCATAAAAAGACTCAATATGACATGCTGACCCAATGAAAATAACTATCAAAAACGAAGGAAAACAGCTGTAACTGCTTCAAAGTGTGACATGACAGTCAACCAACACAAAAAACACATGGCATGTGATGAAGTGTCAAGCAAGTGCTTCTAACAAATGAGCAGTCCAGGACAGAGGAGAAGGGGGGACTATAGACAATGCACTGGCATGGATACCTATTTATATACAAATGCCTTTCTCTCCTCTCTGAATATTCACCACTTCAAAAATAAAATCACCAGCATCCAGCAAATCATAGAAAAAAAAGCCCAAAGCACCACTGACCACCTCAACCAGACACCACCGGAACCACCGACTAGACTAAACCACCTCCCGCCGATCTCATCAGATAAATGCAAGAGCCTGGTGAGCAAAAGCAACAGAGGAAGCTCCTCACTGACCCCTGCCCATAGACATCTACAAGATCATCCTCACCCAGAGAACACCAGCATAATATTACTGCACCCTCTTCAACAACTCACTAGAAACAGGCTCGGTGCCACGAGCTTTAAAATCAGCATACATCAAGCCACTCCTCAAAGATACTCCGGGAAACATAATAGACCTAACCAACTACAGACCACTTTCAAATATCCCCTATCCGGAGAAACTACTAGAAAGCTACATCTATGAACAAATCTTAGAATATGTAGAAAATAACCGGCTGTTAGTTCAGGCACAAGTAGGCTTCAGATCCATGAAAGGAATGGAAAGTGCACTACTATGTATATGGGACGATGTAAAGACCAACGCAGATTCCAACGTCAACTCAGCAGTAATACTACTCGATCTCTCAGCAGCCTTCAATGCAGTCAACCATGATACACTCATCAAAAGATTAGAAGATATTGGGATCAGCAACACAGCTATCCTCTGGTTAAATGCTGACAGAAAGAACAGAAACAACCTGGATAGTGCCACTCAAGTCAACACCTTGGAAAACAACATGCAGACTCTCACAGTGCTCATCGCTATCCCTGTTACTCTTCAGCTTCTACATGACCCCCTGATCAACCTCACCAAAAAACATGGCCTCACCTGCTACAACTATGCAGATGACGCTCAAATCATCTATAAAATCAATGCCAGTGAAGAACAAAACCCAACACTCACGACTGCCTCACCAAACTAAACCACTGGATGAGCACCAACAGCCATAACTCAACCTGGACAAAACAGAAATCATGATCGCACCCAACGACCCATGGAGCAACAATCCCATTCCATTGCCCACAGAGCTAGGAAACCCGCCAGACCCATGCACATTGGTCAAAAACCTTGGAATCCTAATGGATAACGAACTAACAGTAGAACCAAAAGTCAACGCAGTAGTTAAGAAATGCTCTTCCCACATACACACAATCAAGAAGATACTGCCTTACGTCTGCTTCACACACAGAACACTCACTGACATCTCTCTGGTCATGTCAAGAATAGACCATGCCTACAGCAAATACCTCAGAATGGCGCAAAACCTCATGATGAAGCCACAACAAATACGGAACACATCAGCAAGACTACTACTTAGACTCATTAGGAGAGAACACATCACCCCAGCGCTAAGAACACTGCATTGGCTACCAGTCAAAAAACAAATCATCTTCAAAACTCTGTACATAACACACAGAGCGATCCACGGCCAAGGAGCGGAATTCATACAGGAAAAAATAACCATCTACAAACCAACTCGAACACTAAGATCCAGCAACGACATCCACCTCGAACTAAAACAATACGCAAAACATAAATTCCGGGCTCAGCATTCTCCTGCATAGCGATGAAACAATGGAACTCAGTCCCAAAGTAAATGCGAACAGCAGAAGATCACCTACAATTCAGGAAGCTATTAAAAACATGGCTCTTTAATGTATCACGCCGAAAAACTCACCAGAGAGAGAAAACCCACCACTGCAATGCAGGAAAAAACTATGAAACTGGACCACCCAAAGAAATATCCGACACTAAACAAAAAATAGAAACAAGCCAAAGGGTTAACCCAGTGCAAAACAACCCAGACAACCCCTGTCTAACCCTGTAACTCCACCACCCAACCCAGAGCTTCACCACAAAACTCCCAAACTACAGGCACTCTACCAACTCTCCACAACACCCAACACACACATGAAAACACCCACATAAAACCACACACAAAACATCACACAATGCTAATCAACTAAAACCATACCAGCACACAGTGACTGCTTTTTCCGAACTGAAGCTACCAACATCACATCAAAGCTCCCTTCCTCTTGTCCCTCTCAACCCTACTAATTAACTAACCATCCTAAACCCCTTCCTTTTCAGACGTGCCTAGAGACCATGAAAAATGGAAGCGGTGCGTGTTAATAGTCACAATAACATAACATACATTCTAAACAATTACTTATGGCTCAAACTAGGTGCCGATAAAGTATAACCTATGAACAAAAAATAAAAAGTGGGCAAAAGTACTATTGAATCCCCAAGTAATTATACAAAGGAAATTATTTCAATAGCAGTGCATAACATACACAAAATACATTTAGAAAGAAGAAACTGAGAAGTAATAATTGAGGAAGAAAGTTAAAAAAAATATTACATAGCACTATCTTACATATAAAAGCATCTCTGAGGCAGTATATTGCACATTTAGTCACAGGAAGCAGAGGTCTACAGGGCAGCTGCTGCCCTTGGTCTGCCATTCTCCAATCTAAGCAAAAGCATCCGAGTCCATTCATTCATTTACAGACAGCTGCACTTTTCAATCCACGGATGAACCTTCTCATAAGCAGTGGAACATTTTACTAGTTTAAAAGACATCCCGACACACGGATGTGTCTCAAGAAAACAAAGTTTATTTATATTCCAGAAATGGGAGCAGAACCTTTCAATAGCAAACTGTAAGCCAAGAAAGGGTCTCTTACACAACCCTTAGTTTGGGCTGATCTTGGGCCTACGGCAATGTCAGGTGGATTACCCAGATCTGTATACTCAGCTTGAAGGTTTTTGGGGTTCCTGAACCCCCTTCCAAAGAATATGCAGCAGCAGCCCGTCAAGGCCAATACACCTCTGCCTGTCACAGCCATAGGTTCTCCTCGAATAGCTGTAGACACAAGTGGATCTTGCCCAGCACGTGTCCCCATTCACAGGCCTTCGGGTCTCCCTGTCACCTGACCATGTCTCTGATCTACAGTTCTGGTTCCCGGGGTATTCCCCGCCTGACCAGCTCTTATCTCATTTGAATTCAACGTCTCAACACAGCGATGAATAGCACGGGTTTACCGACACTTTGGTTGGAGTCCTTTATGAAAAATAGGAAACAGGGAGTAGAAATTGCACATTTTGTTACTATAACAATCTTTCCTAGGCTATGGGGCACAGCAGGGCTCAGCAGTGTCCCCCCTGCTTTTTAATGTGTGCGTGTTCCCTTTGGCCCTAGTGATAGAGACATATGGGTTTGTGTGTCAATTACATGCAGTTGACACATAGATTTTGATTGATCTGCATGGGGGGCCTGACAGAGGCGGGAAGGTAACCGAGTGCCTAGGAGCTGTAGAGCGCTGGATGCAGGGCAACTGCCTGCAACTAAACAGAGAGAAGTCAGAGGTTCTCCTGCTAGGCGGTGATACAGACCCAGTGCTTCCATTTCCAGGGCCTGCCCTCTTCGGGAGCCCACCATTTCCAGCGAGGGATGTCTGAAATGTAGGTGTGCTACTTGATAGCCAGTTGACTTTTTGCACCACAGGCATAGGCTGTAGTTAAAGCGGCTCACTTTGAGCTGCATAATATCAATAGATACAGGCACTTTCTTGATACAAAATAGAGCAATCCGTACCATTTTCGGTATGAAAAAATATGACCATATTTCTCCGGCGCAGAAAGGGGTTGGTTGGGGACAGATTGAGGATATGGTCAAGGAATGGGTGATCATGGTAATCTGGCAAATAGTGAATGGAGCTGCACCAGAATAATTATCTTAGATGGACAGAGCCCATCTGCCAATTTGTTCACTCACATCAAGTGCAAAAAACGTACTTGTGGTTGGAAAACCAAACAAAACAACCTTCGGCAGCAAGAGTTTGCCATTCCTTAGCTGTAGTTTGTGGAATAACTTACCAACTAACATCGGGAATAGCACTACATAAAATACTTTCAAACATCGCTTGAAACAATAACTCAGTTCCTTTAAAGTACCATTAACACTGAGTCACATGGGGAATAATGCTGCCTAATGCTGCTGTTGTTCTGTTATTTATATTATTTGGTGTTGGTACTCTGTTTTAAAATGTCTGGCGCCTTGAAACTAGTTTTCCTGGTAAAAGCTTTTGCGCTTGATAAATAAACTACCACTGCTGCTGCTGCTACTACTACTTAGGTAATTCTGCCCTGAACCCGGTCCTGCGGAACCAGCCTGTTCTTGCTGGCGGTTAGAGGTGGCTGTTATCTTCCCTCCTCCTCAGGTCAGATAACCCTGTCTCCTTCTCCACCATCTAGTAACTTTCTTCCCCCAACATTTTCAATACAACTCTCTTCAGATCATAACTTTCTTTCTCCAACCTCTTCAATGCAACCCTATCCAGATGATAACTTTCTCCTTCCAACCACAGTACAGCTTTCCAACCCACCCGACACCGACAACTATGGCTCTGTGCTTTTACACTACTTTTCCACTACTATCTGAGACATGGGGAAGGCCCATGTCTTCCTCCAGAGCCCTGCTGACAACACCTGCATTGATCTGAGTCCCTCTGTTTTGCCAGCGTGTAAAATAAAAGTCCGGAACCTTTGGTAAGCAGGGGGCCATTTTTGTTTTACATCGAAAGCTTTCATCACAGAAAAAATTGGTAATGCCTGCAAAACAAGTGGAAGAGCATTTGTGTGTTGTATCCCTCGAGCGGACAGCACATATCAATCAGTTTCCTTCCCTTCTCTTTACTTGTTCAGGACAACATTTTATCCATAGGCCACCGGTGGCTAGTGCTGGCCTGACTCATTTTAATGACTGTTTCCTCTAGCAGTGGTGCCAAGAAAATAAATGTATTTTAGCATGAGCCGGTGAACTCCAAATGCTGCAACTTTGTTTCTTTAAAGAAAGAGGTCTTAATTGCTGAGATAGGTATTTGAGCCTGGCTAATGCCCTGGAAGAACTCTTTAGGGAGCCCCAATAAGGTGAGTGGAGGCTCACAAACGTGTGTGTGGCTAATCTCCATAACATGGGGTGGTCTGGTGATTGCCTTTATCCATTCTTGGAAGTGAGCATTCAATAGAATAACTCGGGGTGGCACCTGGCCCCTTTAATCCACCTACTGTCAATCCCCAAGGTTAGGGCGGGACTAGTGCATTGATATTGGTATCATACAGAAAGATCTGTTGTATGAAGTACATACAAAAGATACTATAAAAGGCTTGCCTGTGCATGTATAAACCACTCACACGTTATACAGGCTGTGAGCTATAATCCTTGGAGATGAAAATGAGTTTTATAATGCACAGGTAGGGGTATGTTATTCTGTATATAAAGTGTAACTACATATTATCACCCTATAATGCTATTGCGGGGCCCCAGTGATTTGATAACAATTAGTCCCAATTTCCCTCTCTCTCTTTCTTTCTCTCTCTCTCTCTCTCTCCCTCTCTCTCTCTCGCTCGCTTTGTCTCTGTCTCGCTCGCTTTCTCTCTCTCTCGCTCGCTTTCTCTCTCTCGCTCGCTTGCTCTCAGTCTCTTTCTATGTGGGTGAGAGTTGCGTTGTCAGGTGCATATTTGGCAAAGCCCGCCTACCTGTTGCTCACAGCTGTGTGACCAGAGGGGAAAAAAGATATATTTGGGGACCATAGAGGGACTGTGTTTTTTTGTGTGCAAAAATAGTTATTAAAAGAAACAAAAGGGCATGCTTTAATTGTATTAACATTGTAAAGTGATTCTTTTTGAAATGTTATGTTCACTTTTAATGATCACTTGCAGTATATATTTTAGTCATGATAACAATTCTACACTTCTCTTACTGAGCAAAGCATATTATCAAAACTTCGAATAAACATGCACATTATTTCCTGATAGAATGTTATCATTTCAAGATGAACAGTCTAGTTCATTCCTATTATACTCTTTCGAAAAACCCCTATGGGAAAAAAAGGGGGGACAAATAACACCAGTGACGGTTCCTGGCTGCTTTGCTTAAAATGTAAGGGTGATTCAGGAACATACGAATCACAACATATCTTATATTTTACAAATGTGTCAGTGATTTAAGCAGACAACTCTTTCAGCACAAAGTACATAATGCACACTGGGCTTGGTACTCATTTCACTTTTCACAACATTCACCCTAACTTTAAAGTGTTGTTAACATTAAACCATAAACACTAATTTATTTAGCGCCAGCATTTGCATGTGTGGGACGAATGGTTGCGACATCAGTCACTCCATTGGAGTCAAGGGTCAGTGGAGATCTGTGCCGACTAAGGATCTCAGGGTGAGGATGGCTGTCCACATGATCAGTTCCCAATGCACGGACTTCCTAAGAGTATTATATATATCAGATTACAAATTACTGGTCAGTTTGTTGACTCAAGACCATTTTCTTCCTGTCAATTATTCTCTATTCTCTATTCATCTGTCAGTAATTAAAGTGCTACCTTTAGTTCCCTCTGCGTTTAATCCTGAAGTATGAACAAAAGATCAGAACTTTTTTTTTCAATAGGCCCCTATGTTAGCTAGGCATTCCAACTAGTAGCTTTTACAAAATACATGTTTTTTAAATGACAATGGGCCTCATTATGAGTTTGGAGGTAGCCATGCCATGATCACCGGCATGGCTACCTCCAAACTCGTGTCCGGGTCCCGAAAAAAGGGAATTACTGGGCCATTCTGACTTTTGCGGGCTCGGTAATTTCCATTTTCGAGGCCCGGTACCCCAGAGTCTGTGCATGCTGTGCTCAACCCACTCTACAACAGTTGTTCACCGGGTGTCACGAAAACAAGTACTGACCATTGCTTCTACAACCCAATGTACCATATCCCACAAATCCACCTTCGATCCACCCAAAAAGTCCAGCGCAGGTACCTCATGGCTTGGACACCTATGTTTCCAAAGAGGGCCATTGTTGGGTTTATAGTCATAAAATTGAATGCAAAAATGTTGAAAGTCAAAAAATCGAAAAAATAATGTGAACAAAAAAAAATCGATTTTCTTTTTTAATACGTTTTTTATTAGAAATGGGGGGGTTTACCCCAACCCCCCTTTTTTTATTTATTTATTTTTTGACCTTTTGTTTAACATGCGGAATCCCAAAAAAATATCTAAATAAAAAAATAAAGAATTCAATTTTTTTTTCGATATTAAGTTTTCGAATTTATTGTAATTCAACATTTTTTTGATATTATGACTGAACACCCCATTATTCCACACACTGTTTCATTTACCACTGACATCCATTTCCAAGTAGCGCTAATGTTGTGCATCTCCATACACTGGTCGTATAACACTGACATTCATTCTGAATTTCCAGGCTACAAGGGTCTGCTACCATTAGCGCAGTTAGAGCAAGAAATCCCCTTTCATAGTACAGCGTTCTAGAAATGTATTGTTACTCTCAGGATGTTTTCTTTGTACTACAAATCTCATAACTCAAGAAATCAAAAGGGGACCCCGAAAACTGAACTACCATGGGAAAGCATAATAGCACTAGGTTACATGGGTCCCTAATATTTCCTATGACCCTGGCTGTCCAAGCTTTTTTCCTGATCCTCTTTGGGGTCAGAATTCTTGAATGGTTAGGGACAGACACGTCTTGTTTTCTTCTTAGATGATGAATCCTACTGTATATTAGTTCTGTTATGAGAGATATTTCCCTTAAAAAGGAACTACCCCTAACCGGACCTTCTCTTTAATCAACGGCGTTATCAGCGGCGTAATCAATGGCGTTATCAGCGGCGTAATCAACGGCGTTATCAGCGGCGTAATCAATGGCGTAATCAGAATGAAAAAGACAGATATTTAACTAGAGTTTTGGAAGACTGAACTGTCAACTTTCCAAGTGTGTGCCTTGAATGCCTTTCCAGGGGTAGATATTGCTAGATATTGGTTCACAGACTCCCCGCCCCATTCTCACATCACCAAGAATTTGCCGGAATCTTTGTAGTTGGTACAACTAATCTATCAATGATGTGGTAGAGTTTCAGGAGGTGGAAGGGAGAGAAAAAGGTGAATTTACAGAAGGATCAGAACCACTGGGAAGACAAGGGGAAGAAGTTCAAGAAGGAGACGGAGCTGATGAGCAGGTGGAAAAGGTAATTGGAGAGGAGGCTGGGAAACAGAAATTCAGAGAGGAGATCGTTTAAATACTGTTGGAGGGAAGGAAGAAGAAGTTGGAACTTAGTTAAGACAAAGAGCAGAACACTAGGAAAAAGGGAGTAAGGATAGCTAGAAGACGGTCTGAGATCAGGAAGACTGTGGAAGTGAACAAGACGTCAAGAAAGAGGATGGAAAGAATCAAAGAAGGGAAGGAAAAGTTTGTGATTAAGAAGGAGGGACAAGAAGTTCCTGAGAGAAGGAGGGAACTCGAGCGGCTGGGATGTTGTTAGGGGAGAGGCCCTGATCTGAAGGGAATTGTAAGGAGGTACAAGAGCGAGGCTCTTTGGCAAAGAGGATAGGACCGACCTAGTTCATAGGGCTGGGGTTTGAAGACAATGCCCTTCCCCTTGCTAGACCAGAAATCTTGCTCCATGAGAAGCACACCATTGCTGACAAGGGGTCAGACGCGACCAACCTTTGCCACCAACAGAGTCTCAGAGATGGCATCTGTGCCCTATCCTGGAATTGGGTAGTGACCCCATAGATCTCTGGTCAGTAGGGAAGGACTGCATCAGGGGATTCAGGGCCTCCTCAAGAAAGCCTGCAGCTAGCTTAACTTCTGAGTTTGGCATCCTGTGTGAAGAGTGCCGATCAAGGCCTTCGCCCCAAAGAGTCCCAACTGAATCCCTACTACATTATTGTTTCCATTGTTTTGACCATGATTAGAAGGTATCTTTTTTGTTGTATTTTAAATAAAACTACATATTATTTTAACCAAATAACAATATAAAATTGATAATAATAAAACCACATACATTTTAAGTATCCAAACGGTCTGTTATCGCCCGTGGCAGTCCAGAAACTCTTAAGTCTGTTTTTATGTTGTCTGATAATGTTTGTATTTCAAAAGTGCTTAAATTGTGTTATATAGTAAATGTTGACAACAGAAAAATCAAAGTTGGTTATGACCACAGCTATTGGAGTGTAGGGAGGCCTAGGTAATGTGATTATATTCTGGGCCTTCCTTAAGAGCTACACCCTTACTTTTAAGCTTTTCCCTTGCATTTATTGTTAAAGCTACCTTCAACATAGGTACATTTCCACGTAATCAAACAGATGGGTGTTCCCATATGCCCACAGCTCCTAGGTCACAGAGAACAGACTTTGTATGTACACCCCACTTAATACTTTTACCTCCATTTAGTGACAACAGATGTTTTAAGGCATCTCGATACATTTCAAGCCCTCTATTTTCCATAGCCGTTCCCAATATAGTGCAGGCTTGGCTGCAATCCGGGCCTCAAGTGGCGTAATGTCGAACTCTAGTTGTACTAAGGAAGAAGGAGCGCTATTTACAAGAAGAACTTGTTTTTCCAAAAATGTGTCCTCTATGATGGCTTGGTCCCCTGTGTTAGCGTAGCCCCAGAGTTCCAAGCCATAAGTAGATGCAGGTTAGGCCTTTTTTGTATAAATCCAGAGCCAGCGATATTGCCCCACTACCATGCCTGACAGTGTAAAATTGGAAAGCCCTACTATGTTTCTCCAAATTATTCCTCGCCTTGAGCACATGCTGGCTCCACCCACCTGATTGTGTTTAACGAATAGCGGCTTGAACACCATTACCTTAGTTTTGTCCACATTCAGTTCAAGGTTAAATTCCTTACATTTTGACATGAACATTTTTAGTGATTTTTCCAGGCCTGTGGGAGTGGTTGCCAAGATGACCGCGTCATCAGCATAAAATAATGCAGGATATTTCATTGACACCATTTGAGGGCAATCTATGCAATCCCTTTAGAGGGCATCTATTGTCTCCTGGATATAAATACTAAAGCGCAGGGGTGCCAATAAGTACCCCTGTCTCACCCCCTCTTAAGTCTGTTTTTATGTTGTCTGATAATGTTTGTATTTCAAAAGTGCTTAAATTGTGTTATATAGTAAATGTTGACAACAGAAAAATCAAAGTTGATTATGACCACAGCTATTGGAGTGTAGGGAGGCCTAGGTAATGTGATTATATTCTGGGCCTTCCTTAAGAGCTACACCCTTACTTTTAAGCTTTTCCCTTGCATTTATTGTTAAAGCTACCTTCAACATAGGTACATTTCCAAGTAATCAAACAGATGGGTGTTCCCATATGCCCACAGCTCCTAGGTCACAGAGAACAGACTTTGTATGTACACCCCACTTAATACTTTTACCTCCATTTAGTGACAACAGATGTTTTAAGGCATCTCGATACATTTCAAGCCCTCTATTTTCCATAGCCGTTCCCAATATAGTGCAGGCTTGGCTGCAATCCGGGCCTCAAGTGGCGTAATGTCGAACTCTAGTTGTACTAAGGAAGAAGGAGCGCTATTTACAAGAAGAACTTGTTTTTCCAAAAATGTGTCCTCTATGATGGCTTGGTCCCCTGTGTTAGCGTAGCCCCAGAGTTCCAAGCCATAAGTAGATGCAGGTTAGGCCTTTTTTGTATAAATCCAGAGCCAGCGATATTGCCCCACTACCATGCCTGACAGTGTAAAATTGGAAAGCTCTACTATGTTTCTCCAAATTATTCCTCGCCTTGAGCACATGCTGGCTCCACCCACCTGATTGTGTTTAACGAATAGCGGCTTGAACACCATTACCTTAGTTTTGTCCACATTCAGTTCAAGGTTAAATTCCTTACATTTTGACATGAACATTTTTAGTGATTTTTCCAGGCCTGTGGGAGTGGTTGCCAAGATGACCGCGTCATCAGCATAAAATAATGCAGGATATTTCATTGACACCATTTGAGGGCAATCTATGCAATCCCTTTAGAGGGCATCTATTGTCTCCTGGATATAAATACTAAAGCGCAGGGGTGCCAATAAGTACCCCTGTCTCACCCCTTTGGTGACAGAAAATGGGTGTGTCTGCTTGCCTCCCAGGCCATACGGTACCATTGGTTGATTCTCAGAGTAAAGCAACATTACAGATGCCAGCAATTCTGGGGGGGGGGTTGGAGGGGGATTACGCTGTACCAAAATGTGCCGCAACATTTTTCTTGATAGAGATTCAAACGCTGTTTTTAAAGCCAGGAATATTGCATATAGTTTCATTTTATACAACACTGTGTACTTCTGGATTATCAAAAAAAGCAAAAAGCAATGATCCACTGTTGCTCTGTTGGTGTGAAAACCTGCCTGGAGGTTACTAATCACCTGGTTATTTTCGACCCATTCTTGCAAACGTTAGAGGATTACTTTCTTGAAGGTTTTTCCTGCGCTGTCAAGGAGAGAGATTGGGAGGTAATTCCCGGGGAGGTCCCTGCCCCCCGCCCCTTTTATATAGCGGTACAATTACTGCGCTCAACCAAGAGTTTGGGATGGACCCCATTCTCATTATTTAATTAAACATTTTGTATAGGGCTGGTGCCCAAATCCCCACCTTGTCTTATAGCGATCCAGTGGGATTAAATTGGGCCGTGCGGCTCTGCCACTTTTTGGAGAAGACAGTGCCCTCTCCACTTTGACTGTTATGGAATACTGCTTCCTCCGAGCTTTGATATAATGTTGAAAAATTAGACTGCCAAAGGTTGGCTGGTATTACACATTGTTGAGTCTGTTCACCAGTAAGCTCTTTTGCTGCAACCAATTTCCAGATGAGAGTATGGTCTTGTTCCTCAAATGCTTTATTAAGAGCTCCTATAGAATGCGTAGACGCAGAATGATGATTTTGCATTTCCCAGTCCAAAAATTGACCTCTGATCATTTTAACAGCTGCACATCATTGGTTCCTGGGAAATTGTGAAAATATGACAGAACGTCAGAAAATTGAGTGCCAGTATTTGAATGTTTGGGCTAAAGTGAATGCTATCAAAATTATGCTTCTGCCCAAAGTTTTATATTACATACAATCACTTCTGTTAAAATTTACAAAAAAAGGGTTTAAGCGCATCGATAGAGTTTTTATGGATTTTTTTAATGGGGGATAGGGAAAAGGCCAAGAATTCCTCGCTTTATTATGACCCGCCAAGTTAAAGATGGAGGATTTGGGTATCCAAATTTGGAAAATTACCAGAGAGGCTTTCTGCTTAAGAAAGCCTCTTGTTATTTTGGGGAGAAGAAGGATTCAGAACCGTTCTGGGTATCTATTGAAAGAGATAAACTAAAACCTTATTGTTTAAATAATTTATATTCCTTTGGGAAATTAGCAAAAACTGGGGTAAAACTGGAGTCAATAATCATTACTAAAACTGCTTTTGTAGAATGGATTTTGGGTTGCGGACAGGATTTATTCATGTACGTGGAAGCGTCTTTTTGGCTTAATCCAGGGTTACAACTAGATAATAAAATGCTAAACTGGAGAAGCTGGGCCAATAAGGGTATTCTAAAAATTGGAGATGTTTGGAAACGAAAATGATTCCTTTGCAGGGCTGGTGGAGCAATATGGATTAGGTAAGAGAAAACATGGAAGATATAGGGCATGGGAAAAACTGATGGTTGAAAGGCAGCAGATGCTAAGTGTGTCAATGATTGCTAAACCCAAAAGTTGTGAAATGTTTGATAATCCGCCCCGTATGGTGTCAACATTTGTTAAGTCAATGCCATAGGATAAATGCATGGGGGATTCTTGGGAGAAGTTAAGACTGGCTTGGGAGGTAGAGTTGGGGAGAGATATTTCGGTGAAATTATGGGAATGTGTCTGGAGAGTGACAGTGAAAGCTAAAATGGATTTGAAGCTGCGGTATGTTCATCAACAGGTTTTGGGCATTTATATTGGACCCCACAATGGATGAGTGTGATGGGTTTGTTGGATAATGACCGGTGTTGGGGCTGTCAGCAGATGAGTGGAACATTATGACACATGCTTTGGAAATGTAGGAGAGTGTTGGATATTTGGAAAGAGGTATTAGATCGAATTGAGGCAGCTGAGAACATTTCCTTCCCATTAACCTTTATGGCGACCATCCTTCTTTCAGCTGAGGGTTAATGTTAGAAGGCATGTGATTCGTCTAATTGGATTGATAAAGCTTTATTAATGGCAACAAAATAAATAATGAAAGTGTGGAAGACTAGGAAGAAACCTCAGATAGAAATTTGGTTAGTGGATATGCAAATACTTTCAGGCTTTGAAAAAAAAAGAATCGTAAGACAATGTCGGGAGGGTGAGTATCTGGAACAATGGGGGCCTTTTAATAATTGGGTTAGGGTATTGGAATTGTAGTTCTCACTTGATGTCAGTTGTTAAGGTGGGTGGGTACTGTGTGGTTTGTGTTTGTTCTGTGGTTTTTGTAGTCCTGTGTGTGTTATAATTGTTGGGGTTTATGGACGATTTACCAATGGACTTGTTCTATATAGATTCTAATAATATGTATGGAAAAAGGAGTTAATTGTTCTTCCTCGTTTATTTTCGCTCAATGTATATCTTGATTGTAATTTGTATTGAATAAAGCAAAATAAAGAATTAAAAAATAATAATAATCAAAAGAACAGAATCCTTTATGGTCACGTTTGTTATTGCTCAACAGACTTGCAGAGAGAGCAATACATAATCATGTCAGAGATTTAAGTCACTTCAAAAATAATGGATTCCAATTAGATTTGCCTTTGGGAAGAATATTGGATATTGTGGCCCTGTGCAGAGGCAGGTGCTTCACTCATGCACTATCATGGATCATGCACTCTGCATATAGATTTCCCCTTTTTTTCTCCATCCCGATTTATTTTAGTGTATTAACCTTAAAGGTTGTGCTAGTTTGAGAGGCTGCTTAGAGATAGGAGATATTCTAGAGGAGATTCTGGGCCCAATTCTTCACTGTGTCTTAAGTACCGAAAAGGTTGTTAGAAGCGTTAACAACCTTTTCAATACTTAAGACCTATTCTGAAGGTGGCGCATTTTTCCGAAGTCGGTATGAATGCGCCACTTTCAGAATATATGTGACGGTTGCTAGGATGAGTGGGAAACCAACCTAGCAGCCGCCACATTCGTAGCATGCCACTTAAGACAGGTATTCTTGTGGCACTCCTCCACTTTTAAATGTGTGCTAGAGTGGTATACATATACGGTACCATTTTGGTGCCGGTATTGTGGAGGAGTGCCACAAGAAGCCTTGTTGCAGTGCAGGGTGTATATGAACACTTTCATGTACACCAAAGTAAGCAGCTTCAATGTTGTATTCTGCAAAGTTGAAGCTGCTTACTTTGGTGAATATGACAGTGTTTATATACACCACACGGGTGTATATGAGCACTTTCATATACACCAAAGTAAGCAGCTTCAATGTTGTATCCTGCAACGTTGAAGCTGCTTACTTTGGTGTATATCAAAGTGTTCATATACACCCTTGTTCTCAGCAGCAGTTTTCTAAAATCACGAATATGCCGTTATTTTACCAAAATGCTGCCGAGATTTCAGGATTGCACCTGTTAAGTTTATGAATGTATTTTTGTATTTATTTACTCTATGACAATCAGTTGTCAAGGGTCATCTATGTATGTTAGCATATGTGAATGTATTGTAAGGGTGCAGAAGTAAGGCTGGGACACAATGGTGGCATGTTTCTGGGTATGAACCTTTATTAAATAATAAAGGGTTGGAAAAATGCCTCTCTGTCCCTAAAACTAAGAGGGGTTTCCCTGACTCTGAGAAAACGAATGAAATTGTCAGGAAGTCCGGAAAGTACAATGTCTGTCACTGTCATGCCCTAAAGCCTACTTCTGTCCCTAACACTAATAGTCTAAAGCAACTGTGCATGGAGGATCTCTTCTTAAAGTAACAAGTGTTCTTTTTGGGTTCAATCAACAAAAAAGTTCCCAGTCTCTCTGGTAATCAAAAGTGATGAAATAAATGTTCATAAATGTAAGATTCCCATGCCAGGGTTGTGCTCCTTTCCTCTAGACTTCTCAGTTTTGTTCCTTTGGGCGCTTTAGACACTTTTATCCTCTTAGGCAAATGTCTCTGGACAAATCACAGTACTATGTTGCGTAGTTTTACAATTCTTTATCTTGTCAACTTGATGCAGTTTGTTAAAATGTAGGATTCCTTTTTATCAATTCTGGGGTCCTTGGTCCCTTCATTCTCTCACATGTGTACGGCTCCCAGACTCGCAATATAGCTCGGTTCACTCTCCTGCCAAGCTAGTGTCCTCTCGTGGACTGTCTCTCTTTCACATCGGTCGCTGACTCTCTTATTCTTCTTTATTTGAGGCACTTGCCTTTCACATTGGTGCGGGTTCCAGGCGCGCAATATAGCTTGGTTCACTCTTCTGCCAAGTTAATATCCGCTCGTAACTCAGGTGTTCGTTATCACATCTGTTTCGTTCACTCTCCTGCCAAACACATGATTCCTTTCTCTTGGAGATTCTCAGGGTCCCAGGGCACTGATTTCCATATGGGTGTGGGTCCCAGACTTGCAATGTCCCTTCAGGGTTCTCTTGTTTTTTAGGTTTGTCAAGCATATTAAAGTGACTGACCTGACAACAGAGCCCATTTGCTCTAACTAGAGAGGGGAGAAGGGTTATGTATTTGAGAAGGGGTTGGCTGTATGAAGGTGGGGGAATACCATGCTCCCTGAGATTAGTTGTCCCCATCCCACAGGGGCTTCCATTCCCATGTGAACCTCCCTCAGTGCACCACCACCAGGGGGACTTTTGTATGGTGGAGACACCAACTTAGCCCTGTGGGAAAGGTCTCCCCCAAGGGGAGAAGGGACGTCATCCTCAGATTCATCACATACATTTCCTCTTTCACTGTGGGTTCCCCATGGGTTCTGAGGAAGATGGCTATGGGCTTGTTTTTATCTCTCCCCTTGGGCATCCCAATCTCAGGTAGGAAGATTATCGACTAACTATTCTTCCTCCCTGGTGTGTACCGGGGAACACTTTATAGATGAGTTATCGATTTTCTGGGTTCCGAACACTTCCCTAGTGTGGGACTTTAAGCCATCTAAACCCACCGGATTTAACTTGAGTTATTTCTGGGTGATCTGAAATAACCATTTTTGAAACTGGGGCACTTTACTCTCGATGATCAACAGAACTGGTAACTTGGAGATTACCACTGCCGTCACCCATGTTTCCTTTCCCAAGATAGTGATAGGGAATCTGACTACAGGATAGTTACGGGTGTGCCCATGGACACATCCAACTTCTTGCTTTCTGGTTACCTTCCATCCTACAGGTAGTAATTCAGGGCATACTGTGCACCTCTTACTATCTGTATCTATTTGGGCCCAGAGCAGTTTTTTCTGAATGGAAGCGGGACTCGGTATATGGGGTATTGGTTATTTGCAAAAAGGTATGCGTTCTTGCCCTTATTTCTTTTGTTTTTCTTTCCCCTTTAGAGGTTTACCTTTATTCCCCTTTTCCCTACCTCTATACATAGGGAAGATGCCTAGGCACTGAACATGGAGGCCACTGGATGTTTAATTTTCTGGGTCTTGGATTTCCTTGGGGTCGTCTTCATCTGGTGTTACTTTACGGGTTCAGATATTCGAGGGACAATGCCTAGTTGGATGGTCCTTCCCCTTACAAGAATAACACTTTTTTTCTTGTGTAACAGGATGAGAGTTTTGGAGATCTGGATAACTCTCCTCCTGGTCTTCTTTCTTACAAGGGTCTTCTAAAAGGCAATAACCCTAAAGGGAATCCAAATTCCTCCCACGAGGGATTTGGTTCATCTCTTGTGGGAGAGGGAGAAAACGTGAATGGTATCGCTTTCTGTTCCATTAACAACTTAGGTCTAGACAAGGTTTTATTAGAAGGGACTTGGAGGGTCTCTAAGGTTTCCTGAAACTTATGTATTTGAGAAGGGGTTGGATGTATTAAGGCGGGGGAGTACTGTGTCCCCTGAGAATAGTCATCCCTAATCCCACAGGGGGCTTCCCGTCCCATGTGATCCTCCCTCGGGGCACCACCCCAGAGGGACTATTGTATATTGTATGACATAGGGGAAAAGGGACGACATCCTCAGATTTGTCACAGTATGTCTATCAAAATGCAATAAACATGGCACCGTTGAAAAAGCAATCTTTTTAATCCCCAGAACCAGTCATTTCATTTACACATCTCACCGTTATTTTGGCTCCTAAATATCCATGGCAAATGGCTGATAAAGCTGTGTGAGAAGCTGTACATTGTTCCCATGCACATAAGCATCACTGCCAGGCCACTGGTGGTTGGAACACACTCCCAAGGGAAAGAGGCCAGCAAGGCATTCTGAGTCCAATCCTACTCACAAATGCTCACCTTTTTTTTTTATTTCAGCCACGTAGCAAAAGTTACCACGCAAGTAATTTGGACATGACATTTTGCAGGCTGAAATAGTTAATGGACCAGACTAAAACAAATGATTGAAGGTGAGCCTCATTGATGCCGAGTTTGATCTGGAAATGAACATTCTCAATAACCCAATATTAATATATGCTGTTACTAATAGGTGTGATATTTCCATACTGTGGTTACTCGTTATTAGGTAAGGTTTTCTTATTTGTGA
Source organism: Ambystoma mexicanum (assembly GCF_040938575.1). Classification (NCBI taxonomy): domain Eukaryota; kingdom Metazoa; phylum Chordata; class Amphibia; order Caudata; family Ambystomatidae; genus Ambystoma; species Ambystoma mexicanum. The sequence goes on along the minus strand of NC_090932.1, from coordinate 1,009,707,795 downwards.
TACAGCTTCCTGCCTGTGTCAACCCCAGACCTTTTTACTTGGACTTGGTGATTAATTTCCCTTGTCCTTAGGTGAAGGGGAATCTTTTTCCCCTCTCGCCAAGTCTTTTACTCTTTATATAGGTGACATTTGTATGTCTCTATGTAGTGTATGGTTGGAGTTATAATTTCCTTTGACTTTTGGGATAGGCTGGGTTGCCCCTTTGCGCTTCCATGTTAATTTCTCTTTAATGTACTTGGGTGAACTACTGTTCCCAAGGGGTAAAGAGGGATTTTCATCCCCCTCTACATTTTATATAGTGAGCCAGCACACCCCACCCTATGTGGACTGCTGGGGGAATACTATCCCCTTGCCTACTTACCTGTAGCATTTTTGTTACAACTGCAAGTTTACCTGAATGGCTGGTGGCAGTGGTTTTACCTTAGTGACTTGTTAGTCTTATTACCCACAGGTTGTTAAATCAGTCTCGGTATTGCACAGAAGGACCACCATTTTGCTAACATGGTGGGCTCCTTCTTTTTTGGCCATTTCTCATTTACTTTTTTCTGAGGTCTTCCCCTGCCATTCTATGTGGGAACAACCTCGTGGAAGTTTTGTCTTCGGTTGGAATCCTTTGTATTACATCCCCAGGCTCCACAGTGTCTGAGAAGGCAGGAAGTGAGGGAGAAATGCAAACCTCTGAAGCCCTTTCTCTTTCACCTTGCCTAAAAGGAACCCAGTTTCAACAGAGGGATGGCTGTCCTGATTGGACAGCCAGACTGCCCCTTTCTGTAAACTGCAGGGAAAGATTGCAGAATTTGTGCTGTAGTTCCTGATAAATACTCTGAACCTGGAAGCTGCTGTTGGAAAGCCTGCTGTGTAACTGGAGCCTCATGCGACCCTTCCTTCCAATCCCAAAAGCGACGACTCCTACCCAGAGGCTGGTGAAATCCACTAATCTCAAGAAGACCTGCAATTTGAGACATCCGACGAGGTGCTGCGACTTTGCTGGGCTGCAAAACCGCCAATACCCTTGAGCCTGAGTGCAGTGCATGGTCTTCCGAAGTCTTAATCCATCTGAAACTTTGGTGGACTCCTGCTGGATCTTCAAAGACACGATTTGAATCCCTGAAGACTGCTCACTAGAGTGAGGACTGAGAGAGTGAAGAGAATCCAACCGACGATATTCGTTCTTCATCTGGCTGCTGTTAAAAAGATGCCAAATTTACAGAGCCACGAGAATCCATGAAGAAACCTTTGCTGGAAGCCTCCTCTGACGACTGCTGCTGCAAGTCCCCATCCAGTGTCCAGTTCTTTCGTCTTCATACCAAGAAACTAGGGACCAGGTCCTGTGCTGCTCTATCCTGAAGGCATCCACTCCGAAGCTCTTCTTTTCTCCAAGGGTACTGTGTGGACTTGAGTAAAACTTACCTTAAATCTGGTGTGCATCCTGTGAGGCTGAGTGGGTGATTCGTGTGGTTGGGAGTTTGCCCATACCACTTGCCCAGGCCTAATGCTGGAACACATATAGGGAGTCTTTTGTGAAGGCCCTGAACACTTCAACTAACTCTGAACATGAATACGTTCATGTTTAATAAGATCTTCTATGGAACTTTGACTTTCCTGCAACTGAACCCTATCTCAACCTGCCTACAGCTGGCACCCAGACCACTATGGTCCCTCTTCTGCCTCTGGGAGAACTCAGGCAATAGACTAGGGAAGGACTGAATAAGAAAGGTATTATGCCTTGAAAGTATAACAAGTGTAAAAGTACTTACTGACTAAAGAAGTTAGTGTGGTAACTGTATCTCTGTGAAAGAAGAAGTTACAAAGTGTCATTAAGTTTATGCTTACCTTTGAGTTGCAGTGTGCCCCTCTAAAAAGTATATAAATTGCTTTACTAACTTGTGATTGTGTTTTCCCCTTTCTCAAACGTAATAAGTATTGGTACCATTTTAGTATTCTTAAATGAATAAGTGCAAAAGCTTACCAATAGGGGTTATCTACCTTGAAATACATTATGTCTTTCTTAAAGTGTAACATTGGGTTTTGCTTTCACTGGTCTGCTTCATACAGATTCTAAAACAGGCTTAGGGTTTATACATAGCTTTAAGTAGCTGGAGGTTCCTTTAAATGTATTTAGATCGTACCTTGACTAGCTGCTGCTTTTCTTAACTTGTAACCCTGGGTTGTGCTTCCCTGCATTGCTTTGGTGCTGTTCTAAAATAGTTTCATAAAGTTCTTACTTACCTTGTATTGTAGACATTTTAAAAGTATACTGGGTATAACCAGCTATCAGATAAAAGATAGTGATGTGCCAATAGGTAAATTACTTACCTTGAAATACATGGTGTCTTTCTTAAAGTGTAATAGGGTTTTGCTTTCCCTGATTTGCTTAGAGCATTCTAAGATAGTTATTGAGTGTTCATACTTATCATTGAATACCTTGAGGCCCCTCCAGAAAGTATATGAGTTGTTTTACTAGCTCTGAACTGAGTTCTGAAAAGTAATGTTGCAAGTTGTATATTTGTAACAGGGTTGATTTATTATGTGATTTCATAACTGAGTGTCACAGTATGACTTCCAGGGTCAACTACCCTTGACATGCTGATGGTATTCTAAAAGTATATCTAACATGGTCCTATTCCCCAGGAATAGTATATTAGTGTCCTGAATGTATAACCTTAGGTTTGGCTCTCCTCGACTTGCTTCTTGCTCCTCCAAATAAGGTTGTACCTTGGTTTGTATATCATAGGTATTGAGTCGGTTTTTATGATTGTGTTTATATGATATGATAGTACTTACGTACCAAAGAGTTATCTTGTTCTACTTGTTTTTAAATAAACCCTTTATTTTCTTTTACATTATATCGTGTTTCAGTGTTTCTTTGTTTCTTTGGACCATGTGTATTGTACAATTTTTTTGTAACAAGCTACAGCCCTCTCTCCTTCGCAAGATAAACCTGGCTGCTCTGCCCATGCTACCATATTCTGAGATGGTGCTGCCTTATAGTAAGAGTGGAGCTTGTGTACTGCCTCAGATGTATGGTTTTATGAAGCCCATATTTGTACTTTTGAAAAACTGTCCTAACACTCGGTATTAAGAATACATCTTAATATGGGATATTCAACATGTTCTTTTTCAAGATAACGCTGTACCATCATTGATGGTCTCCTTGATTATTTTTTCTTTTTTAGTCTGGTAAGTGAACTGGTTTATTTTTTCTTTTTGTATTGTACTTGGCTGAGAATAAACCTGTTACAATCTATAAACAAATAGATTTGTATACAATACAAAAAGGAGTAAAATTCATATATCATTAAAACTCAATAAAAAATTGAAAATACCACACACATTTCATTAAGCATCGGTTAACATTCAGACCATGATCTTGAAACTACAAATCATCTCTTAATTCCATATGGTAAGCGAATTGCACCAACCCATCATGTCATCATCAACAAATACTGGAGAGTAGGTACTTAAAACCTGGTGCACATATTCAATCAGGGCATGTTCTACTTAGAGGAAGAACTGGTTGCGACCCATAAATGTCATCATTTCACAGAATTCAAAAAGTCGCATAAGTCACCTGGTAGAGCCCTCCTATGTGACCAAAGCTGCTATGGGCCTTAACTGGATAGGCCAAGTATCCTAATATTCAGAATTCATAGATTGACTTTAGTTTAGCCCCCTTTGGTCAACCAATGCTCTTTTATTGAGTGTTTATTTGGAGAAAAAATCAGCGGACAACAGTATTTCACAGAGGTCAGTTGACTCTGCATATACAAAATACTTTTTCCTCACCGTCCTTCCCAGCAGATGGTTCCCTCAACTCCTGCAATTTGCTCAGACTTAACACTCTCCCTAAATGTGGGGCTAGCTGTTGCTCATAGGTCTCCTCTACCACACTGTGTCGGGGCACTTCCCTGGTTGTATCCACATGAAGTCACATCCCTTCTTTAATAAACACACACTGAACAGTAACACAAAGTAGGTACTTAAATAGCACAACACATGTTCAATTAGGCACAGTTAAGCCATGTGTGATTCCTTTGAGGTGGACAGCTGGTATATGGCTTGTACTCTGGAAGGGAATCATTCATTGAAATGTGCATATATATAATTCCTCAGTTCAGCGCCAATTGGGCAATCAATGCTCTTTTGCTCAATGATTGTCTCAGGTAGATATCAGCTGAAAACAGTATTTCTCTGAGGACGTATACACAAATATGTTGTGGCGGCTCTGGTGCGGCTAGCCCCTGCTAACTTCACTGCACGAGTACTACAGCAGTGTGGGCTTTCATTTCTCTGCCACATGCATTATGCAACATGCACAGCTGTGTCAAATAAATTATGCAGCATCAGCCACAACAATGCGCTTTACATTGTTGGTAAACCCAAAACAAAACTGCCATACCATACCGTCACAGCTAAAGGCAAGAACAGAATGAAGAATTTGCATGAATGAACTTGAAAAATGCAGTCATTTACTGAACTATTTGCCCCTTCTACTGGCTTTGTTTAGTAACGCCACCCATCTCTCGATTGTACTTCTATGTTTAGCCGTGCCATGTGCAGTGGTCGAAGTGAGCGGGAGCGGGTGGGAGCGGTGCTCCTCTACTCTTTTTTTAATCAAGTTCTACCGTTCCTATAATTTTATTTTAAAAAAAAAAAACATTCCGGAATGGTTTTGTTTTAAAATAAAAGTGTAGGAAGAAGTTTAAACTTGCACTTTCACTGCAATGCACTGCACGTTTCCTTAAACAGCACGTGCATGTGTTTGGGGGCTTGTATTTTTTGTGGGAGGGGGCGTGGTGATGTGGTTTGTGGGGAGTAGGGGAAGTCCAGTAGGGAACATAGTCCCACTACTTCTTTTTCTACACTTCGACCACTAGCCATATGCAACCATGCATGTGGTAAGGCTTCCCTAGAATGGGTTAATTAACCCCTTCAAGGTGATCTCCCATAGCATACAGGCCACCGCTGGACAGGAATATTTTGCAATCACTGTATGACAGCACCTCCTGTTCTTCGCCCACCTGCACCATAGGCCTTTCCTTACCAGTTGCTTTAGAGGGTGGGCGGGGAGGCATCAGTACCTGCTGAAAAATCGCCCCTGGTAGCGATGAAGGAGCTTTTGGATTTCAGGCAGAAGTGGAGACATACAGTTAAGAAGCTAACAAAAAAAGGCTTTGGTAGCCAAGGGTCTCTGCTGCTTAGAGAGCTGGCGATAAACCTCTGACTGGGAGGTTTTAACCCAGCTCCCATTGCTGCTCCCATTTTGACGGCAATTGTTTCAACTCAACCTCTACACTACAATTGCTGCGCTCATGAAAACACATACAAGCAAAAAAAAGACTAACCTCAGCATGTCATCTCACTATGCCCTTGGCCCCGATTTGTGGAAGAAATTAGGTGCATGCTCTGCAGAGCAGTAGAGAATGCCACGTGTTGGTTATGACTCAAAACCTGCGCATGGACACTGCGGTCTGCGTCAAGGGCTACGCTGTGGAGCGGTGCAGTTAGTTTGCCTTTAGGCCTATCAGTGACGGGGGAAAGGAGGTACATTTGTGGGGGGGTTCTCGCTATGATGCAGGGTGTCGTATTCCGGCAAAGGGTGCATTGTGTGTCAGCCCATACCCCAAATGTCAACAAGTACTGTATGCTGTAGAGGCGGTGGTCCCTACAAAGGAAACACACAGGTGTGCAAAATCCGCTTCTGCCACTCCTGTGCTGAATTCTGGAAAAGGGCTGAAGGAAGGTAGAATATCCAGGGATACAGAAAAGGACAGATGGATCTCCTACAATGTTCCCAGTTTAAATATATTGCATTTTGGGGTTTCGATTTACTAAACATTTTATTTTATTTTTGATCAGGAGAATCTGAACTGTTATTTGTTTCTTAATTGTGTTTATTTCAGTAGTTTATTTAGCTTATTTAATTGCACCTTCCACACACTTTCTGAAGCTGTACTTTGCCTTCTACCAAAAAGTGAGCAAAGGTATCCATTCTTTCTTTTTTTTTTTAAAGTAGTCAACATTTCCCCCGTTGTTCAAATTATTTAATTGTTTACTTATTTAGTTGGATTTCACAGCACAGTGTGCTAATTATCTTCCTAAATCTCTGCCCTCTAGAAACCTTCGCTCATCCACATCTAACTCCCTCTCGGTCAGGCGCTTCTCCAAGCAGCAAATTGATGGTAGATCTCTTTCTTCTGCTGGTGCCTCCCTCTGGAACAGTCTCCCTGCCTCTCTGAAACTTGAGGAGAACCATCTCTAGTTCCAGAAGCACCTCAAGACCTTCATTTTTGCTTCTGCTTTCTCTCCTTTCTCCTGCTGATCTCCTGGCTGAATCTGAATCTGCACTGGTTATCTGGCTACCCTCTGATCTCAGGCCCAGGTCCCCTCCCCGTCGGTTGCACCCCAGCACTGCCCCATGGCAACCCTTGCACTTGGGGACTGTTGCTGTATCACTACAGCCCCCTACCAGCACTTGACACCTGATGTCTGCACTTACCTTTGCACTTGCCACAAGCTGGCCGCACTTTTAATTATTGTCTTCGTTTATTTGACTGTTATCCTATGTACTGCACTGCCCCCTCCCCTTTGCCCCTGCACTTTTCCCCTTCCTCCTGCACTTGCGCGATCTGAATGTCACCGGGACTAGTAGGATCGCTGTCTGTCTTCCCTCTGTTTCCCCTCCCTTGCCTTGTCGCGCCTTGAAACACTTGTGCATAGGCGCGTTATAAATGCCATATCCAGAGGCGTTGCTATAGCCCCTGATCTTTTGGTTGTAGCCCCGGATAGAATCTCACGAGCTACAACCAAAAGGCCAGCTAGCCCCCAGTCCCGACAGTTTCGACATCAGCTTAGCCCCTGGTCTTTTCCAGACCTAGCAACACCCCTGGCCATATCATATCATTACTCTAACCTACTTTGGTGGGAGATCTGCTTGGACTCCCTGTATCAGCGCTTTCACTCACTTCAGGTGACTTTGATCATCACGTTCTGAGAGCGCTCGGGCACTAACAGAAAAGTACTCAAATACTCAAAAGAGCACAGTATGAAACGCCTCAGGCGAGTCGGTGCCTCTCACTTATCGGGTTCCTAATCAGAGGCGTTGCTAGGGGGTGGCTGGGGGAGCTACAGCCCCAGGTCTTTTGGTTGTAGCCCTGGATAGAAGCTCAGGGGCTACAGCAAAAAGGCTAGCTAACCCTGACTCACGACATTAGTGCAGCCCTGGATTCTTTCCAGACCTAGCAACACCCCTGCTAGTTGTCAACACTCTTCCCACTACCTACCCCCACGAGCTAAACTCCTTAGTCATGCCAAGACCCCAGTTTCCTTCCTTGCATGTGGGTGGAGTGCAGCCCTCATTTCTCACAAGTGGCCCTCATATGGGGGGTCTGAACCTCATTTTATCCTTCCAATAGGGAACTTGAAACAGGCACCCTCCTTCTCTTCTTCGCTTAACCTCCATGACACAGTTCTGCCACTTTCCCACACTGTTTGGTCCTTTCTCCAACAGTGCCTTCTCGTGATATAGGGCTCCATGGGTGTGACCACACCGTGGTCAAGAAACGCTGTGCCACCCAGTCTTGATCAGACACATCATGGCAGTTCTCACATTGCCACACAGGAAATCCCTTGCACTTTCAATGCTCAACTATGCTAACAGAATCCACCTCGACACCCCAAAACATGTATTAAAGAGACTCTAGAGAATCTGTAACACAGCAGCAAGAATGCTATGACAACTCGAAAGACGCGACAACATCACACCAGCACTCCAAACTCTCCACGAACCACTGGTGAGGAAAAATATCTATTTCAAAGCTCTTTGAATCACCCACATGCCTTCAGTGCCTTTGAGCTGAATAAATCCAAAGGAATATGACACCCTAACCCGTAAGATCCAGCAGTGAGGTACTCCTCAAACTTGAATGCTACATCAGGCGGTGAAACAGAGCCTCTCCTTTCCTGGTGGCAGTGCCCTGATCCCCACTGCCCCCACCCAACACTATGGTACAATTTGTTATTGTTTTTAAGTTTTTTTATTTAAGTGCATTTGGATGAACTTTGTCATCCTTTTACACTATAAAATGTTTACAAAAATACAATACATTCAATATTACTAAATTAATTACAATAACGTTAAAGATACACACTTCAGAAAGGTTTCAATATATAGAATATCCTTTACAGTTTAGCATAACATGTACGACTTTATTCTCCGACCTTCAATCAATCAAGCTGTACATTTCTCATTCCCCTATCGCAAGGAAAGAGTCAGTTAACATAACTTAAATCTTTTTTTTTAAGTAATGCTCCTCAAAACAATTTAGTAGAATTTTCCTAGCTCCCTGTGTGTAAGGTTCAGAGCGATCAATCCGCCCCTAGGTTTTTAGGTCTTTCCCTTATATGGCCACGCTCTCTTGCAGATGTGGCCCAGCAGTCAAGGCTTTGTACTGAAGAGGAGGGAGGATGGGTGGGTTACAATATGCCATTTCTGTTTGTTGGGCTATGGTTTACAAAAAATCTTTCACATCCAATACGCAATTTAAAAAAAAGGAATTAACCTATATTTAAAAATAGTCTGTTCATGTACAATTTTGGATATTTAGCGTGTGTAGCACTGGAAGTTGGCGGAGAAGGAGGAAATGAGGAATGCCAGATGAGCACGGCAAGTGTTGAAGAGCCAATGGGAGAGGTTTGAGCCCTGGGGGACATCACAGGTGGAGAAGGAAGTTGGTGAGGAGAAGGTGCCCAAAATGACTTGGGACGAACGGTCAGTTAAAGGAGGTAAGCCAGTCCAGTGCCCGCTCCAAGATACCAAGTGTATCATGGAGCCGTTATATGAGAATAGAATGGTTAACCGAATCGAAGGCAGAGGAGAGATCGAGTAGAATGAGGACAGCTGGAGAGTTAGAGTACAGAGATGCGAACAGTTTTTCACGGGTGTTCAGAAGAGAAGTTTCTGTGCCTCTGGATGCTCGGAATACAGATTGATGGTCGTGGAGACCGCCAACAAGTTCAGTGTGTGGGGTAAGTTGTGCAAAGGCCAGCTTCTCCAGCAGTTTCCCAAGGAAGGGGTTATAGAAAAAGGGTGGTATTTAGCAGGACAGATAGGCTCTGCTGAAGGTTTTTTCAGGTGTGAGTGCACAAGGGAGTGCTTGAGGGAGGATGGGAAAGATCCAGTGACAAAAGAGTGGTTGCAGAGATCAGTGAGTACAGGGGCAAGAGAGACAATGTTGTCTTGGATGGTTCTAGAGGAGCAAGGTGAGACCTGTTTGGAAGGGACCTTCATAGAGCGGACAACTCTGGTGAATTCTTCAGGTGTGGCAGGTGGAAGGAGGAGAGAGAGGAAGAAGGAGGGTGAGAAGCCGTAGGAGACAATGGAGTGAGGGAGGGGTTGGGCGGGAGGGTAGCAAGGGTGCTCAGGATGTCCAGAGTTTTAGTGGTGAAGTGTGTGGCCAGTGCATTGCAGAGGGCCTGGGATGGAAGAGGGGAGAAGGAGACTGCGGAAGGGTTGGTTAGTTACCTACAGATTTAAAAGAGTCTAGCCGTGTTGTTGGATGCACCCGATACCTGTGCCTGGATGTAGGCCCTTTTCTTGGCATCAGTGGAGAGTCTGAATTGCCTTTGGAGCAGGTGGAAGGCCATTTTGTCCGAGGGTAATCCTGAGGTTTGCCACTTCCTTTCCGCAGCTCTGAACTTGTGTTTCAGGGCTGCAAGTTCATAGTCGTACCAGGTGTTAGGTTTAGAGGTGGGTTTCAGGCGGATCCTCATGACTGGGGCAAGAATTGGTAATGGCCAAATGGAGGCTGCTGAGAGCAGAGTCAGTGGTAGAGTCTTGGGGTGGGTGAGAGGATGGGATGAAGGCAGCAGCTGACACTCGTTTCATCGGATGGATGTTCATGAATAAGGATGGCAGGGCTTTTGGAGCGGCAGTCCAAGGGCTGAGGGGACCCAGGTGCGAGGAGAGATTGGTCTGACCAAGAGAGTGGCGTGACCAGGGAGGGGGGGAGAGAGGTCAGAATGGATGAGGGCGTCCAGAGTATGTCCAGCCGAGTGGATTGGGCCAGAAGGGAGAATGGAGAGGGACAGAGATGTGCAGAGGTTAAAGAAGAATGGATGTTGAAATCACCCATAAGGAGGAGATTGGAGGTGGTTGAGATTATGGAGGAACAGAAATCAGCCCATTCAGAGAGGAACAGGATGGTAGCGCCAGGAGGCCTGTAGATTATAGCAATGCTAAATATAACACAAAGAAGAACCAGATTACCCCTCTCTCCGCCTATAAATATAGGGTTGTGTGATAGTTTCTATTCTGCAATACAGGACATCATATTTCCTTCGACCACCAGACTACATCACTGTTGTCGCATGACATACTAGGACACGTTTGATATTACTGATGAACCACTCTCCACTATTTTCTTTATCAAAATTACTTTTTTAATCAATCTTACAAAATACATATTTATACATAAAGACAGAATAATTATTCCCGAAAAACACATTAAACATTCTTAAAACACAGATTTATCTGTGATGGGGTTCTTTGTCATAAATACAAAACACCACATTAGATTGTAGCAGTTAGATAAAAGACTTAGGTTGTTTTCTAGTCTTCTACAGTAGTCGACATGTTTCGGCCCTTGGGTAAAGTTGGGCACTATCTCTAGTGCTTGTCGAACCCTTGATAATATGGCCTTCTTCAGGACAAATATATTTCTTCCAAGTAATGTTATTACTTATGTATACCCCATTTACAAGTATAGCATATATCTGGTATATTGGGGCAGGTATGATCGTTTATTAGATATAGGTTCCATTCACATTTTCTGTGTAGAGCAGTATTCTTATATACCTGTCATGATGCCCGCTCCCGGGGAGCCGGTTAAAGCCCTGCGTCCCTGAAAGCGGACATCCAGTCCCCAAGGAAGGACCCAGCAACCCCATATAGGGGCCCTTTGGACAGTGTCCTGGCGCCTATGGCGCCAGGCTCATAAAAGACATCAGTCCTGGCGCCATAGGTGCCAGGCTCATTATGGAAGTGCTTGGGTGCACTTACCTGATGCAGACCATGCTGCAGGATCCCGGCCTCCTTGAGGCCTGAAAGGAACTACTTTACCTGTGGGACTAATTTACCATCCGGGCATGGTCGGGGAAGGATACATACCTGATTGGAGGAAGGATACATACCTGGAACTTCTTCCAAGGCTATTTAAACCCCACCCGAACAGCCACACGTGTTTCGCGTTGTTCTGCATCTAGCAGCTGGACGCTCACCGTGTCTGCTCCTGCATCCTGACTTCTGCCATGCCTGCCAGCATCCTGGATCACCTGCAAAGGAAGAGAAGAAGAGAACAGAAGAAGGAAAAGTCCTTACCTGCTAAATCCGCATTCCGGAGACATCTCGCCGACAATCCTGAAAAGGAAGACTTTTATTCAAAAGCTCATCGCGTCGATCGCTGCAGCGCCGCATTCCACTCACCTTTACAGGGCGCCTCCATGTTCAACAGCGATCATCCGGATTCGCAGTCACGCCCCAGCGCCTAGGGAGAAAAAGACCAGAACAAAAGGTGAGAGAGAGAAGGGAATAAGGAAAGCTAAATCTCCATGTTAAGACTTACCTGTTGATTCATTCCCTCTTCATTTCGGGTCCGCGCCGCATCCTGGCATTTCCGGACCCCGGCCCCTAAGGGAAAAAAAAGAGATATCAGCGTTAATGGGCGAATGAAAAGACATTACCAGAAAACGCTCATTAAAGACTTACCTGATTTCTACAAGGATTTCACCTCTCATCTCGGGTCGGTGCCTTTTCCCCGGCATTCCGTACCCCGGCCCCTATGGGGAAAAATACACTAGCATTAGTACATTAATGCATGGACACAAGGGGAACCTCTTATCAAAAAACTTACCTGGAAGCCAAGCAAGTTTGGTTCTCACCAATCCGAAAATCCAGTGAAGTAACTGGATACCAACGCGCCCCTGCATCAGAAGCAGGATGGAGAGCTCGTCCTTCCAGACCCTAAGGTGAGACGCTACAAGGAATCACAGAAGGGTTTTGAGGAGGGTGAGCGGGGAAAGTGGGAGGCTGATTGCATTACCCCGCAGACAGTTAATCCCCTATTTTCGCCTACAGAAGGATACTTCTGCGAGCCAGACAAGCCAGATTTGGGGGCCCGGTCCAGTCCGTCTTCCAAACCCTGCGCATCACCTTAGAAGAGGTCACAGCAGCGCGAACCAGGCCAGCGCCTCTGTGGGAGTCAGGTGAGCGTTACAGAACGCGAAGCCTTCCTACAAATTCCCACCCAGGCGCTATGGAAAGTTCTGAGACTGATCAGTTGGCCCAATTACTGGGGGAATTACGGGCCGAAGTACATGCCGCTCGTCAAGAGACTAATGCCCTCAGGAGGGAATTAATAATATCAAAGGAAAGAACTGATGACCTGGCCAGACAGCTTTTGCAAGGTCAAGCTGGGCAAACTCCTCTACCCGGTTCCGGAGGGAACCCCGCTCCTGTGGTTTCCAGTAACCCTGTGCAGATTACTCTTCCTGGAAACATGCCGCTGGCCCCACCCGAACGCTTTGCTGGGGACCCCAAACGATTCGCCGTATTCATGAATCAGTGTCGTTTGCACTTCCTATGCAGACCTGGGGCCTTCCCTAATGATCAGACCAAGGTAGCCTTTGTATTGTCATATCTCAGAGGCTGCGCTGCCGATTGGTCAGTTCCACTGGTTACTCAAGATGACCCGATTCTCCGTGATTTTCAAAGGTTTCAAGGAAGCATGGAAAGGTTATTTGCTCGACACTCTCAGGGGCAGGCTCTGGATGACAAACTTCTATCCCTGCGACAGGGCAATCAGGACCTCCTATCCTATATTGCAACCTTTAATAGACTAATTGTGGAAACGGGATGGCCAGAGGATAAGAGTCATGTTGTTTTATCGAGGCCTACGCGGAGAACTTAAAGATGTCTTGGCCCAAGTTGTAAATCCGCCCCAAGAATGCACAGAGTATATAGACTTAGTGGTCCAATTGGATCACAGACTTCAAAACAGAAAAGCAGATTGGTCCAGGTTTGAGACCCAGGTGTTGGTCAAGACCCATGCTAATCCCAAGGGAGTTGATGTCTCTGAGCCTATGCAAATTGGAGGGGTTAAAGGACCCTTAACTCAAAAGGAACGTGAAAGGAGGCGGCAGTTAAAATTATGTCTTTATTGTGGGAATTCTGGACACTTTCTACGAGATTGCCCGGCAAAACCGCCCCGAAAGGGGGTAGGAGCCGCTGATAAAAACCATGAAGACTCTGTTGCGGGAAACGACTCCGCCAGACAAGTGTAGGGGTCCGCTTGCCGAGCTTCAAAACTAACTCTCAGACCTCATATTTCATTGTGCCAATGGTTCTCGTACATCCAGAACAGCCTAAGCGGTTGCATGCAATAAAGGCATACATCGATAGTGGGGCTATTGGAAACTATGTGGATCGTGAATTGGTCTCTAGGATTAACCTCCCTCTCCGTCCTAAAACCAGCAAAGATGTCATCACCACAGTCGATGGAACTGAAATTGCCTCCGGACCGGTAACACATTCCACTACTGAGGTGTCTCTTATTGGTCCCGACGGCCATCGGGAGGGTGTTGTGCTTGATGTAATCAAGGCTCCACAGTTTCAGGTTATTCTTGGAATCCCTTGGTTAGAGACACATAATCCTCGAATTGATTGGCGAGCTAAGAGAATAACCTTCCCGGATTGTACACAAACCTGCTACCCAGAAAACCTGAAGATAAATCTAGCATCTGTAACCTCTGCCTCCATGCAACTACCTCCGGAATACCAAGACTTTCAGGACGTCTTCCAAAAGGAACAGGCCAACACGTTACCTCCTCACAGATCGTACGATTGCCAAATCGATCTGGTGCCCGGTGCACAACCCCCATGTAGCAGGATTTATGCCCTTACCGAACCTGAGAATCTGCATTTGAGACAATATTTGGATCAATACCTAGCTAATGGTTTTATTCGCCCGTCAAAGTCCCCGGCATCCTCGGCTTTGTTCTTCGTGCCCAAAAAAGAAGGCGACCTTAGAACTTGTATCGATTACCACGCATTGAACCAGATAACGGTTAAAAACCATTATCCTCTGCCTCTGATTCCTGAACTCCTTGACCAGGTGAAGGACGCTTGCATATACACCAAGTTAGATCTCGGGGGGGCTTATCATCTGGTACGAGTTAAAGAAGGCGACGAATGGAAAACTGCCTTCCATACTAAATACGGATTATTCGAGTACCAGGTGATGCCTTTCGGATTGTGTAACGCGCCGGCTGCCTTCCAATACTTCATGAATGATGTCCTTCGGGAGCTCTTCGATGTTTGTGTTGTCGTATATATCGATGACATTCTGGTGTACTCCTCTTCGGAATCTGATCACAGAAAACACGTCAGGGCAGTACTTGAAAAACTGCGCCAACAAAAACTATTTGCTAAATTGGAGAAATGTGTTTTCCATACCACAGAAGTCGAGTATCTAGGTTTCATCTTGACACCCAAAGGAGTCCGAATGGACTCAAGAAAAGTGGATGCCATCCTCAAATGGCCATCACCAAGCTCTGTAAAAGGGGTTCAAAGCATGCTCGGCTTTGCCAATTTCTATCGCAGGTTTATCCCGGAATTTTCACGCGTGGTACAACCCATTACTGCACTCTTGAGGAAAAATAAACGTTTTGAATAGTCTGAAGAAGCCGAGCAGGCCTTTCAGGATTTAAAAGCTAAGTTTACCTCCGCACCTATATTGAAACACCAGCGTCCAGATCTCCCTTATGTCGTCGAGACTGACGCATCCAGCCTAGCCATGGGAGCTGTCCTGTCCCAAAGAGATCCCGAAACCAACCAACTGCATTCCGTAGCATTTTGGTCCAGAAAATTCTCGGCACCCGAGGTTAATTATGCAATCACGGACAAAGAACTGTTAGCCATTAAGTCCGCTTTTAAAGCCTGGCAGCATTATCTGCTTGGCGCTCGACATACCATCACAGTGATCACTGATCACCGGAATTTACAGTATTTGAAAACCACCAAGGCTCAGTCATCACGGCAGCTCCGATGGGCTTTGTTTTGCGCTGAATTTGATTTCGTGATTACCTATCGACCTGGCTGCAAGAATGGCAAAGCAGACGCCTTATCCCGAATTGGAGTGGGAGAATCTGATACAAACTCAGAACCAGTACCAATAATTCCCGAACAGAGGATTCTAGGCATGACTTCGTTACAGACGCTTGAAGACATTCAAGCCAGAGTAAAACAACTCCTGGACCCTACAACCTTACAGGATTGGATACAAAAGGGATCAGACTTTACCATAGATAATGGTTTACCTTATTTCCAAGGACGCTTATTCCTGCCACATAAGGAATTACACGAACTAGTTATTTCCGGTTATCATGATGCATTAATAGAGGGACACCCCGGTATTGCCAAGACAGAGGAAAAGGTGAAACGAAAATTTTGGTGGCCCTCTTGGCGAAAAGATGTTAAATCTTTTGTGATGTCCTGTGGTGTTTGCGCCCAAAATAAAAGTCAAAAGAAAAGACCAGCCGGTCTCCTTCAACCTCTAGACATACCGCCAGCACCCTGGCACACCCTATCAATGGATTTTATTACGGACCTGCCTCCTTGTTCGGGGTACAATACTATTCTGGTAATTGTGGATTTGTTTTCCAAAATGGCCCACTTTATTCCTTTGAAAGGTTTACCTTCAGCTTCTGTCCTAGCCAAAGAATTCCTCGAAAATATTATTCGGCTACATGGATTCCCATCTATACTAATCTCTGACGGGGGAAGCCAATTAATTTCCCACTTCTGGCGCTAATGTTGTCAAATGGCGCAGATCGACGTAAGATTATCGACCAGTCACCACCCTCAGACCGATGGTCAGACCGAGAGGACAAATCAGACCCTTGAGCAATACTTACGGTGTATGTTACAGCAATCTGAAAGCAACTGGAAAGACATTCTTTGGATAGCCGAATACGCATATAATAATTCGGTACACTTTGGAACTGGCCACAGTCCTTTTTATACTTTGTTTGGGCATCACCCTCGAACCTCAAACCTTGACCCACCTCAGAACCTCGGAATGCCTGCAGTAGAACATTTGCATTCTACAATTACCCAAGCCTTCAAAGAGGCAACTACGCATTTGCAACAAGCCAAGAGAAAATACAAGGAGAATGCTGATCTACATCGGAGTGAAGCACCTCCGCATCAGATTGGGGATCAAGTGCGGTTAGCTACCAGACATTTACCACTCAAAGGGCCTCGAACTTTTAACCCAAAATATCTGGGACCTTACTCTATTAGAGCAATAATTAACCCAGTGGCTGTTAAACTTGATTTACCAGCTAGTATGCAAATTCACCCTGTTTTTCATGTGTCACTTCTGAAACCAGTGGTACCCGGAACCCGACTACTCAAACCTCCAGAACCTATTCTAATAGATGGGGAGCCCGAATTCGAAGTGAAGAACATTTTAGACTCAAAAATGTTTAGGTCAAAACTGTTCTACCTAATTGATTGGAAGGGGTACGGACCTCAGGAGAGGTCGTGGGAACCGATCGACCATGTGCATGCACCTCGATTAGTCAGGAAATTCCACCGACTCTTCCCAGACAAACCAAAACCCCCGGAGGGAACAACCTTGGGAGGGGCCTTGGGGGGGAGTGCTGTCATGATGCCTGCTCCCGGGGAGCCGGTTCAAGCCCTGCATCCCCGAATGCGGACATCCAGTCCCCAAGGAAGGACCCAGCAACCCCATATAGGGGCCCTTTGGACAGTGTCCTGGCGCCTATGGCGCCAGGCTCATAAAAGACATCAGTCCTGGCGCCATAGGCGCCAGGCTCATTATGGAAGTGCTTGGGTGCACTTACCTGATGCAGACCATGCTGCAGGATCCCGCCTCCTTGAGGCCTGAAAGGAACTACTTTACCTGTGGGACTAATTTACCATCCGGGCGTGGTCGGGGAAGGATACATACCTGATTGGAGGAAGGATACATACCTGGAACTTCTTCCAAGGCTATTTAAACCCCACCCGAACAGCCACACGTGCTTCGCGTTGTTCTGCATCTAGCAGCTGGACGCTCACCGTGTCTGCTCCTGCATCCTGACTTCTGCCACGCCTGCCAGCATCCTAGATCATCTGCAAAGGAAGAGAAGAAGAGAACAGAAGAAGGAAAAGTCCTTACCTGCTAAATCCGCATCCCGGAGACATCTCGCCGACAATCCTGAAAAGGAAGACTTTTATTCAAAAGCTCATCGCGTCGATCGCTGCAGTGCCGCATTCCACTCACCTTTACAGGGCGCCTCCATGTTCAGCAGCGATCATCCGGATTCGCAGTCACGCCCCAGCGCCTAGGGAGAAAAAGACCAGAACAAAAGGTGAGAGAGAGAAGGGAATAAGGAAAGCTAAATCTCCATGTTAAGACTTGCCTGTTGATTCATTCCCTCTTCATTTCGGGTCCGCGCTGCATCCTGGCATTTCCGGACCCCGGCCCCTAAGGGGAAAAAGAGACATCAGCGTTAATGAGCGAATGAAAAGACATTACCAAAAAACGCTCATTAAAGACTTACCTGATTTCTACAAGGATTTCACCTCTCATCTCGGGTCGGTGCCTGTTCCCCGGCATTCCGTACCCCGGCCCCTGTGGGGAAAAAGACACTAGCATTAGTACATTAATGCATGGACACAAGGGGAACCTCTTATCAAAAAACTTACCTGGAAGCCAAGCAAGTTTGGTTCTCACCAATCCGAAAATCCAGTGAAGTAACTGGATACCAACGCGCCCCTGCATCAGAAGCAGGATGGAGAGCTTGTCCTTCCAGACCCTAAGGTGAGACGCTACGAGGAATCACAGAAGGGTTTTGAGGAGGGTGAGAGGGGAAAGTGGGAGGCTGATTGCATTACCCCGCAGACAGTTAATCCCCTATTTTCGCCTACAGAAGGATACTTCTGCGAGCCAGACAAGCAAGATTTGGGGGCCCGGTCCAGTCCGTCTTCCGAACCCTGCGCATCACCTTAGAAGAGGTCACAGCAGCGCGAACCAGGCCAGCGCCTACGTGGGAGTCAGGTGAGCGTTACAATACCTCTATTTTAGGAAATCTGTGCTATGGATGTCTAGTATGCTCGTAATAAGTGGAAAAAAGCTGTTACAGAAATAGCTGTGTCTTTGTGAGTTGAATGGTGGATGCGCCGGTTGCATCATTCTCCAAGTATCATTGCATCATTGCGAGGCAGACATGAAACGCTGCTGTGTTGCAGGTCTGGCAGCTCCAGTCATGTAGCAATGGTCAGAGAGGAGGAGGGAGAGATGACCAGTTTGCAGACCAGACTCTGAAAGGAAGAGTATAGCTGGGTGGGTATGACGGAAGACGGAACCCACTTAGGGACGATTAAGGCAACCGCACCGCCAGCACAGTGAGGTCATTGCTTGGAGATGATCTTGAAGCCATCAGGGAGAAGGGAGTCAAAAGCAGTGAGTGCGATGGCATTGAACCATGTGTCTGTAAGAGCAAGTATGTTGAGGTCAGTGTCTTCAAGAAGGAGGCAGATGTCGGCTGAGTGTTTGTTGGCTGAACGGGCATCAAGAGTAGCCAGGTGAAGGAGGTCTCCACCTTTGAAAGGTTTCTGAGGTGGAGTAAAGGCACGTGGTACACCAGTCAGAGGGAGAGGGATAGAGAGAGTGGTAGAGGGAGAGACAGATGAAGGAAGGGAATTAATGAGGATGACAGGCAGGGGAGTTGCTAGGTCTGGAAAAGACCCGGGGCTAAGCTGCTGTCGGAACTGTTGGGACTGGGGGCTAGCTAGTCTTTTGGCTGTAGCTCCTGAGATTCTATCCGGGGCTACAACCAAAAGATCAGGGGCTATAGCCCCCTTAGCCCCCCCCTAGCAACGCCCCTGATGACAGGTCCCAGTCAAAGAGGAGGAGATTGGGTTGAGGACCCAGAACCAAGTTAGTGCCTGTGTGGCAGACATTAATGATGCAGTGTGAGGAAGAGAAGCTGGCCAAGAGGACTTCACACTTGATGGCACCATTAATGTTAGAGGATGTGAAAGGGAGGAGTGTGGAGATGAGAGGAGGAGCCCTTAGATCTGGACAAGGGACAGAGAAGAGGATATCAGTGACAAACTGTCTGGAAGTTGCACTGACATATGTGTCTGTGATGGGAAGGCCAGGGTTTGTGGACAGGATGTATTTTTTGTGCTTCTTCCTTCCAGACCTCGTGAGAGAGGGAGAAGATAGGTGAGATGGTGAGAGCCATAGGGGCAGCAAAGGTTAGTTGGGGAATGAATGAAGAGTGGCTGCACAGCCCAGTTCTAGCTAAACTCACCAGGTGGCCTAGTAGTCCACAAAAGGCACAAATGCAATCCAAAAAGGAAATTCGAATTTCGAGAATTTTGCAAAGAGGGTGCAGAGATGCACACACCTAAATTCGGATTTCAAAAGCAGTGGTGCAAATGCAATGCAATGACGGTGTAGGGATTTACAAATAAAGCGCACAAGCCTACATTTGAATTTCGAAAGCAGTGGTGCAAAAATGCAATGCAAAGGGGGTGCAGAGATCGAAAAAGGCGCACATACCTAAATTTGATTTTCAGAAACATGGGCACAAATGCAGTGAGAGAAGAAATAGGTTAGGTGAGGCATGGAAGGCAGAGCGAGTAGGCACAGTGATTGGTTCAGAATGTTAGTGGAGGAGGCAATGGGAGAGTTCAACCATCACTCACTGGTAGATCTGCAGGGAGCGTCGAGGTCCAGGGGCCCAAGTTCTTGGGGTAGCAGTATGTAAGTCAGGAGACCTATTCATAGTTTGAGGAGGTGGGACAGAAGGTGAGGGCCCTCCGAGCCCCTTTGGTGTAGGGGCCCGCTTCCGCCTGTAGGTGTCAGTGATTGTGTAATGAAGAAGAGGCAGCCAATCGGGAGAGAGGGCAGCTGGCTTGGATGAGTGGCTCCACAACCCTAGGAACAGTCAGCCATCTTGCAGAGTGGGAAACTCTTTGTTCAAGAATATCAAATGACCTCAAAGAAGATTTGCCGCCTTCAGAAAATGCACCCAAACATAACCGCTTTGAAATGTAAGCTGAACGGAACGCTTCCCTTGATATATGCGCGATGTGTGCGCTCACCGGTAAAATGTTCTTACATTCCCATTCTCGGTCCCAATTTGGTTGAAAAGGCGCAGCAGGGCTTACCTTCCCATTGTCTCTGCGGAGGACGCTGCTCCAGCAGCACCTAACGATCGAGGTGATGTGCAATGATTTACCCTTTTAATGTTCTAATTAGACACAACATGGGGAAGGTTGGAGCACGTTAGCATGTTATCCAAATGATATGTATATGCATCACAAAGACACTATGCATTTTTAAATATCATACATTTGTATAAGAATTTAGTTAGTAATTGAAGAATAAAACATCTAAATATAAAGACATTACAGGGAGTCAGTAGAACACAGTGAGCAAAAAGCGTGTGCTGCAAACTCTCATCTCAGAACAGGTTATCATCCCATGTTCTTTCTGGAGAGGAGCGCCTGCTACCTTTTTTGAAATATTTTAAATCATTGGTTAGTTGTTTAAAGGATCATACATAATATGCTGCAAAAGTAATGTTACAGTCAGGTAGTCCCACCTCACATTTCCAATCCTGAGGTCCTCTTCATGCAGAATGAAATATCTCCTCACACCATACCATGCTTGAGTGGTACATCCTGCCATCATTGCACCTGGACTTTATGCTTTGGTCATTATAAATGCAGACATGTAGACACCAGAATTGACATAAAATCAAACACGTGGTTTGGGGGGAGGGTGTGTGTGTGTGCGTGTGTGTGTCTGCGTGCGTGCGCTGATCCGACTATGCCTCATGTCAGGAATGAGCGCAGTATGCTGTACAGTTTTTTTTATTTTGCATTCTGGTTCTTGAAGTTTTGTTTTTGAAAGTAACAGAATACAGGGCAACGAGGGAGGGCTTGACTTGCTATTCACATTTGTAATCTGACAAGTAAAGATGTTTGTTAGTCCTCCTTTTGGTCGATTCATCAAGAACGTGTCTGGTTTTTATCATTCTTTGAAACAGACATGTAGCTTGTTGTTATCATGTTATGTTATGTTATGTTAAATGTTCGTGTACCGCGCACCATTCCCACCTGCATGGTCTCTTGACGCAATGCAAATAAGAGGTGTGATGCCACAAAAAAGTAAACTTTTCCCCCTTTTGCTTGTGGAACAATCAAACAGCTTTGTAAATTTGTAAACTATTTAGTTTACATTTTCTTTCACATATTAATCGATCAACTCTGAGTTTTGGTCATGAGTTGGCTTCAAAATTAAGTCGACCCATCACAGTATTACCAACATGTACATTAATACTTTTCACCAGGATTTGGTACTTTTCACATAGAAGGATCACTTCAGTTGAGCTTGTCTTCATAACATATTTCCTGTTATTTGACATGTACATTAATACTTTTCACCAGGATGGTACTTTTCACATAGAAGGATCACTTCAGTTGAGCTTGTCTTCATAACATAATTCCTGTTATTTGACATGTACATTAATACTTTTCACCAGGATGATACTTTTCGCATAGAAGGATCACTTCAGTTGAGCTGGTCTTCATAACATATTTCCTGTTATTTGTTGACTATTGGGCAGTTCTAGGCTGGCACAAAAGCTGTAAATTACAGCAAAGAGCAAACCGCGCAGAGCGTTACGGGAATTGGGAGCAGAGCCGGAAGTTTCTATGGAGGAACACTGAACACTGGTCGTGAATGCCCGGGAACCGGACAGGGCCCTCTTTACCTGGCACAACCGAAAAGGGAGGGGCACTGGTCTAAACAGAAAAATACAATAAGGAAGTAATGAAGAGTAATACAGAGGTTTCCTGTGGTTTTAACTTTGAAAATTACTTCGAAATTACTTTGAAATATATATCTGTAGTTGTGAGTTAAGGGGTTAAAAAAGGGTAGTGGTGAAGGGGAAGGGAGGGTAATGAGGGACCGCCCTCCTCCCCCAAATTAAAAGATTTCAAAGTCATTCTTTTGGCGAAATGACATGGATCCTAATACAGTGGCAGTACCACGTGCATCCCATGAAAGGAGGTGGGAGGGGTGGGACCCTTCCAAACTTTGAGGGAGGTCCATCGCCCTGATCCCACCTGCTGGTTGTGCCCACAAGGAATGCCCTATATGTGAAACAATCAAAAGCAAAGCCAAACGTGAGGGATTTTATACTTTAATGTGTTTTGGGCAAATAAAAGCCTTCACACATAAAACAGAGAAAATAATCAAAAACAAAAATAAATAGTAAAATATATATAATGCTTTAAAATAGAATAGAATGCATAAATACATCATCGACGTAAACATTCTCATCATTGTGTGTAAGAAAATTAACAAAGGGGCTACACGCACACCTATATAGCTGCCAACTGTTGCTCAAAAGCCCTCCATCCGCGGTAGAAGGCCAGTGTAAACCATTCTTACCTGGATTCGGGCAGCGGAGCCAGAAGGCGCGCTCTGGGAATGTGGTCAGGTCATGGGTACAATTGGATACATTTAACTGGATGGTTTTCGCCATCCAGGGACACTCAGTAAGGACATGTTGCATATTCTATGTATGGGTATGCCTTTTTGTTGGCCCCTGTAAGATTGGGCACCGCTTTAGAAAAATGCAAGCTAAAGGGCTACTCATCACATGACAAATATTAGGTGAGTTATCTCTGCTGGCTGATTAAATACTTCACTTTACATTGGCAGCTGATGCACTAACCCTGCAGCTTACACCTGCTGCTATGAAGTCCATACCATGCTTCTTTTTACTGTTCCATCTAACATGGCACCATTCATCACACCAAGTCCCAATTACCTATGGCACAAGCAATGTAAACAGAAAAGTGCATTCCCTAACAATCCATGTACTACATGGCCAAAAAGTAGAATTGTGCAACTCTGAAACAGAATACAGACATACATAATATATGAGTCCATGTGTATGAAGGTATGCGCTGTTTGTTAACTATTGTTTGGAGTAAGATAGGAATACTCTGTTGTACCAATACCCAGCACCAGTTTACCCGCCATGCCCATGAAAAGAGGATATCAACATGTATGTACACTTGCTAGTTACAACTCACATAAGGAAGATCTGATAGCATGAAGGCCATATGACCATTTTTGACTTCAAAACCTTTTTTAGGAGCATCATGCTTTACCATTTATATGTGGGCAGCTGCTTTACTCACTACTTGACTGCAAGCATCACGCTTATTGACGACAGCTTACCTCAAAGTCTGCAACCAGTCAAGGCCCATAGTTGCAAAATGTAGAAATACCACACGTAGATCCATATGCAGGTTTAGGATGAGGTTCTTTCAGCATAACATAGCAGAATTATCATACATTACATCACATTTTATGTTTTCAGTGTCCAGTTTGAGGCCTTTTGTTTTTTCTTAGAATCTTCTCACTCCACTTTCATTCTGACAGGCATCACGTTCCCCCCGTGAGAGACTGTGCCTGAAACAGTCTGATTAGGGTGAAGGACTATTACAAAGGATAAGGACTGTGATGAAGAAAAAGGACTGTGGTGATGGAGGAGGACTGTGACAAAGGACTGTGGTGAAGGAAACATATTGTGCCAAAGAAATGCAATGAAGTAGACAAACTGTCACTAAGGACAAGGACTGTGACAAAAGCCGAGGAACTATGACAAAGGTGAAGGACAATGATGAACTTGAATGACTTGCACAAAAGAAAAGGAGTAGGATAAAGGAGAAGGCATAGGATGAAGAAGCAAGAGTGGCAAGGGACAATTACTGATGAAAGGCTGGGACAAAGTAGAAGAACTATGCGAAAAGGAGGACTGTGAGAAAAGAGAAGGATTGCGATGTAGGTCTGTGAGGAAGAAGAGGAGGTGTGATGCCAAGGAAAAGTCTGTGATGAAAGATGAATAATGTGATAACGTAGAGGGTCTGTGATGAAGGACTGTGAAGGAGAAGTGTGACAAAGGACTGTAATTAATTAGGACTATGCCAAAGGAGAAGGACTGATGAAGAAGGTCTGTGCCAAAGGAGAGAACTATGCTGAAGGACTGTAACAAAGTAGGGGGATTGTGACAAAGTAGAAGGATTATGAATAAGGACTATGACAAACTATAAGAACTGTGTTGAAGGAGAAGGACTGTGACAACCAAGGAGAAGGATTGTGACAATGGAGAAGGACACGAACTGTGATGAAGAACTGGGCCAAAAGAAGAGGGACTATGACAAAGGTGAATGACTAAAGAAGATGAAGTGCTTTGTAAAAGGAGAAGCCTGTGACAAAAGACTGTGAATGAGAAAGACTGTAATGAAGGACTACAATGAAGGAGGACAGACAAAGGACAGGGTCAAAAGAAAAATACTAACGTTGGGGAAAACTGCGATGAAGGAGAAGATCTGTGACAAAGGACTGTAGCAAAGGAGAATGAGTGTGATGAAGGAAACAGGCTGTAATAAAGTAGGTGGGCTGCGATGAAGGAGAAGGACAATGATAAAGGACTGGAAGAAGGAAACAATCTGTAATGAAGGACAAGGACTGTGAAGGGCTGTGATAAAAGAAGATGACTAGGATTAAGGTAAATGACTTTGATGAAGGTGAAGCACTGGGACAGAGAAAGACTGACAAAATAGACCTCTGATGAAGGATTGTGATGAAGGAGAAGGACTGTAAAAAAGATCTGTGACAAAAGAGAAAGACTGTGATGAAGGTGACGGACTATGATGAAGGTGATGGTTGTGACAATGGACTGTGACAAAAGAGAAGGACTGTGATGAAGTACATAGACTTTGATGAAGGAAATAACTATAAGGAAGGAGATGGTTTGTGAAGAAGGATTGTGATGAATGATGACAGATGATTGAAATTGTTTATTTATATAGCGCTTATGCACAGATGGAGTGCTTCAAAGCACTTCAAGGTGGGAAAGGAACATGGGAATGAATAATCAGTAATCATTCTTAGGCCTTGAAGTTTCCGAATTATTTCACAGAAAACTAGCATACTAGGCCTGACGGCATTCCTCCTAGTGCAAGTGCATGAGTGTTACAGTTTTGATCAAGCTATGGAGGGGGGGGCAGAAAAAGGTGGGGGGTCGGGACGGACAGACAAACTTACTAGTCCTAGTACATTTAGTTACTGCATACATGCAGACAGTGGTGGAACGAAGAGGGGCTGGGGGGAACAAATGCGACCAGTCCCACAGGGCGCTGTGTTAAGTGCAGAGAGGATTGCCACGCTCAAAGAGCGTAGGCAGAAAGTGCAGTAGTGCTGAACATAGTGCAGTGGCCCTGAGGCAAGTGCAAAAGACTGGCGGGGGGCCTGGGACCTGTAAGGCACTGGAGGTGAACCAGGCAACCAGTCAGCAAAAACGAAGTAGAGTTATGGAGGAGAAGGAGGAAGTAGGGCGGGGAAAAGAGCAGAGTTTAGCAGGGAAGAGGCAGAGAGAAGGAGGAAGAGAAGGGGGAGGTCTTACGTAAGGTGCTCATGCTCAAGACAGACAGGCAGGGAGGCTGTTCCAGAGGGAGGCACCTGAAGAGGATAAAGATCTATCCCCAAATCTCTGTTTGAGAAAGCAGCTAACCCACAGAGAGTTGGCGGAGGACGTGCAGAGGACTCTAGGGGGACAGTAATTAGAAAGCGAGCATTGTAGAAAGTCCGGGCCCCAGCCCCAGAAGGCCTAGTGGACGATGCAGAGTCTTGAACTTGATCCTTGCAGCCACGGGGAGGCAGTAGAGGGATTTCAACACCAGACAGATGTGGTCCCAGGTCTTGAGGCCAAGGATAAGTGCTGTGGTTCTGTTCTGGATGAGTTGTAGAGGACGGAGAGTAGAAGTAGGAAGGTTGAGAAAGAGGCTGTTGTAATAGTCCAGCCTAGAGAGAACCAGGGCTCTCAAGGTGGTGAGCCTCTGTGGGAAAGTGAGAAAAGCTAGCATACCTCTAAGGAGGTGCAGTTGGTAGTGGGACTTTTTGGAGATGTCTGAGATATGCGAAGAGAAGGAGAGAGTGGAGTCGAAGATGGCTCCAAATTTTTTGCCTCATTAGTAGGTGAGAGCACAGGGCCAAGGGAGGCGGGCCAGTGTGAAAGTGGGAAAGCGGGAGCAGGGTCCTAATGAGGACAATCTCTGTCCTATTGGCGTTCAGGCAGCGATCGTTAGCAGTGCACCAGGAATGAATTGCGGATAGACAGTCAGGGATGAGCGAGGAGGCTTAGGTTAGCCTGAAATAGGGCTGCATGTCATCTGCATAACACTGAAAGTTAGAGGTAAAGGTAGAGATCCTGTGGTCCAAGGCGGCCATGTAGATATTGAAGAACCCGTGGGACAAGTTAGATCCCTGGGGGACACCACAAGTAGAGAGAGTGATAGAGGAGAGAAAGGGCCCAAGTTCCACCTGGGATGGCCGGTCAGAGAGAAAGGAGGCGAGCCACGCCAGGGCCTGATCTGTGATATCCAGGATATCTGAAAAAGGAAAAAGACTGTGATGTGGACTGTGATAAAAAAAAGAACTATTGTTGTAGAGAGGCAGATGTACACCCCATCTCTAGTGCCGCCCCCTCACCTCTATCATATTGGAAGAACAACAAGAAAGCACTGTGCATGACACCAGGTATCATCCCAATACAGCATCGAAGATATGAGAGACGTTATGCTCTCAGACAACCATATCGAATATACCCTCCCACTGACATGGTAGAAGGCTGTCTGCATACACCATTGAACATAGAAGAGCTATAAATGAAATCTGACAAGAGTAAAGTGATGTCATGAAGAGAAGATACAAGGACACACTGAAATTATATGCGAATACTTAAAGAATAAAGATGTGACTGATGTAACAAACTAAACATTTATGCAGATACAAAGAAATCATCTACACTGAGACGATAAGTGAGACGAGATGCAATAGGTGTACATACGGAAAAAGGCAGGTAGATGAGACATATAGAAGCTTGCTGCAGTAGAAAATATAACATGGGTAAAGCAGCCATTTAATAGTAAGCTAAAAAGTCCAAGAAGAGAGACCAAGGTTGCAGAGCTCACAGGCAGAGAAATACAGATTCTTGTAAGAACAAAGAATATTTGTTTGGCTCAGGATCAAGGATGCCGCAGCAAGAAGCAATTGAAAAGTACAGAATGAGTTGAAGAGAATAAGCCTTATACGTAGGGCATATTTCTGTTAGATTAGAAAAGGAGTAAACATTTGCAAGTGATAAGTATTGAACAATCAAAGATGCAGAAAGTATATGCAAGATGGAGCAACCAATTCTACAGAGGCCAAAAGGAGTAATAGCACCCAGTATAATTGAATCAAATAGCACTAAATAAAAGGTCAGAATGGACAAAATTGTGGTCTCCTCATACATGGTGCAAGACTGTAAAACAAGGCCTATTCATTAAGCTCCAGATGAAGATAGCAATGTACATTCACTCCATTAAAAGGCCTGAGGAAGAGAACAGTCAGCAAGGTCCACTACAAAGAAGAAGCCTTGGCTTTGCACCTAAATGCAAGAGATGGTAGGCTAACTGGCCAAGTGGGCAGTGGTCTGACATTGTTCCCCACACCTGGGTTTCGTTTTGCTTATGTGCTGCTAACAAGCCGAATGTGCAAGGTTGGGAAAGAATGCCAACCAATCAGGAGGGCCTATGTAGCGATGGACCATACATTGTTGCAGAAGCCAATCTGCTGCTGTTATTCTGCTATTAATCTGTATTACAAGTAGTCAGAGGCGGTTCAATGCATGCCTACCAGATAAGGGGCAGCCAATTGTGTTACTAACACCTAAACGAAGTATAGGTATATATGTTGCCTTAACCAATACCTCCTTTTGATAGGTTTTTACTGTTTGCCATGTAGGATGACGTCATAGCTGACGTACATCTAGGTATAAAGCTTTTGTGTAATTGAAATGTATTTGAGAGTGACTGAGCTGCAATCTGTTTGTTCACCAGGTTTCCCTACTTTATTGAACTGATAATAAAATAGTATTTTGCAATATTCGTTGAGTCTGTCCGGTTATTTGGGTCCGAGATTGTTTATTGGTAATTACATTTGGCACTTGGAATGCTCCAGGTGCTACTGCACACTGTGATGAAGGAGGGCTATGATGAAGAATGACTGTGATAAAGAAGAAGGATTGTGATGAAGGAGAAGGACTGATGAAAGAATAATGAATGAGAAGGACTATGACAGTGGACTGAAGTAGAAGGATTATGATGAAGAAGGCCTGTGATGAAGGAGAGGGTGTATGACGAAGCGTTTCGAAGAACTATATGGACTATTACAATGAAGAACTATGATGAAGGAGAAGGATTGTGACAAAACAGAAGGACTGTGATGGGGAGGACTATGATGAAGAAGGCATTCCTGTGACGAAAGAGGAGTAGCTCAGGGGTAACGTGCTCGCCTTGGGAGCAAGACGACACAGAGCCACACAGGTTTCGATCCCCGGGTCTGTGCTTAGTAACCTCTGGGTATTAAGCACGTTATATATAACCTATCATATCATATAACAAGGAACTGAGATGCAGAAGGACTCTAACAAAGGAGTAATACTTAGACGAAGAAGGAATTTAACAAAGAAGCAATATGACCAATGAGAAGGACTAGGATGAAGAAGAAAGGCTGGCAAAAAGAAATATGATGGAAAAGAACGGTGATGAATAACTGTGACAAAGAAGGACTGTGATGAAGAAGAACGACTAGGACAAAGCATTCTGATGGAGGAGAAAGAGGCTGACAAAGGATTGTGATGAAGGAGAAGGACTTGCATGAAGGAGGACTGGAATGAAGGGCTATGATAAAGGAGAAGTACTAAAAGTACTACGTTGAAAGAGGAGGACCAGGACAAAGGAGAAGGGCCATGATGAAAGACTAAGAAGGAGAAGTACTATGATGAAGAAATACGGTGATGAAGGAGAAGGACTTTGACGAAGGACTATGTTGAAGGAGACGGTCTATGACAAATCAGACAGACTAGAAGATTCATTAGTGAGCGGAAGGACCAGGCCAACCAAATATTTTCCATCTGAACACTCTTTCCCTTCTCCATCTTCTCTGTACTGTTGTTTTGGCCAGTCAGTAGTTATTCTATGTGCCAAAATTAAAAACAGCAAGCAAGGATGACCACAGGAAGCTTGCAAGCATGCACACCTGATAGGCAAAAGAGATCAAAATGATCTGAGCTGGTGATCTTCATCTGCTTTACAATGCTCAAAGATAAACAAAAACCCTCGATCTTGCAATGGCAATGCCCAGAGAGAGCAGAAAAGCATCAGAATATCTGGCAGCCTACACCTCCATCAGAAAATCAAGGACCCACATGCAAACTATTGGAACCGCTCTGACCTGGTTCTGGACTCCCTTTTACTCCCCGCCCACTTCCCTCCACCCCATCTCTGAGATAGTTCTGGACTATCTCTTACTCCCCATTCTCCTTCCCCTTCCTGTGGAATATTTGAGGATTCCTTTGTACTCCCCATTCTCCTTCCCTCACCAACCCTGGGATGGTTTTGGGTTCCCTCTTAGTCCCCCTACCTCTAGGCCGGCACTGGGCTGCTTCCATTGGCCTTCCCTACCCAATGCATAATGCAACCCTGACCCCCAGCATCACCTTTTAATAGTAAACCACACAGCATCCTTTCCAAAACACATTCTCCCTTCGCCTACAAAATACTTCGCCAATACTTGTAAATCAATGAGCCATTGCGCTAAGCATGGAAATGTTGTCTTGGGGCATGAGGCAGAGGGGGGGGGGATAATTGAAAGCTTCAGCATGGAAGAGCGTAAGTAAATAAAATATTGGCATGGTGGGGGGCATGGGTAAGGGGCTAGAGTGCATGAGCTGGAGCAGATGGGGGGAAGAGTGGTTAAAAGAGGGGCTGTGTTGAGATGTTAAAAGATGCAAGAGGGAACATGAACAGGTGAGAGAGAGAAGGGGGGATTGCAATACAGGAGTAACAGAGGAGTGTCACATGCCAGGAAGAAGGGCATACGAGGGGAGGTATGGGGGTGGGAGGTTTGACAAAACAAACAAGCGTAGGCAATGCCAACAGGTCTGTCTTTAGTTTAGTCATGGGATAGGCATTTTCCAGGCTCCGCCGTAAGGGTACTAACTGGTCATTATTGGTAGCAGTTGCAAAATAGTGTGAGTACTTGGGCATATAGTGCCAGTACCTGGCAAATGTCTATTTAATACCCAGGCATAAGCCACACCTGATGGTTTTGTGAATGCTTACTTTCCACAGTACTTCTGCATACTGCTTATAAATCAAGTGGCTGAAGGCACACTTGACTAAGACATTATTATTACGCCAGTAGCACAATTGAAGCTCTAACTGAGCCATAAACTTGCAGACGACTGCTTGGAAGTAACAGTGACTGGCGCTTAGAGTACAGCATTTGATGATAAAGCTAGCTCAAAGAGAGTCTAGGCGGATGTGTTTTGCACGGGGACTCGGGGAGGGGTAGGAAAAGTCAAAGGGACTATCGTGGCAATGGGGAGCCAGAGCGTAGTTAAATAACCAAACAGCACCTACAAATCTTTGTGTATCTCCTCACATCCCATCTCCCCAGGGTCACCCCTAGCTGTACGCCAATGCAATAGTTTAAGCCAAAACTAAAAAGGAATTGTGTGAGATGTCGGAAGAGAGGCTGCACGTGAAGAGAAAGGCAGGGGTGGTGGACGACAGATGCGATGGGCATTGCATGGCCACCTGGAGGCGAGCAGAAAGGCATTTCCACGAAGGAGGAAGCGCTGGTGGGGAGAGGAGAGGGAGAAAGAGGGATGCGGACAGACCGAGGAGGCGATACAAAGGTGTGGTAAGTAAGGAAGAGAGAGGGGCATGGACCAAAATAAGCACCACCCAGAAACGGGTGGAGACCCGGCTGAGAAGGAAACCATAGCTCACTGGCCTCTAGAAAAGCACTGCCAACTGATTCCAGCATGTGTACGTGAGTGGCGTGCACTGGGAGCGTAGTGTGGTAGTGCGTTCATCCACCGTCATTACGAGAGAAATGTCTAGTGCCGCGAAATGAGGGGGGTACCCCCCATGAAGCTAAAGGCCACAAGCCCTTAAGCTTGTGGAGCTGCCACTGGAGACAGGAGGAGGGGAGGGGGGCTGGGGGTCGGAGGGAAAGAAAGGCAGCCATAAGGCGCGCCTCCCCTCCTGTCTCCCCTTCCCTCGTTAGGTAGTCTAACACAGGTGGTAGGCGCCAGCACCTTGGCAGTAGTGTTTGGCAGGGAACCTATGTGCGCATGCCGGCCCTTCTGGTGCACAGGCGCCAGGGGCATGTTATTGCCGCGGGGCATATTGGCCCTATAAAGACAGGGCTGCTGGAGACACTGTGAAACTAGCCCTACTGTGACAAGACCACACAGACCAAGAAGAACCCTAACCCACGACTACATACTCAACCCGAGAAGATGGAGTAATGAGGCTCAAGCCTCGGTATCCAAAAACACAGCTGATGGATTCAATCTAACAGCAAGAAGAAGACAGCCAGCAGCACTGCAGAAGAAACACTCTGGCCTGAATTTACTGGACTCTGCATTTGAAGACACAGCTTCTTGGTTGCCCAGATCCCACCCACCCCTGAAGAAGGTACATTTGGGCAAGCACAAGACAACAGTCGCTGCTCGAAAGTCGTGGAACAGAAGAACAGGAAGGCGGCATGGGCCTGGAAGGAATCTGCCAGCAGGCACAGGAGTGCCCACCAGACAATGTACAGGTCCCAAACGCACGGACCAGGGAGCCCACGCTGCGGGGCACACTGGGAGCAAAGAAGGGTGGGTTCCAGTTCCCGGCCCAAGCACCCAAAAGTACAGAACTATGATAACAATGCACACATGTTTATCAGGAAACAAACACAATATTCCTGCTGTGTCATTAGTATTGTTTAATTAAAAAAAAGTCACTGCCTTTTTATTGCGAACACAAACAAGAGTCCACGTATCGTTTATGTATATATTTTCATGCCCCATAAGGTTAGCGGTTCCACAGCTTAAACAAGAGCGCCTGTGCCACAGCGGGTGTTTGACAACAGATGAGCCAGCCCTTCACAGCTCCTCAGAGCACGGTCCCAGCAGAACCTCGGGGTGTATGTGCCCATGACAGCTCCTCATAACACATCCTCAGACTGTGTACACCACCACTGCTCCTCGCAGCAGAACATTGGGGTGTCTGTGCCTGTGACAACTGTTCAGAGCACATTCGCAGGGTGTCTGTGTGCACCACAACTGCTCCTCATAACACAACCTCAGGGTTTCTCTGCCCACAACAGCTCCTCATTGCACATTTCCAGAATGTCTGTGCACTAACACTGATCATCACAACATATCCTCAGGGTGTATGTGGCCATGATTGCTCCACAAAACACCTCAAGGTGTCTCTCAGCACAGCCCCGTTTCTTGGCCCGGGCGGAGCAGGCGACGGCCCGGGGCGCATGGCTAAATATTCCAGAGGTGGGCGCATAAGGGGCCCACTCTGAAAGCTGCTTCTGAGCTCGCCGGACAACAGATTAAGCAGCCTGCTGTGCCGGTGAGCACTCCACTGCAATGTGCGGCTGGCTGCTCTCTGCCGACTTGTGGATGACTGTGATGCATCAGAATATGCAAACAAAGGAATGCATATTCCAAACGCAGCGTGTGAGATGCTCTGGAGTCACACACCCTGCACCCTTCATTCTTTGTGCTGACAGCCTTTCAAGTGGGGCAATTTATAAATTTGGCTCACTTAACAGGCCATAGTTTTTACACAGTATGTGCTTAACATCTCAGTGTTAAGAACTAAACATGGGGCATTTTTATTCACCAGGCCAGCACAAGTATCAGTTAGCTGGCCGAACCGATGTATTCTTCAAAGAGAATTAACGTGCCACACCGAAAAGTTTTAAACTATTTTCATGTCTCTTTATTTGACACTGCAACACTTTTTTTTGGTATATTACTTTTTAGTTGGATATGGCGCACCCCTGGGAAGGTTAACTCTAATTGTCTGGTTTAAGTATTGTAGTGGGGGAATTGGGACGTTGCCTAAATGCATCTGCTCAGCATCAAAGGTCTTTTCATTGTCTAAACATGTCAGCCACTGCTGAGCACGCACACCAGATAGCAACTCAATGTCACTAGGCACCTTGGTTAGGAAAGCAGGGTTCATTCTTTGTCACCATGCAAACAGTAGTCCATGGCAAATAAATGCAGTGATATGTGTGCAGCAATGATTTGTGTGCTGCACAAGTCACCACCCTGTTGATTAATGGGGTCTATGTCGTGCTCCCTTACGTAACCGCACATATAGCTTGTTTGTGTCTGATGTGCCCAATATCCATACAAGAGCACACTGGATTGTTTTGTGTATGTGACTCTGGCGAGCATGCCATACTGTGCCCACACTTAAACACATAAAGCAATCAAGGAAGTTGCCTCAAAATGTAAATCCACTAGCCCAAACGCCCTTTCTACACTGCCACACCATGATTTTCACTAGCTGCAGGCCAGCACTAAGAGATGCTAATGCCAGCTCTGTTAGATAAATCATGGGCCCGCTCTTTTTTGTCAAAATAACCCCTGACGCCTGCGTAATAGTGAGGAGGTAGTGGCTGAGGAACTGTAGACCCTTTACCATGCATTAGAAGCTGGTTGTGTTTAAAATGCTTCATCAGCGTATTACTGGTCAGGATAAAGTTTGAAAGGGGTACAATCATTTCTGTGTAGCCTTTCTGTGCATTGTTTATTGAGTCTCTCTTGTGGGGTATCCTGTCCATGTCTGTAGATATAATTCCCCAAAGATGTTTCTGTATTGGGGTTGGGCATGCCCACACTGAGACCCAGCCCTCCCTCCTCTAAAATTATTCAGAAACAAGAAGCAAAAGAGCCCTTGTATCCCATTTGAATGACTGATATTGCAGCCATTTTATACTTGCATCAAAAAACGTAAGCTGTCCAAATGAGCATTTAAGTCCAAATGAGCATCTTTGGTTCATGGTTACAAACTTAATGTTAGGGTGAGTATTGTGAACCAGTTATGCATTTAGAGATTCGCACATGCAATCCTCTTATCACAAGACTTGTTTATCAAATGTAAAGATCTCTGATCACTGTTATAGTCCTGAAATGCTCTGTGATTTAATGCAAAGCAACCAGGAATCCTCATTGGTGCTATTTGTCCCCTTTACCACTCCCAGAGAGGTATTTTGAAAGAGTACAAGAGTGTACCAGACGGCCCATCTTGGAATGATAACCTTCTATCAGAAAATAATTCATATGGTTAGTCTAGTATTGCCCCTTGTGAAATACAAGTGAGGTGGTACGAACAGAACACCTGCAACACAGAGCCAGTGGTCAGTGGGCCCTCGGACCCCGGTAGGCAGCTCAAACCGCAGTGTGCCAGTAGGGACAGTTTGAAACTGCATTCATGCAAGGCCTTCCCTAAGAGCAGGTGACAGAAAAACCATGTACTTGGGAAGCAACAGCTGTGTTTTCACATTAGAATTCTTCTGTAAAGTACTTGAATTACAATGTAATTAAACCAGCTTCATTTATATAGCAATTATTTATTCATATTGAGGGGGGGTTTTGTTGCATGACAGGGGTGTAGTTGGGAGTGGCGTGTGCCAGTCAGGGGGTGGGGGGTGCATTCTGATGTTTCGTCCTGGGCACCAAGTTAGCTAGAAACTGCCCTGTCTCTTCAAATGACTGCCCAGGGGGTCTGTGCGGATCACCACTGCTCCTGAAAGCACAACCTCAGGGTGTATTTGCCAATGGTTGTCCCCAAATAGCAAATCGTCAGGGTATCTGTGCCAGTGGCTACTCCTGACAGCACAACTTCAGGGTGTCTGTTCCCATGAGTACTCCTCAGATCCCATTGCCAGGGTGTCTGTGCGCACCACCACTGCGCCCCACAGTACAACCTCGGGGTGGCGAGGCTTATAACAACTCCAAACAGCACACCCTCATGTTGCCCCTGCCCATGACTGTTCCTCACAACACATGCTCAGGGTGTCTGTGCCCATCACAGCGCATCCTCGGGGTGTCTGTTCGACTGACTGCTTCCTCCTCACAGCTCAATCTGAGGGTGTCTCTGCCCCGCAGCATGCTCGCGGTACTGCTACCACCCCCGCTCCTCCCATCGCAACCTTTTCCTCCCAACCCAACACCCCTACCCCAACAGGAGAGGCGCTTCTGTGACACCCCATCTTCCCCTGGACAGGCGAGGGGAGGGGGCGGCTCAACCGCCCAGCGATTCGAGCTACTTGAAGCACAGGCTCGCAACGATATCTTCAATTACCCCAGTCTCCACAGGACAGCAGCACCCTGTACCTCGGGTGCGGGGGGGGGGCATCACCCTGGCCTAACCAGAAGGGCACCATCCAGCACTGTACCCAATCGCACGAAGACCCACTCTCTTTGACAACATATGCGCACCGGTGGAGGCCATGAGTACAGGCCTACTTCAGGGGCCACTACTCCATGACCGCGTGACGCTCCCCATCCTAAGGGCTCCCACCCAGAACCAACACCAGCCGGACAGGCACCCCCCAGCCCGCCCCCCGGGAGGCAACCTCCATTCCAGGGCACACCTCTCGGCGGTGGTCTTTCATCTACAGTGCTCACGCTTCCACTACCCACCCATCCATCTCTCCTCTCACGGGAAGTTCACCCCACGGATTGCACTGCCATCCTTGGGGTTGACTGCCGCTCTCATCCCAGCTCAGGGATTTCCTCTTCCCTGGTGCACGACTCTACTACGGGGGATAACCTCTCATCACCCCGCCCCTCGGGCACGCATCTCTCCCCGGAGCCATCCCTTCCAGCAGGGGTGTTGCTAGGTCTGGAAAAGACCCGGGGCTACGCTAATGCCAGAACGGTTGGGACTGGGGGCTAGCTAGCCTTTTGGTTGTAGCTCCTGAGATTCTATCCGGGGCTACATCCAAAAGACCAGGGGCTATAGCCCCCTTAGCCCTCCCCTAGCAACGCCCCTGCCTTCCAGCACCCTGACATCCACAGGGTTCTCGTCTGCACACACAACCTTTCCCAGAGGTCCCCACAGTACCCTGCACTGTATGGGGGGTGAGTGGGCGAGAGGTCAACCCCGTCACCTGCCCTAAGAAGCCGCCGCTTCCCCTGCACGCTACTGTCCCCCGGAGAACACCCTGCACTTCTGGACGCCCCCTCTGCAGCAGCCCGTCAGTCCTTTCAGCACCATGCATTGCCCACCCTTGGGTGTCAGAGGTCCATCTCTCTGCTCACCCCGGCCACGGGTTCAGTACACACCTGCGCCTCCCGCCAGTGCTCATCTCCTGGCCCGGCCCCCTGCCCCCTAATGGCCCCCTCGGGTACTCACGTTGTTGCCGAGGTCCTGGAGGGCCACGTTCATCCTGGATCTGCGGAAGGAGGCTCGGATGGCGGCCGCTGTCATGGCCCCCGCGCCCACCCCTCTGCTAGCCCAGCTCGGCCGCGGTGCCTTCACTGGCCATGTCCCCGCCGGCCGGGGGTGATAGCCCGCCCGTACCCCGCACAAGACCTTTAGCCTCCGTGCCCGTGCGGCAGCATGGAGGCCCGTGCCTCCCACCCCGGAGCCTGGCTGCAGAAGGGCAGAGGGAGAGGGCCAGACAGGGAGCTTCGGGGATCTGGAAGAGGGTATAGGGAGAGCCTGGAGGAAGGGGGCTGGGTGTGAGAGGGACAGGAGAGGTGGGGGTGGGGGATGGAGGGGGGTGGTCGAGGGGCAAAGGGAGAGCCTGGAAGAATGGGAGAGAAAGGAGCGGGAGGGGCGCGAGCAAGAGAGAGCCGGGAGAGAGGGGAGCCGCTTCCCTGCCGCGCGGATAGTTACTATGACACAAAATGCATTGCATCCGCGAAGCAAGGCAGGATGCTGGCTGCATGCGATGCTACACCCAGAGAGCCAGTGCAGGCGGGAGGCAGGGGGCCGACGGCGAGGAGGGGGCGAGGATGTGTACGAGGAGGGCAGGGGGGGATAGGGCGAAGACTCACAAAACAGGTGAGAGGAGAGAAGAACGAAGATACCGCGGGAGCAGCCAGACAGGGGATGTTAAGAGAGCCGGACAGACTTGGGATACACGTAGTGCATAGAGGACGTGGTTGGAGAGGGATTGATATATATGACACACGAAGAAGGGGAAGAGGGTCATAGGGCAGGAAAATAGAAGGGAGGGGTGAGAGGAGTGGGACATGGGGCACCGTGCGAGGGGTGATATGACAGGGACACGAGTACCATGAGAAAGGAGAGGGTGAGAGGAGAGGGACACGGGGCTCCATGAGAGGAGAGGGTGAGAGGAGAGGGACACGGGGCTCCATGAGAGAAGAGAGGGTGAGAGAAGAGGGACACGGGGCTCCATGAGAGGAGAGGGTGAGAGGAGAGGGACACGGGGCTCCATGAGAGAAGAGAGGGTGAGAGGAGAGGGACACGGGGCTCCACGAGAGGAGAGGGTGAGAGGAGAGGGACACGGGGCTCCATGGGAGAAGAGAGAGTGAAAGGAGAGGGGCATGGAGCACCATAAGAGAAGAGATGGGTGAACTGAGAGGGAAATGGGGCAGCGTGAGAGAAGAGGGAAATGGGGCTCCATGAGAGAAGAGAGGGGTTGGAGGAGAGGGACACGGGGCAGCATGAGAGAAGAGACGGGTGAGAGGAGTGGGACATGGGGCACCATGAGAGAAGAGAGGGGTTGGAGGAGAGGGACATGGGGCACCATGAGAGAAGAGAGGGGTGAGATGAGTGGGACATGGGGCACCATGAGAGAAGAGAGGGGTTGGAGGAGAGGGACTTGGGGCACCATGAGAGAAGAGAGGGGTGAGAGGAGTGGGGCATGGGGCACCATGAGAGAAGAGAGCGGTTGGAGGAGAGGGACACGGGCATCAAGAGAGAAGAGAAGATTGAGAGGAGAGGGACATGGGGCACCATGAGAGAAGAGAGGGGTGAGAGGAGTGGGACTTGGGGCTCCATGAGAGGAGAGGGTGAGAGGAGAGGGACACGGGGCTCCATGAGAGGAGAGGGTGAGAGGAGAGGGACACAGGGCTCCATGAGAGAAGAGAGGGTGAGAGGAGAGGGACACGGGGCTCCATGAGAGGAGAGGGTGAGAGGAGAGGGACACGGGGCTCCATGAGAGAAGAGAGGGTGAGAGGAGAGGGACATGGGGCACCAAGTGGGAAGAGAGGGCCACGTGGCACCATGGGAGAAGAGAGAGTGAAAGGAGAGGGGCATGGAGCACCATAAGAGAAGAGATGGGTGAACTGAGAGGGAAATGGGGCAGCGTGAGATAAGAGGGAAATGGGGCTCCATGAGAGAAGAGAGGGGTTGGAGGAGAGGGACATGGGGCAGCATGAGAGAAGAGACGGGTGAGAGGAGTGGGACATGGGGCACCATGAGAGAAGAGAGGGGTTGGAGGAGAGGGACATGGGGCACCATGAGAGAAGAGAGGAGTGAGAGGAGTGGGACATGGGGCACCATGAGAGAAGAGAGGGGTTGGAGGAGAGGGACATGGGGCACCATGAGAGAAGAGAGGGGTGAGAGGAGTGGGACATGGGGCACCATGAGAGAAGAGAGGGGTTGGAGGAGAGGGACACGGGCATCAAGGGAGAAGAGAAGATTGAGAGGAGAGGGACATGGGGCACCATGAGAGAAGAGAGGGGTGAGAGGAGTGGGACATGGGGCACCATGAGAGAAGAGAGGGGTTGGAGGAGAGGGACATGGGGCACCATGAGAGAAGAGAGGGGTGAGAGGAGTGGGACATGGGGCACCATGAGAGAAGAGAGGGGTTGGAGGAGAGAGACACGGGGCATCAAGAGAGAAGAGAAGATTGAGAGGAGAGGGACATGGGGCACCATGAGAGATGTGAGGGGTTGAATGAGAGGTACATTACTCCTATTGTTTCCTCTCCCCCTGAGAGGTTTGAGTAACACATAGGAAATAATATGGATAATCTGAAGTCATCCATTGGTGCCTTGCAAGAGGAGATTGGGTTTTCTCCCTCCCAATTAGAACAATCAGCTCTTGCTCAATGGCCAGATCTCATGGCCAGTATTGCCAAAGAGTTACTTCTGTGTACTAGTCCTTTCGATCTTGGCCTATTAGTGGACTCACTGAAGAACTGGGTTGCGGATTAACGTTCACCAAGAATGAGCATGGCCTCACAAATAAATGAGCCCTTCAGCTCAACCGGTGGGATCCAGTCATTTAATCTGGACAAGGCCTGTCAAGTCAGCTTTCAAAGTGAGCTGATAGACAACGCCTCACAATCTGACCCCTGTATCTGGGAATTCCCAGTGCCCAGTATGCCCCTCATGACTATTAATAAAAGTTTTCAAACCACCGATAATGACATTGTCAATCCCACACTGGAACTACTTGCTCCTATCCCCGTATCCGTTCAGAAACTGGGCCAAGAAGTGAACAAACAACCTACACCGATGAATGCCACCCTCAAGTTGGGATCTTCACAGAACTTGTGCGTAAGAAAGTGTCAAATGCCCAAAGTAGACAACATGAGTACATATGACTTTGTTATGGACCATAGACATTTTATTATCACTAATATCAGCAAGGTGAATGGTCAGGAGCCTAAAGAAGCCTTGCAGTATAAGTTTCTAGCCTGGCTAAAACTGAGAACTGCGCCGGGTGTGGTCAGATTATCGGACTTGAGAATCTCCGTAGGTTGGATCTGAAAGACTGGAGCTCGCAATCTAATAATGACTGCGTCCTAGTGGGCTGTGGGTCTAGTACTTTACCTATATTCTTAAGATTGTGTAGATATCTTCCTAGAGGATCCTCCAGCTGTAATATGATTATTTGATGCCCATCGCTGTTTAGGAGGCTCTATTTATCGTTCCTTATGCACAACTGATTTTTTAGTTTGTACTTGGATGTTTTATTTACCCTGTTGTTTGTTCCTTTTTTTATGTAAGACTTGATTGTATTTTTTGGTCTTTGTTTTGTTTGTGCCCTTAAGCCTTCGGGTACCTTGGCACGCAATATACACGATTAAACAAACATAAACATGGGGCACAACGAGAGAAGAGAGGGTGAGAAAAGAGGGACATGGGGCACCATGAGAGAAGAGAAGGTGAGAGGAGAGGGGAATGGGGCACCATGAGAGAAGAGAGGGGTGAAATGAAAGGGGCATGGGGCACCATGAGAGAAGAGAGGGTGAGAGGAGAGGAGAGGGACATGGGGCACCATGAGAGAAGAGCGGGGTAACATGAGAGCCACATGGGGCATCATGAGAGAAGAGAGGGGTAAATAGAGTGGGACATGGGGCACCATGAGAGAAGACAGGGGTGAGAGGAGAGGGATTTGGGGGGCCATGAGAGTAGAGAGGGTGAGAGGAGAGGGGCATGGGGCACTATGAGAGAAGAGAGGGTGAGAGGAGGGGGACATGGTGAACAATTAGAGAAGAGAGGGGTGAAATGAGTGGGACATGGGATACCATGAAAGAAGAGAGGGTGAGAGGAGAGGGACATTGGGCAACATGAGAGAAGAGATGGTGAGAGGAGAGGGACATGGGGCTCCATGAGGGAAGAGAGGGGTGAAATGAGGCACCATGAGATAAGAGAGGGGTTAGAGGAGAGGGACATGGGGCATCAAGAGAGAAAAGAAGAGTGAGAGGAGATGGACATGGGGCACCATGAGAGAAGAGAGGGTGAGAGGAGGGGGACATGGGGCACCATGAGAAAAAAGAGGGTGAGAGGAGAGGGACATGGGGCACAATGAGAGAATGGAGGGGTGAAATGAGAGGGGCATGGGGCACCATGAGAGAAGAGAGAGTGAGACGAGAGGGACATGTGGCACCATTAGAGAAGAGAGGGGTGAAAGTAGAGGGACATGGGGCACCAAGAGAGATGTGAGAAAACGGAAGGTGTCTGCCTGGCTGGTCCCCGGGGATCTGTCATCCAGACGGCTAGGACAAGGCCATCGCTATTGTATGCAGTTCCTGGGGGTATACCAGTGAGGGAGGATCACCTGGATCAGGGTCATTGGGGAGTGGGAGTGGGACACCGATGGGTGGAACGAGGTATCCCCCTTCTTACAACACCTTTTCCCCATCCTACCATGAAGGATATTTAAAAAAAACTGTCCCACCTTTTTCGACACGAACACTTTCGCACAACACGAAAGACAACAGACTAAAGCCAGAGCCGTTTACCTGGCATGTCCCAATACAAGGGTCAGGCAAAGTCAAGCAATTGAACAGAATCACACACACCTGACAGCCCTTTCCGTTCCCCACATGGATAAAAGGTGGAGCACAAGAGCACAGGGAGAGCAAGACAGACTACATGACGTGAGAGCTAACTCAGCACGGCAGTTCAAGAGGAGGAGAAAGAAGGCGCATACAGAGAGGGTGACAATGAGAGAAGCGACCATGCCCTTTCCAACCAAGGCCCTTGAAACCTCTGCAGATGGAATCAAAAGACCATGAACAATAGCCAGCGTGTGTTGCAGCAGATGTAAAAGGTACACAAGACCCTCCTTTGCTGATTACCAAGACAGGGAGAGACGTTTGTCTCTGTGGTACCAACCTTGATTCGAAAGAGGAAGAAAGCCAAGTGCTTCATCACAGCCGGTGAGTCGAGGGGAGAGTCTATAAGAAACCAAACTGTGTTGAACGTAAAGTATCAAACTGCTAATTTGAACCTTAACAGGCTTGAAGAGCTATTGATGAAAAAGGGGGAAAGCCAGCAACAGAGGAGTCCGGCACCACGTGGGTGCTCATGCCGGAAACTCTGGGCTATTACCCGATGGCAGAAACTACCGTAACCAGAAGGCCTTCAGAAAAGGAGAAAAGAGGTCAAAGTGGTCATACATGGGTCTTGTAAAATCCTCTGTACTGTCTCTGTACTTGTCTTTGACCAACAGATCATTGTGAAGCAAAGGGAAATTAATCCTGCTTGGTGAAATTAGTGCATGGACAGTGTGTTACAAAGGTTGGCAAGAGTGAGCCCGGCGGAGGGATGCTAACAAGAAGGGGTGAAGTCTAAAGTCCCATAGAGTATGTTGACAGGAGTGAACCGAGAGAGGGAAGCCGACACAAAGGGACGAAGCCTGAAGAACTGTTTAAAAAGACATTAAGATTCGTGACTGCAAGAAGTATAGTAAGACCCCCATGGCATTTGGATCCGAGCCTGACCGAGGGAGGTCCAGGTGTGAAAAGTCAACACCCAAAGTCCATTTGGAAAGGAACCATTTGTTTTGTTGTTGAATACATCAGGCCCTTGAAGGCAAAAGACTTTTTATTGAAAAGAGACTTGACCATCGAAGAACCTGATAGCTAGTACGGAACTGTCGGCTCGTGCTGGGAAAGCTTGAGCGTGTACCTGTGCTCAAAACGTGGGGAAGGGAGTCCCCTGTCAATCACATCCTGACCTGTTATTTGAGAACACTTCTTTCTTTATTGAAAACCTTATCCCACACTCTTTCTGTAATTAGTTGTAAGAATTTGGCAATAGTTTTTTTTTAGTATAGGCCTTTTACTTTGGCAAGACGCCACAAGGACTGCCTTATTTTTTGTTTTGATGGTTGAAGTTTGCTCCCATCTTAGATTTAGGTTTAGGTTAGGTGTGTTTCCACCCTGCATTAACAGTTTAATAAACACAGTTGAACTGTGATCACTTGTGTCTGTCTTTACTGTTGCCACCATGAGTTCCTTACATATGATGTAAGAAGTGGGATTTGATTCAACTGATAAAAATTGAAACCCATGCTAATAATTGTGGTACCACAAGAAGGGGAAAATAAAATAGTTGACCTCCGAGATTCTAAACGCGTATCCACATTGAAAGAGGTGTTATCCTCTCAGTTACGTATTCCATCTAGTCAACAGGATCTGATCTTTAAGACTCAAGTCTTACTAGTGTAACGCTCACCTAACTCCCACGGGGGCGCTGGCCTGGTTCGCGCTGCTGTGACCTCGTCTAAGGTGATGCGCAGGGTTCGGAAGACGGACTGGACCGGGCCCCAGATCTGGCTTGTCTGACTCGCAGAAGTATCCTTCTGTAGGTGAGAATATGGGGTTAACTGTCTGCGGGGTAATGCAATCGGCCTCCCACTTACCCCCCTCACCCTCCTCAAAACCCTTCTGTGCTTCCCCGTAGCGTCTCACCTTAGGGTCTGGAAGGACGAGCTCTCCATCCTGCTTCTGATGCAGGGGCGCGTTGGTATCCAGTTACGTCACTGGATTTTCGGATGGGTGAGAACCAAACTTGCTTGACTTCCAGGTAAGTTTTCTATAAGTGGTTCCCCTTGTGTCCATGCATTAATGTTCTAATGCTAGTGTCTTTTTCCCCAAAGGGGCTGGGGTACGGAATACCAGGGAACAGGCACTGACCCGAGGTGAGCGGTGAAATCCTTGTGGAAATCAGGTAAGTCTTTAATGAGTGTTTTGGTAATGTCTTTTCATTCACTCATTAACACTGATGTCTTTTTCCCCTTAGGGGCCGGGGTCCGAAAATGCCTGGATGCAGCGCGGACCCGAAATGAAAAGGGAATGACCCAACAGGTAAGTCTTGACATGGAGTTTTAGCTTCCCTTTTCCCTTCTTTCTCTCACCTTTGTTCTTGTCTTTTCTCTCTAGGCGCGGGGGCGCAACTGCGAATCCAGATGGTCGCTGCTGAACATGGAGGCGCCCTGTAAAGGTGAGTAGAATGCGCGCTGCAGCGATCGATGCGATGTGCTTTTAAAAATAAATGTCTTCCTTTTCAGGATTGTCGGCGAAATGTCTCTGGGATGCAGATTTAGCAGGTGAGGCCTTTTCCTTCTTCTGTTCTCTTGTTCCCTTCCTTTGCAGGTGATTCAGGAGGCTGGCAGGTGTGGCAGAAGTCAAGATGCAGGAGCAGACACGGTGAGCGTCCAGCTGCTAGATGCAGAACAACGCGAAGCACGTGTGGCTGATCGGGTGTGGTTTAAATAGCCTTGGAAGAAGTTCCTAGAATGTGTCCTTTCTCCAATCAGGTATGTATCCTTCCCCGACCACGCCCGGGTGGTAAATGAGTCCCACAGGTAAAGTAGTTCCTTTCAGGCCTCAAGAAGGCCGGGGTTCTGCAGCATGGTCTGCATCAGGTAAGTGCACCCAAACACTTTCATAATGAGCCTGGCGCCTATGGCGCCAGGACTGACATTTTCTATGAGCCTGGCGCCATAGGCGCCAGGACGCTGTCCAAAGGGCCCCTATAAGGGGTTGCTGGGAACTTCCCCGGGGGACTTGATGACCGCTTTCGGGGACGCAGGGCCTGAGCCGGCTCCCTGGGAGCGGGCATCGTGACAGCACTCCCCCCCAAGGCCCCTCCCAAGGTTGTTCCCTCTGGGGGTTTTGGTTTGTTTGGGAAGAGTCGGTGGAATTTCCTGACTAATCGAGGTGCATGCACATGGTCACTGGGTTCCCACAACCTCTCCTGAGGTCCGTACCCCTTCCAATCAATTAGGTAGAAAAGCTTTGACCTAAACATTTTTGAATCTAAAATGTTCTTCACTTCGAATTCGGGTTCCCCATCTATTTGAATAGGTTCTGGAGGTTTGAGTAGCCGAGTTCCGGGGACCACTGGTTTCAGAAGTGACACATGAAAA
Source organism: Ambystoma mexicanum (assembly GCF_040938575.1). Taxonomy (NCBI): domain Eukaryota; kingdom Metazoa; phylum Chordata; class Amphibia; order Caudata; family Ambystomatidae; genus Ambystoma; species Ambystoma mexicanum. The sequence continues at coordinate 1,009,663,133 of NC_090932.1, read as the reverse complement.
ACAGGGTGAATTCGCATATTAGCTGGTAAATCAAGTTTAACCGCTACTGGGTTAATTATTGCCGTAATAGAATAAGGTCCCAGATATTTCGGGTTAAAAGTTCGAGGCCCTTTGACCGGTAAATGTCTGGTAGCTAACCACACGTGATCCCCAATCTGATACGGAGGTGCTTCACTCCGATGTAGGTCAGCATTCTCCTTGTATTTTCTCTTGGCTTGCTGTAAATGCGTGGTTGCCTCTTTGAAGGCTCGGGTAATGGTAGAATGCAGATGTTCTACTGCGGGCACTCCGAGGTTCTGAGGTGAGTCGAGGTTTGAGGTTCGAGGGTGATGTCCAAGCAAGGTATAAAAAGGACTATGGCCAGTTCCAGAGTGTACCGAATTATTATATGCGTATTCGGCTATCCAAAGAATGTCTTTCCAGTTGCTTTCAGATTGCTGTAACATACACCGTAAGTACTGCTCAAGGGTCTGATTTGTCCTCTCGGTCTGACCATCGGTCTGAGGGTGGTGACTGGTCGATAATCTTACGTCGATTTGTGCCATTTAACAACATTTGCGCCAGAAGTGGGAAATGAATTGGCTTCCCCGGTCAGAGATTAGTATAGATGGGAATCCATGTAGCCGAACAATATTTTCGAGGAATTCTTTGGCTAGGACAGAAGCTGAAGGTAAGCCTTTCAAAGGAATGAAGTGGGCCATTTTGGAAAACAAATCCACAATTACCAGAATAGTATTGTACCCCGAACAAGGAGGCAGGTCCGTAATAAAATCCATTGATAGGGTGTGCCAGGGTGCTGGCGGTATGTCTAGAGGTTGAAGGAGACCGGCTGGTCTTTTCTTTTGACCTTTATTTTGGGCGCAAACACCACAGGACATCACAAAAGATTTAACATCTTTTCGCCAAGAGGGCCACCAGAATTGTCGTTTCACCTTTTCCATGGTCTTGGCAATACCGGGGTGTCCCTCTATTAATGTATCATGATAACCTGAAATAACTAGTTTGTGTAAATCCTTGTGCGGCAGGAATAAGCGTCCTTGGTAATAAGGTAAACCATTATCTATGGTAAAGTCTGATCCCTTTTGTATCCCATCCTGTAGGACTGTAGGGTCCAGGAGTTGTTTCACTCTGACTTGAATGTCTTCAAGCGTCTGTAACGAAGTCATGCCTAGAATTCTCTGTTCGGTAATTATTGGTACTGGTTCTGAGTTTGTATCAGATTCTCCCATTCCAATTCGGGATAAGGCCTCTGCTTTGCCATTCTTGCTGCCAGGTCGATAGGTAATCACGAAATCAAATTCAGCGAAAAACAAAGCCCATCAGAGCTGCCGTGATGACTGAGCCTTGGCGGTTTTCAAATACTGTAAATTCCGGTGATCAGTGATCACCGTGATGGTATGCCGAGCGCCAAGCAGGTAATGCCGCCAGGCTTTAAAAGCGGAATTTATGGCTAACAGTTCTTTGTCAGTGATTGCGTAATTAATCTCTGGTGCCGAGAATTTTCTGGACCAAAATGCTACGGGATGCAGTTGGTTGGTTTCAGGATCTCTTTGAGACAGAACTGCTCCCATGGCTAGGCTGGATGCGTCAGTTTCGACGACATACGGGAGATCTGGACGTGGGTGTTTCAATATAGGTGCGAAGGTAAACTTAGCTTTTAAATCCTGGAAGGCCTGCTCGGCTTCTTCAGACCATTCAAAACGTTTATTTTTCCGCAAGAGTGCAGTAATGGGTTGTACTATGCGTGAAAATTCCGGGATAAACCTGCGATAGAAATTGGCAAAGCCGAGCATGCTTTGAACCCCTTTTACAGAGCTAGGTGATGGCCATTTGAGGATGGCATCCACTTTTCTTGAGTCCATTCGGACTCCTTTGGGTGTCAGGATGAAACCAAGAACTCAACTTCTGTGGTATGGAAAACACATTTCTCCAGTTTAGCAAATAGTTTGTGTTGGCGCAGTTTTTCCAGAACTGCCCTCAGTGTTTTCTGTGATCAGATTCCGAAGAGGAGTACACTAGAATGTCATCGATATAGACGACAACACAAACATCGATGAGTTCCCGAAGGACATCATTCATGAAGAATTGGAAGGCAGCAGGCGCATTGCACAACCCGAAAGGCATTACCTGGTATTCGAATAATCCATATTTTGTACGGAAGGCTGTTTTCCATTCGTCGCCTTCTTTTACTCGCACCAGATGATATCCCCCCCGAAGATCCAACTTGGTGTATATGCAAGCGTCCTTCACCTGGTCAAGGAGTTCAGGAATCAGAGGCAGAGGATAACGGTTTTTAACCGTTATCTGGTTCAATGCGCGGTAATCGATACAAGTTCTAAGGTCGCCTTCTTTTTTAGGCACGAAGAACAAAGCCGAGGAGGCCGGGGACTTTGACGGGCGAATAAAACCATTGGCGAGGTATTGATCCAAATATTGTCTCAAATGCAGGTTCTCAGGTTCGGTAAGGGCATAAATCCTGCTACAAGGGGGTTGTGCACCGGGCACCAGATCGGTTTGGCAATCGTACGACCGGTGAGGAGGTAACGTGTTGGCCTGTTCCTTTTGGAAGACGTCCTGAAAGTCCTGGTATTCCGGAGGTAATTGCATGGAGGCAGAGGTTACAGATGCCACATTAATCTTCAGGTTTTCTGGGTAGCATGTTTGTGCACAATCCGGAAGGTTATTCTCTTAGCTCGCCAATCAATTCGAGGATTATGTGTCTCTAACCAAGGAATTCCAAGAATAACCTGAAACTGTGGAGCCTTGATTACATCAAACACAATTGCCTCCCGATGGCCGTCAGGACCAATAAGAGTCACCCCAGTAGTGGAATGTGTTACCGGTCCAGAGGCAATTTCAGTTCCATCGACTGTGGTGATGACATCTTTGCTGGTTTTAGGACGGAGAGGGAGGTTAATCCTAGAGGCCAATTCACGATCCACATAGTTTCCAATAGCCCCACTATCGATGTATGCCTTTATTGCATGCAACCGCTTAGGCTTTTCTGGATCTACGAGAGCCATTGGCACAATGAAATGCGAGGTCTGAGAGTTAGTTTTCAAGCTCGGCAAGCGGACCCCTACGCTTGTCGGGCTGAGTCGTTTCCCGAATCAGAGTCTTCATGGTTTTTATCAGCGGCTCCTACCGCTTTTCGGGGCGGTTTTGCCGGGCAATTTCGTAGAAAGTGTCCAGAGTTCCCACAATAAAGACATAATTTTAACTGCCGCCTCCTTTCACGTTCCTTTTGAGTTAAGGGTTCTTTAACCCCTCCAATTTGCATAGGCTCAGAGACATCAACTCCCTTGGGGTTAGCATGGGTCTTGACCAACACCCGGGTCTCAAACCTGGACCGATCTGTTTTTCTGTTTTGAAGTCTGTGATCCAATTGGACCACTAAGTCTATATATTCTGTGCATTCTTGGGGCGGATTTACAACTTGGGCCAAGGCATCCTTAAGTTCTCTGCGTAGACCTCGATAAAATAACGTGACTCTTTTATCCTCTGGCCATCCCGTTTCCATAATTAGTCTATTAAAGGTTGCAATATAGGATAGGAGGTCCTGATTGCCCTGTCGCAGGGATAGAAGTTCGTCATCCAGAGCCTGCCCCTGAGGGTGTCGAGCAAATAACCTTTCCATGCTTGCTTGAAATCCTTGAAAATCACAGAGAATCGGGTCATCTTGAGTAACCAGTGGAACTGACCAATCGGCAGCGCAGCCGCTGAGATATGACAATACAAAGGCTACTTTGGTCTGATCATTAGGGAAGGCCCCAGGTCTGCATAGGAAGTGCAAACGACACTGATTCATGAATACGGCGAATCGTTTGGGGTCCCCAGCAAAGCGTTCAGGTGGGGCGAGCGGCATGTTTCCAGGTAGATTAATCTGCACAGGGTTACTGGGAACCACAGGAACGGGGTTCCCTCCGGAACAGGGTAGAGGAGTTTGTCCAGCTTGACATTGCAAAAGCTGTCTGGCCAGGTCATCAGTTCTTTCCTTTGATATTATTAATTCCCTCATGAGGGCATTCGTCTCTTGACGAGCGGCATGTTCTTCGGCCCGTAATTCCCCCAGTAATTGGGCCAACTGATCAGTCTCAGAAGTTTCCATAGCGCCTGGGTGGGAATGTGTAGGAAGGCTTTGCGTTCTGTAACGCTCACCTGACTCCCACGGGGGCGCTGGCTTGGTTCGCGCTGCTGTGACCTCGTCTAAGGTGATGCGCAGGGTTCAGAAGACGGACTGGACCGGGCCCCAGATCTGGCTTGTCTGACTCGCAGAAGTATCCTTCTGTAGGTGAGAATATGGGCTTAACTGTCTGCGGGGTAATGCAATCGGCCTCCCACTTACCCCTCTCACCCTCCTCAAAACCCTTCTGTGCTTCCCCGTAGCGTCTCACCTTAGGGTCTGGAAGGACGAGCTCTCCATCCTGCTTCTGATGCAGGGGCGCGTTGGTATCCAGTTACGTCACTGGATTTTCGGATGGGTGAGAACCAAACTTGCTTGGCTTCCAGGTAAGTTTTCTATAAGTGGTTCCCCTTGTGTCCATGCATTAATGTTCTAATGCTAGTGTCTTTTTCCCTATAGGGGCCGGGGTACGGAATGCCGGGGAACAGGCACCGACCCGAGGTGAGCGGTGAAATCCTTGTGGAAATCAGGTAAGTCTTTAATGAGTGTTTTGGTAATGTCTTTTCATTCACTCATTAACACTGATGTCTTTTTCCCCTTAGGGCCGGGGTCCGAAAATGCCTGGATGCGGCGCGGACCCGAAATGAAAAGGGAATGACCCAACAGGTAAGTCTTGACATGGAGTTTTAGCTTCCCTTTTCCCTTCTTTCTCTCACCTTTGTTCTTGTCTTTTCTCCCTAGGCGCGGGGGTGCGACTGCGAATCCGGATGGTCGCTGCTGAACATGGAGGCACCCTGTAAAGGTGAGTAGAATGCGGCGCTGCAGCGATCGATGTGATGTGCTTTTAAAAACAAATGTCTTCCTTTTCAGGATTGTCGGCGAAATGTCTCTGGGATGCAGATTTAGCAGGTGAGGCCTTTTCCTTCTTCTGTTCTCTTGTTCCCTTCCTTTGCAGGTGATTCAGGATGCTGGCAGGTGTGGCAGAAGTCAAGATGCAGGAGCAGACACGGTGAGCGTCCAGCTGCTAGATGCAGAACAACGCGAAGCACGTGTGGCTGATCGGGTGTGGTTTAAATAGCCTTGGAAGAAGTTCCTAGAATGTGTCCTTCCTCCAATCAGGTATGTATCCTTCCCCGACCACGCCCGGGTGGTAAATGAGTCCAACAGGTAAAGTAGTTCCTTTCAGGCCTCAAGGAGGCCGGGGTTCTGCAGCATGTTCTGCATCAGGTAAGTGCACCCAAACACTTTCATAATGAGCCTGGCGCCCATGGCGCCAGGACTGACGTTTTCTATGAGCCGGGCGCCATAGGCGCCAGGACGCTGTCCAAAGGGCCCGTATAAGGGGTTGCTGGGACCTTCCCCGGGGACTTGATGTCCGCTTTCAGGGTCGCAGGGCCTGAGCCGGCTCCCCGGGAGCGGGCATCGTGACAACTAGATACCCTCCCACTCGCTCATTATAACATACAACCGTGGGACCGAATAATTCTAAAAGTTTGGCCGGTCTTTTCTTTCATCAGACACAGTGCTCGAAATCCTCCTTCCTCTGAACCTTTTTTTCTCCATGGTATTACTTCTCCATCGGTGGTGGGACCATCAGTGTTAAAACCTAATCTGTCCCAGTCCCCTCCTTCAACAAGACTCAGAATCAGAGGACTCAGAGGATTTTGAAACCTTATCCAAAGGGGTTGAGAGTTGTTTATTTTCTGATTCAGACACCACAGGGGGAACCTTTACACCCCCAGAAGAAAAGGCTGATCTAGCCAATATCAGCGCCCAAATGGCAGCTCATCAGATACAAGCCGAAAACAGACTCCTGGAAAATCTAACTAGATTAGCTGAATTGCAAGCAAGGCCTTTACTACCAGAAGGTGTACTTTAACCATATGTCGAAGGCGAAGATTTGGGAAATCTTTTCCTAAACTTCAAACGCCTGGCTGAACAATTTGGGTGGGGAGAGAGCCTTAAGAAATGCTATTTGGGACCCTTGTTAAAAGGGGAACTCCAAAATTCCTATCAACTTCTCAACCTTGCACAGGGAGCCTCGTTCCTAGCCATCAAGGAAGGCTTGTTGAAAAGAGTAGGGCAAACCTCCAATTTTTAATGGCAGAAATGGTGAGCCATTAGGTTGAACCCGAGAGAAATTCCTTGAGATGGGTGAACAGGTCAAAAACACGATGACCCTATGTACTAATGATAAAACTCTAGAAGAACTGACCGAGATGATTAACTTTGAACAATTTACAAATTCCTTACTCCCTTTTTTGATAAAATCCGTCCTTCAATTAAATTGACATACCCTAGCCATGGCCATTGAGACTGCGCAAAACCACTCTGATGCGGCTAAATACTTCCAGCCAGCCCATTGATGGGAAGATCGAAGAGATCATAAACCCATTCATAGCCCTCAACCCTAGGGAATAGATAAACAAATGAGGTCATATAGAGTCAAGGAAGGGATGCCTCGAGAAAGAGTAGAGATCAAGAAACCGGATCCAAAACCTAAAGTGAAAGCAGAAGGGAGAAAGTAAAAGGAACCAAACCACCTCCTCTTGTCTGTTTTTCATGAAGAGAAACAGGACATCTAGCTAGACACTGTCCAAAGAATATAAAAGACAAACCCATGGAAATAGGCTGCTTGAGGGTGAAGATTTGGAAGAAGCTGAGGAAGAGATAGAGACCTTTAGCATCTGCTTATGTCAAACCCCTACCGAGTTCACCTATGAAAAGGCTTGGGTGAATGGGAAACAGGTAAGGGCCTGAATTGACTTAGTTAATGTTAATGTTAAAGGATATTTGTACCGCACACTATCACCACCGGTGTGGTCCCCTGGCGCTCTTGCGGCTCAGAAAAGGGAAGAGGGTGAGTTAGTGGGAGTAAGCAGGAAAAGTGCAAGAGAGCAGTGATGTGCCATTGGCAGCCTCAACACGGTTAACACCGTTCGCTGGGCTTCAGGTGTTTTCCAGTCGGTAGATGTTGTGTGCTGTTGTGCGGTTTGTTTTGTTGTTGCGGTGTAGTGAAGTTTGTGCGGTTTGTTGTGGTATAGGGTTGTGGTTGTGTTTGTTTAGAATTTTAGAGGTGTTTGCGGAGGGGTGAAATTGTTAGTGGGTTGGTTATTGGCATCGCTGTTTAGAAACAATGTGTTCCATTTCCACGTTCTTACTAGATGTGGTGTGTGAATATTCTGTATTTCTATCTAGATAGTTTCTGGCTAATATTCATAATCCTTTCTATATGTGAGGCCCACCAAATGTAACAGCTGTACCCAAATGTGGCACTGGTCCACCTTCGAAATCATGTCTATATGTGAAGCAAGCTAGTGTTCAAAGTTCTATGTGAGTTTGGCTTTGACAGTAATCCCGATGCACTCTAGATGAGACACTGGCTAACAATCGTTATTCTATCTAGATGTGGCACTGGCCAACATTCACACTCCTATTTAGTTGTGATGCAGGCTATTGTTCACAGTCCTATCTAAGTGTGGCACTTGCCAACATTCACTATTCCATCTGAGTGTGGCATTTGCTAACCTTGATAATCCTATCTAGATGTGACTCAGGCCGATGTTCACTATTCCATCTAAGTGTGGCATATGCTATAATTCACAATTCCATCTAAGAGTGGGGTATGCAAACCTTCACACGTTCTATCTAGATGTGACGCAGGCCAGCGCCCACGATCCCATCTGGATGCGACACAGTCTAATGCTTACAATCCTATCTAGATGAACAGGCTAATGCTCACGATCCTATCTAGATGCGACGCAGGCTAACGTACATGATTACATCTAGGTGTGACACATGCTAACATTCACAATTACTTTTAAGTGTGGCACATGGTAGGGTGGCGCTGTTGAGCAGCCCAAGATGGCTGCTTGACTCTTGAGCTCTGTGTGGCTCTGGTGAAAATACGCCTTCAACTGCGGATGACTCCATCCTGAACAGCCCTCGCTTGTCTGATCTGCTGCTTCTACACTTTTGTCTGCATCACGGGAAAATTCTGGCCTGAATCGGACCCTGGAAGCCCGTGCACGGATCCTCTACAGCTGCGGCCTCTTAGCCTGCCGTGGCCTTGGCGCACACCCGGCTCCTTCCCCCTCCGCTCCGGCTCCAGGTGCCTGCAACTGGTGTGGTAGCGCGGGACGGGACGCCCAAGTGCCCTGCCCCCACCCCTCCTCCGAGGGCCCTCACTGTGTTGGCCGCATCTGGCCCTGGGGGGTGGCTCTGCGCCTTCAGCCGTGGCGGCCCTTCCTCCTGGAGCTGTTGCGTGAACGGGTCCCCTGCAGGGGCCTGCGCTGGAGCGCGCCCCGGCCCCTTCCTGGACTTCAACTACCGGATCCTGCTACATCGAGCTGCGCAGAGCAGCTGGGCTGGAGCCTAGCTGCCGCGCGGAGCTGAGGCTCGTGCAAACCAGGTGAGGAGCGGGTGGGGGTCTACATTGGGGGAGCCGCGGCCCCTCCTGGACTTTCCATTGGCCCGCTGCCCAGCTGTGAATTGGGTCCACGGGACCTCTCCGCCTTCTCTACCTTGGCCCATAAGACTCCCCCTGCCCATTCTGGAGAGCGCGCCCAGGGGAACTCGTGCTGCCGGCGCCGGTCACCCCTCCATCTCCGCGCACTGGGGCCCTGGGCTGCGGCATAACCCCACTGGCTGCTGAACATTCTCAGAATAGAGGCCCCTCCGAGCGTCTACACTTGGCACCCATTTCATCCCAAATTTGCGGCGCCTGTGCTCCTGGGGAGGTGTAACCTAGTGGACTGATCTCATACAGCGCCTCCCAACCATATGAAGGAGAGAATCCTCACGCCACAGCTATTACTTGCAACCGTTGGTTGGCGACTTCTCCTACTTGGCCCCACGGGTGGCCCAACGCTTGCTGTCCAGCTGCACCCCCCTCGCTTCTACTGCTGCCAGAGGCTGACCTCCCACTCGCCACGGGGGTGGCGCCCGCGGTTCTCCGACATCCTAGACCCTTGGCCGCCCATTCTTCTCCACTGACTGCTCTGGTGGGCCCCCGCCACCTCCAGGTCTGTGCCAGTAATGCCAAATAGATCTAAGGGGGCCTCTGGGAGGGGAGCCATGGATACATTTACCAAGTCTGTTCCAAGGGCGGAGGCGAGGCACACATCATCCTTGCAGGAGGATCCTGAAACTGATCCTCACTCTGGTGCGAGGACCCCCGATCTGACTACACTCATGGAGTCTATGGCCAAGAATTTTGCCTCCTTCCATGAGAAATTAGACAACATTAATGCTAATTTCGCCTCCCTAAAAACCCGAGTGGATCAGGCAGGTACCAGGATTACTGAAGCTGAAAACAGGATATCAACGAATGAAGATGAGATCCATGTGCTACAGAACACTGTTGCCTCCTTGTCGTGCGACATGAAGAGTGTGAGAGCCAAGTGTGACGACCTCGAATCGCGCTCTCGCTGAACAACCTGCGCATTATTGGGGTTCCTGAGAACGCTCTTAAGGGGTGCATGGAGGACGCCGTCGAGGCCTTACTCAAAGATCTACTGAGCAATCTGGCTCTCTCACCGTACTTTACTGTTGAACCCGCACACAGAGCCTTATCAGCGCGCCCCAAGCCGGGGATATCCCAAGGCCCATCATCGCCAGGATTCTCAACTACCGGGACAGAGACCTTATCCTCTGCCTGTGCGTGAGAAGGGAGACCTACGCCTCGACTCCCACTCCATCAGGATTTTCCCAGACTTTTTAATAGCGGTACAACAGGAGAGGCGCCAATTCTTTGGGGTTAAGAAACTACTTAGAGAACGCAATGTCCCATAAGCCATTCTGTTCCCGGCACGTCTCAAAATTACTCACAACGGCAAACTGTACTTCTTTACTGTGCCGGACGAAGTGGTGAAATTCATGGAGGCACACATACCACTTCATAATCCGGCAGGTGACCGCGCCAACGATGACTAACCGAATGCGACTCAGCCCGACATGGCTCATCTTGTCTAGTAATCCTTGATTCTGTATGTGATGATGGCAATAATCTACTGCTAACCATGCGAGCTAGGACCCTTCCACATACATCCAGGCTATGGCCCAGCTCTGGTACTGTGGTCATTGATCTCCTTCTCCCTCCGAGGGGTGGAGCTGGACTCTGGTCTTGGATACTTCTTCAGTGTCACTTTGCTTCCAATAATTTACTGGCTTTGGGGCCCAACACAGGCTCCCTCTACCGCAGAAACCTGTCTCTGACAGCCCACGCTGTCTTGCATGACGTTCAAATGGCCGTCCACACGGCAACAGTGCGCCTCACTGCAATTGCAATGCTTATGTTTTGTTGGATGTTACTGCTTGTTGACCCCAGTTGGGCCTTGGAAGGGGCATATCCCCGTTGGATTTTCCCCTCCGACCTCTACTTCTCAATGAGTGTCAGTTTAGTTGGTGGCACCTGCATATGGAGGGGGGGGTTTCCACTGCAAGTTGGGGGTGGGCAGTGAGGGTGAGGGGCGGTATTGTTGGGGATCGGGGTAATGGTATTGTAAAAGACTGGGGCAGACTGGCAGAACACACAACATCGGGGCGCCTCAGCTGGGGCTTGCCTCACTCTCCATGTACGTTTCGACAACAGTGGTGGGATGTACCCTAGTCTCTTGAAATGCCTACGACAGTGATGTCTTGGAATGTCTGGGGTTTAAGTAACTACAACAAGGCCCACAAAATCATGGCCCACGCCAGTAGACATGGATGCAAAATATTACTCTTGCAGGAAACGCACTCTACGGGCCCTCTGACCAAGTGTATGGCACCATCATGGGGTCCCCATAGATATTCCACCTCTTATTCGACTCGGGCCAGAGGGGTCTTGACAATGATCCATAGGTCACTTAAGTTTGTACTCCATAAGAGCTATATAGACCCAGAGGGGAGATATATTATACTACACTGCACAATAGCTAACAGGCAATACTTATTAGTGAATACTTATGGCCCTAATGTGGACTCTCCCGACTTTGTCGACCAGGTGGTATCCATATTGTTGGGCTATGTGGGGGTGCAGATCATCTAGGGGGGGACATGAATTTTATATTAGACAGCACACTGTACAGAACAGGCACAGCCCTCAGACCTACAAGATCCTCTCCGTGCCCAGGGCCAACCGTGCTGGGGGGGGGGTGTGGCCCTTATCTTCCCTGAGTGGATTCCTGTCACTGATATTCCCACGCAGACCTACTCCTCTTTTGAATATCTTGTCTGCCGACTCTCTCTCTCTCCTAGCCACTCCCTTAACGTGGCTACTATCTATCGGTCACCTGGTCAAATTTCCTCCTTCCTCTCCGAGTGGTCTGACCTCTCCTGCTCACTCCTGTCCTCAACCACTCAACTCCTCTTTCTTGGAGACTTCAACATTCACCTGGATGCCGCCTGTCCCCCCTCTGGACTCTTTCGCAACCTCTGCAACTCTCTCTCACTCTCTATTCTCCCGTCTGGGCCGACCCATTCTGCTGGGCACACTCTTGATGCCCTGATCTCTTCTGACCTTCCCCTCTCTGTCCCTCTCTCCACTCCTCTCTCCTGGAGTGATCACTTTCTCCTCTCCTCCCACCTTACCCTCCCTACCCCACAGGCAAAGCCACCCTCATCACTGCCATCTTCCTTCTCGGTCATCCGACCCATGAGGTGTATGTCAGTTGAGGCTTTCGCTGCCACCTTCTCCCCCCCTCTTCCCCACTCGGCTGACTCCCACCCTGACACAGCCCTCTCCACTCTCTACTCTGCTATATCTGATACTCTTGATATCCTTGCCCCTGTCATGAGAATCCGCCTGAAGCCCAAAGCCAAATGTAACTCCTGGTCTGACTCGGATCTCGTCACCCTTAAACGCATGTGCAGGGTGGCAGAGAGGAAATGGCGTGCTTCATGTTCATCCTCTGACAAACTGGCCTGTCGCCTGCTCCAAAGGCAATACCGGCTCTCTGTTCTCACCAAGAAGAGAGCCCTTATCCAAGCCCGCATCACTGCGGCATCTAACAATTCGGCTGAACTCTTTAAAATCTGCAAGGAGCTGGCCAACCCTGCTGCAGTCTCTACCTCTCCTGTCCCCTCCCAGGCCCTCTGTACGGCATTGGCCTCTCACTTCATTTCAAAAACTCAGGACATCCTGTCCTCACTCTCCTCCCATCACCTCCCCCCCTCTATTCTCTATTCCCTGCCCGTCCTCTGGCCCTTCTGCAGCCACCCCTCCTCTCTCCTTCTCTGCCTTTCCCCTTTTTCTGCTGATGAGGTTTCGAGACAAGTCCGATCTATGAAAGTCTTGTCAACAGAGGTCCACCCCTGCTCCTCCAAAACTATTAAGGACCACATCGACTCCTTGGCTCCTGCCCTTGCTGACTTCTGCAAACACTCCTACGCCTCTGGAGTCTTCCCATCCCCTCTCAAGCACTCCCTTGTGCACCCCCTTCTTAAGAAACCCTCTTCTGACCCGTCCTGCCCAGCTAACTATCGCCCTATCTCTATCACTCCTTTCCTGGGCAACCTCCTGGAGAAACTTGCCATCTCCCAGCTTAATGTCCATGCCGAATCTGTTGGCAGCCTTCATGACCATCAGTCTGGCTTCAGAGCTGCCAGAAGCACGGAAACTGCTCTCCTGAACATCCGTGAGGACCTGCTCTCGAACCTTGACTCTAACATTCCATGTGTTCTCATTTTGCTTAATCTCTCTTCTGCCTTTGATACTGTCAACCATACCATCCTGCTCAACCGTTTACATGATAACCTGGGTATCACTGGTCAGGCTCTGGTTTGGCTGACCTCTTTCCTCTCAAATCGACCCTCCCAGGTCCAACTGGGGTCTTTCCTGTTTGACATCATTTTCTCTACCTGTGGTGTCCCCCAGGGTTCTAACCTCTCTCCCTGGCTGTTCAACCAGTATCTGGCACTTCTCGCCCACCACATCGCTGCTCTCTGCCCCAACTTTCAGTGCCATGCGGATGATACCCAGCTCATTTTCAGGCTACCCTCGGCCTCCTCTTCTCCTTCCCTCATCTCTGACTGTCTTTCTGCTATCCAGAAATGGTGTGCCGCCAACGATCTCTGCCTTAATGCCAGTAAGACCTAGATTCTACTCATCGGCACACCCACTCCCTCCTTCTCTGCAGCTCTCTGGCCGGCCTCTCTTGGCCCTCTTCCTGCTCCTACCTGCAAGGCAAAAAACCTCGGGGTCATCTTCGACTCCACACTCTCCTTCTCTCCTTACATTTCTGACGTTTCTAAGAAGTCACACTACCAGCTGCACCTCCTCAGAGGTATCCTTCCTTTCCTCTCCTTCCCCCAGAAGCTCAATATCCCCAGAGCCCTGTTTCTCTCGAAGCTGGACTACTGTAACAGCCTCTATCTAAATCTTCCTGCCTCTACTCTCCGCCCTCTGCAACTCATCCAGAACAGGACTGCGAGACTTGTCCTTGGCCTTAGGTCCAGGGACCGTATCTCTCCAGGACTGAAATCGCTACACTGGCTCCCTGTGGCTGGGAGGATTAAGTTCAAAACCCTCTGCATTGTCCACAAGGCCTTCTGGGGCCTGGGGCCAAAATACCTTCAACTCTCCCTTCCTAAATATCTTCCTTCTCGAGCACTTCGCTCATCCGCCTCCAACTCCCTCAGGGTCAGCCGCTTCTCCAAGGAACGAGTTGGGGGGGAGATCTCTCTCCGCAGCAGGGGCCTCCCTCTGGAACAGCCTTCCAGCCTCCCTGAAACTTGAGGAGAACCATCTCCGGTTCCGGAAGCACCTCAAAACCTTCCTCTTTGCTTCTGCTTTTTCTCCCCCTCTCCCCTGCTAAATCACTGAAACTGTACTGAACCAGCAACTGGGCCACTCACCAATCTCGGTCCTTGGCCCAGCCACTCTCCCCTGCACTGCCTTCCTGGCAACCCCTGCACTGCGGGACTGTCTCTGTATCCCTACAGCCCCCCTTCCCAGCACTTGTCTGCACTTATCTTGCACTTGCCACCAGCTGGCCCTTATTATTTATCCTGTTTGTCACTAACCCTGTACTGCACTTTCCCCTCTCCCTTTCCCCCTCGCACTTTTCCTGTCCCCCCTACCCATGCACTTGCGCGATCTGAATGACACCTGGCCTAGTAGGATCGTTGTCTGTCTCCCCTTGTTCCCCCCTCTCTGCCTCGTCGCGCCTTGAAACACTTGTGTATAGGCGCGTTACAAATGCCATATCATATCATATCATATCACCGCGGCGCGCAGACTCCTAGTACACAGCACAACACTTGACATTCGAGACGCATGGCGGGCACTGCATCCACAGATCGTGAGTACACCCACTACTCCTGAGTGCATGATAGCTCCTCCAGAATTGACATGTTCCTTCTGTCTAGAACTCTGCTGGGGAGGGTGGTCGAAACTCAGATACTAGCACGCACCCTATCAGACCATTCGCCGATCCGGATATCCCTAGAATTAGGGGTCCATGCCCCTACCATTAACACATGGCATTTCATGTCCTTACCCCTACAGGATATAGTATTCAAGGCTGATATTCTTTCCGACATCCAGTCCTATTTTGAGCTTAATACACCCCAGTCCACCTCCTTGGGGGTCCGTTGGGAGGCTTTCAAAGTTTCATCAGGGGAATGTCCATATCAAGGGAGGCGGGAGTTCTCAAAGCTATAAGAGCAGCCCTTGCCCACTTTGAAGCCAAATTACGCGAACTAGAAAGTGCTCACCCTTCATCTGTTGACACTGCCATCCTCTCCCAGATCAGCAAAGAACTCCAATTCTTTAATGAACAGGCCACCAGGAAAGTTCAATACTTCAGCCGTCCACAGGCGGCCGGGTAATACGGAGTGGGGGATAGACCCGGCAGGACGCTGACTGCATTGGCTAGGGGTGAGTGGGGCCAAACTCAGATTACATGCGTCAAGGACAACCTGGGGTCGGAACGGTGGTCTGACCAGCAAATCTTAGAAGTCTTCACGGACTTCTACTCAGAGCTGTATTCTCAACCACCTGAGCACAGTGAGTCCCATATGTGTGACCTCCTCGAGCAGATTCCCACGACTCTCGTCTCCCCCTCAACCAGAGACCAACTGGACTCCTCCATCCTGTTGGACGAAATAGTTGAGGCTATATCCAAATTCCCCAAAGGAAAAGCACCTGGTCCCGAGGGGCTGACAGCAGAGTTTTATCAGGAGCACAAAGCCATTTTGGTCCCCAAATTACTCGAAGTTTGGAACGAGTCACTCTTGTTAGGCACCCTTCTCCCAACACTGCGTGAGGCCGTTATAACGTTATAACCCGGTAAACTCACTGATGAGTGCGGATCATACAGGCCCCTCTCGCTAATGAATTTGGACACCAAAATATTCGCCAAAGTAGTTACCAACCGCTTCCCCCCGGTCATGTCATACATGGTCCACGACGACCAGTCAGGCTTTTTACCTGGGAGATCAACATCCCACAACATTAGAAGGTTGCTTAATGTGATGTCGCGCATTGACCAAGGTGCAAGCACAGTCGCGGTCACGCTGGATGCCCAGAAGGCGTTCGACATGGTGTCCTGGAAGTATTTGTGGTTGGTGTTGGAAACTATGGGTTTAGGGCCTAACATGATTGCATATATTAAGTTGCTGTACACTTCCCCGGTGGCCAGGGTTCAAGTTAACTCCCAGACGTCCGGTCTGTTCCCTCTCTTTAGAGGCACCCGACAGGGATGCCCATTTTCCCCGATCCTGTTCGCCCTGGCAATAGAGCCAATGGCTGACTACGTCAGGGGGCGGCACACACGCAAGGGGATACGGTTGAAAGACTTCCCTGAGATGGACTCGCTCTATGCAGATGATATGTTACTCTTCATAAGAGACCCAGCTGTTCATCTAGACCCAATCTTACGCAATATCACCCGTATAGGTACATACTCCGGGTTCACTATAAACTATTCTAAATCCGAGATCTTCCCCCTCACCAGCTCCATGCTACAACCCACCACTGAGTACCCGCTCCGCTGGTCCCCGGATGGGATCAAGTATCTGGGAGTCTAGGTGTCCCTGACCAAAGATACAGTACTAGCAGACAACTACCGGGCCGTGGCAGAGCAGGCCGAGGCCAAAATTATGCGCTGGCGTACCCTTCCACTATCACTAGCCAGAAGACTCTTGCTGGTAAAGATGATTTTACTCCCCAAGTTGTTATACATATTCAGTAATGTCCCTGTCTGGCCGGGTAAGAGATACTTCACGAACCTGCACAAGTTGTTCGCTCAATTCTTATGGCACTCTGGTGCGGTGCGTAAGAAGTGGTCAGACATGACACTACCCTACAATAGAGGGGGCTTCACCGCCCCAGACATGCTATGGTATTGGACTGCATCACAGGCACAGTTTGCATCTTACCGGTACCCCGGGCCCCCACCTCGTCCTCACGTCAAGCTGGAAGCTCTGGCCGCGGCAGGCACCAACGTAATATCCTTAATTCTAAACCGGCAGTATGAGCCGGACTCGCCCATTGACCCGGTTCAAATCACGGTGCAGGCCTGGGGTCAGATGTTCAAAACTTGTGCCGAACAGTACCCGTACTACAAGTGGCTCCCGCCTGGAGCTTTCCCGGGCTGGAACCCACACATGATACCGCCCTGGCGCGACACTGGGAGGCCCTGGGATACCGCGCTCTCACTGGTTTCTATCCAGAGGGGCAGTTTATAACACCGCAGACATGGAGGCCGGGTCACTTGAGTTCCGTTCTGGAACTTCTGCAGTTCTACAGACTCTGCGCTGCTTTCCGAAATGCATGGCCTGACTTCCCCAATGAACCCCAGAACTCCCCTGGGATTGCCTACATCGTCAACTCGGGTGGCGCTCGTGGGGTGGTTTCTTCACTATACAAACTCTTACTGACCACTGCCTCCCCCCAGCCATCCAAGGCCTGGGACGACTGGGCATCCGAGCTGGAGTTGGAACTCACTGATCAACAGTGGGAGAGGATGTGCTCTCATACCAACAGGGTTTCCATAAACTTCCGCTACCGCACCATACAATATAAATTGCTAAACAGGCTGTATTACACTCGGCGCAGAATCTCCAGGTTTACGCGCTCTGGCCCTCGACTCTGCCCTCGCTGCGGCACGGAGGATGCTGGTCATTTACACATGTTCTGGGATTGCCCGGGACTTGCCACATTCTGGAGCAAGATCATGGAAACGCTGTCTGTAATCACTGGTTCTGCTGTGGATCCCAACCCCATGGGGGTTTTGTTTGGGTGTGGCAGCCGGGGGGGGGGGCTAAAGATATTGCTAAGTTCCTGAATGTGAGCTGTATAGTAGCTAAGAAATGTGTCTTGCAGAACTGGAAGAGCCCCACCCCCCCTTCATTCCAGAAATGGTTGAATTTACTCACATGGTCCCGAAATTGTGAGGAAGAGTTCCTGGGTATGCTCCCGGCCCACTCTTGCCCCCAAAATATATGGTCCGCCTTCAACAGCTACTTGAATAGCCTAAATGACACTCCACGGTGGGCGAGTCCCCCCATTCCTCTCCGGTAACTGTTTGAGAACTTGATGCTCTGGGATATTTCTTTACTCATCTGCTATTGTCCTACTGTCATTTATATGCCCTTGTATTTATCTATAAATGTACCAAATTTGTTTTGACTGCTCTGATGTATGTGTATCTGTATGCCTCTGTCAACAAAAATAAAAGTTTTAAGAAAATAAAATAACAAAAAAAAAGTGTGGCACATGGTAACATTCACAGTTCTATCTAAGTGTGGCACATACTAACATTCACGATCCTATCTAGATGCGACTCAGGCTAATGTTCACGATTACATCTAGGTGTGCACATGTTAACATTCACAGTTCTAAGTGTGGCACATACTAACATTTCCGATCCTATCTAGATGTGACGCAGGCTAATGTTCACAATTACATCTAGCTGTGGCACATGCTAACATTCACAACTCCATTTGAGTGTGGCGCATGCTAACATTCACAGTTCTATCTAAGTGTGGCACATACTAACATTTGCGATCCTATCTAGATGCGACGCAGGCTAATGTTCATGATTACATCTAGGTGTGGCACATGCTAACATTCACAATTCCATCTAAGTGAGGCACATGCTAGCATTCACAGTTCAGAGGTAGGGTAATGTAGAGTGGCAGGTTTTTGACAGATGATTGTGAAACTAAGGGAAATGAATCCCGCTTGGTGAAATTAGCGCATGAAAAGTGTTTTACAAAGGTTGGCAAGAGTCAACCCGGCAGAGGGATGCTAACAAAAGGGGGTGAGGCCTGAAGTCCGTGTGAACCCGACTGAGCAATGTCCACAGTGAACTGTTTTGCAAAAGTTGGCAAGACTGAAACCGACAGAGCGGGAACAGAGGACACTGCTTCAGGTGTGTTTGTAATATACCAAGAGTCTGTGTTTCGATGTCCGTCTTTGTCTCTACGTCCAATAAGATTTTCATCCCTATTGTCGTTATAGGGGTCTTTTTGTATTGTGCTATTGCTACTCGGATAACACAAAAGGCAAATAAAACTGGTACTATGGTTACTCTCAGCACTTTCAGTCTCCTGGCCATCCAGGATGGTATCCAGGAAAAGATATATGACAGCCAGTCTCCATCTTCTTCTGTCGGGTTTGTCACTGCTTCTATTCTCATGTGTATGTCTCACAATTGTGTGATTGCCTCAGTAAATGTCCTGTTCTCTCCATCATGGGAAGGCACGTATGTGCAAAAGAAAAGCCTGATCTTGGCGTAAACGGCTCCTTCCATGACTGTAAGTAGAACCAGAAAGCATTTGTTCTGTAAGGTCATCAATGTGATGGCCCTCAGTTCTTCTTTGAATGCGTTAAACCCCTTGACAGTGCCTTTTATCATCTGCAACAGTTCCCATCTGGTTATCTGGAACCATTTGGCGTTGACATTGGCCTGGACTCCTGTAACTGCTGACAGAAAGAACATTTCGGTTCCGCTGAACAGTCTGTGCTCCTGTGGTATTGCGTCCATTGCATCTTCCATTTTGGATGACACATAGATTCCTCTTTTTGTTCTTACTAGATCTGCAGACCTCTTCTTACTCTGGTGTGTATTCATCTCTGAGAATGCGTCTACTTTTATGTCTTTTCGAGGCACTACCAATGTTGGTGTGTTCAACTGTACTATGGAGCATGTATGCTCTGGTCCCACAGGCCCAATAGTGGTCCATCAGCACTGCAGTTCCGACCTTCATGTCTGGTATCTTTGATATGTGCTTGAATCTTTTGTTTTCTCCAACTTTCACTGGACCATCATTCTGGAAGCATAAGGATGCACCCTTGAGTGTTCTGATTGGCGTAGGGCCTGCTTCGTTCTCCAACAAGTGAGCAATTTGATGCTTGTTGCCCATTCCTTGAGACAGTCGTAATTTACCTTTTGTACCACTTTAACTGGAACTGTCAGGAGGGCATGTGCTTTGCTCCCTACCGTTGTCTCTTTCCATCCTTCTCCTGTGAATATCTGTCCGTACACTAACAGCAGAGGTCTCTCCCAGCATCCTGGTGTCCCTCCTATCTCCTTTTGTTCTGTCCGTGGGCATTGTAATTCCTTTTGTGCCACTATTCTAACTTTCCCCTTGTTTGGTCCATTGGTGATGTATACTATAATGTTGTTGGTGCTCCAGTGGTTGTCTATCATCTCTTGTGTCTTGATGTAACTATCTCCATACAGGAACGTCTTCCACGACATTCATCTTAATGGGGCCCATTTCCCTGAAATTGACCCCTTATGGCGCAGAGAGCTCAGTGCATAAGGCATTGCGCTCTGGCTCAGCTGGCTGCTGGAATCTCTGTGCCTATAAATGTTCTGAAGGCACTCATGGCATTGGGGATGAGAGAACAGATATAGCAGCTCTCCCTCGTTGCCTCTCTCCCCACCTTGATCATGTGTTGATACCACATGTTGTTAGATGATCTGCTAGATAAGCATTTACGTGTTCATAATCTGTGTCTGCGCTTCACCTGAGACTTTTTACTTCTCTGGCAGAGCTATTCATTTGACCCGATAGTGTTTTCCAGGTAGCAGGCATAGAGGTTGGGTTAGCGGGAACCAAAGTATATGCATTAGACAACGCAATCATTTGCAATGCAGTGAGGGTAAAGAGATAGAGACAGCAGAAGGCAAAAAATAACAACACAATGAATCTCGCAGTGACTTCAGTGTTCTGCACTGCTGCACTACTTTTGTATTGTCCACAGAGTCTATAAAACTATTACAAAAAGTATTTGGCATACATTATCATTGCTGTAGTTTGTTAGTCAATCTCTACGGCGATAAGGCAGTGCAAGTGCTGTAAGAAAAAAACGTTTTTCGGGTTATTGAGCCAATGCTGGGTACGTGTGTGCAAAGTAAAGAAGGAAAGCATAAAAAAACACTTATGACGGTATCATTGGGTCAGAAGTTAAGAATATTTTTTAGGAAAGTGCGTCTTCAGAGGTGTGCAGGTATACAAGTATTCACCACAAATCAGGCCAACTTTCATGATGAATACCTAGTATAAGAAATTACAGTGTGCCTAATCTAGCTCTTCCCTTTGCTCTTGTCTAACTGTAGTCTGCGATGTGGTCTGCATGCAATGTTGTGGCTATTCTCCCTGTGGTTCTCCTTCTTGTCTTTGATCCTCTACCAGTTGAGTCGCGTGGGTCTCACCTCTGCAGGGCTTGACGTCTCCAATATAGTTCCAGGCCTTATTTCCAGCAAGCTTTGCCGCCCTGTCCGTGGCTTGCTCTACTTCATAAGGTCCTTCGAATCTGGGCTTAAACCAGGAGCAAACACAGTTCCTTAGGAGGACCTGGTTGCCAAGATAGAGTTGTGATGGCTGAAGCAATTCAGAGTCTGTTACTTGGGCACTATCTTCCTCAACCTTCTCTGACCTCCACCACCAGGACGACTGGAGCTATTGAGAGATAAAAGAAGCACCAGCCATCATTAAAGCAACATAGTTGCGCATTTCATCACCTAGGACAGTAGATGTGCTCTGGGCATCTGTCAGTGTTCTAGTGGGAGGAGCAAATGGGAGTTGCATGTGTCATTCTGTTACCATCTCATGTGGGGTTAAATGATAGTTAGATCTGGGCTCAGTGCTCAATGAGAACAAGGCTAAGGGCAGGCAATGGAGCCATCCCTTCTTTAACGTTGCTTTTATTTTGTCTATTTTTTCCTTGAGCAGGCCATTGAGATGTTCACAAACCCTGTTCACTTGCGTATGATAAGCGCAGCAAAACTTGTGATTGATTCCCAACAGGTTTGTGAGGTGCTCAAAAATCTAATTTACAAAGTGAGGTCCATTGTCCGAACGCAAGACCTCGAACACCCCACATCATGGGAACACCTCTGTGACAAGGAATTTAGCCGCACTCAGGGCATTGGGGTGTGAGCCTGGACCAGCTTCGATCCAGCAGGAAAAAGGGCATATGACCACAATCATGCAGCGGTACCTTTAGCAGACTTGGATCATGTCCACATAACCTAGGTAAAGATGTTGAAAAGGCCCAATAGAGTGTGGTATTTGTGAGAAACCAAAGGGTGTCTCACCCATTAGCCCTTGGGGACTTGTCAACCAGGTGGCCAGGACACGGCCATCACTTTTGGATCCAGGATCACCTGGGTGAGGGGTCTTCAGGGAGTGGGGGTTAGGCAGCCGATGGTGAGACACTATATTCCCCCCTATTTTGGTTATCCAATCCATCTGATGTTTTAGGATGCTCCGAGGTCCCAACCCCCCCTTTTTCACAAACACTGGGATGAGGAAGAGGGTGACTAAGAGTAACAACATTAACTTTGACACATCGTACTGGACATGTCCTGCTAATCGGGTCAGGCAAAGTCAGGCACTTGATTCTAAGTCTATACACTTGATACCAATTAGCTCTCCTCACACGAATAATAGGCAGAACCCAAAGACACACTCTGAGCAAGGCGGAACACGAGTACGAACAGGGCTTCTGGGAAAAAGGCAAACCTACTGGAGCAGAGCGACGGATCAAGCGATGAGAGCAGCGGGTCAAAAAACCCCAAGAGTTTCCTACTGTAGGTCGTTGCCTCTGACAGACCATGAAAAACATGTGAAGAAGGCCAGATCCCACAAGTGAAGACTGCATTGTGTTTCAAGGATGCCAGTGACCCTTCCGGGTGAACGGCAGAGTTGGGGAGGCAAAGCCAAGCCTGTGGTACTAACCTTGACTCGTGAATTGGGAATCGCTAAATCAAGAAGAGACGCACACAGTCGGTGAGTTGGCAAGCGACCTGAAAGACCAGTGTGTGTTAAGATTTGAAGTAGCAACATTATATCGCAAGTTAAAGCTACATGCGTTTGAATGAGACGCGAGGAAGGGTAGACCTGTGAATGAAGTTTGAAGTAAAAGACAGCTGAGAAATCAGCGATACTAAGTAACGGAGTGGTCCAGCGACAGGAAGTAGCCCACTCGAAAGTCTCTGTGAAAAGTAAATTGTTTGAAGCGATAAAGCGAATGAAAAGCACAAGGGAAATAAAGAAGGTTAACTCCTAGACAAGGGGAAAGTGAAAGTTGAACTGTAAACTTTGAGTCGAAGTAGTCCTGGAGTGGTCTGTAAAGAAAGCCACGCACATTCGAAAGTCTTCGACATCCAAAAGTGGTCTGAGCCCAACGGAGGGAGACCCGAAGTGAAATAGGCTTGGGTAAGGGAGCCCCCTTGCAACTTTGTGTTGAACGCTATCATGAAGAGGTCTGAGCCCGACAGAGGGAGACCTAGGAGAACTCTATGGTGAAAGGTCTGAGCCCGACAGAGGGGGACCTTCGTGAACTTTTTGGTTGAAACATTATTTTGGAAGTCAAGAAAAGAGACTTAAATGTGGAAGGTCACACAGGCCTCGATCCACCTTTTGGAACTGTTTATTTTGTTGGAAACCGAGCCAGATTGTGCCATCCTGCCTACACGGACATCCTTACTCCGTGAGGTCTAACGTAGGGAGGAGAGCTGGTTGGACCACATTTATACATATGAAGAGTGATTTTTCCTTTTGAATACATTTCTCCTTTTTACACCTTTTTGTACAATATATAGGGCAGGCATTAGGTTTTGTTAGCATAGGCTATTTTGATTTGACGGACTCCACTAGGACTGAGTTATTTAATATTTGATGGTCGAGACTACTCCCATCTCAGTTGTAGGGAAAAATAGGAGCTTTTCCAACACCAAACATTTCAATAAAGGTTTTACAAATTATACCCATTGTGTCAGTGTCATACTTGTAATAACATGCCTCCCCTACATATTGTTCCAGGCACTACATGCAAAGTGTGGCCCACAGTATACTTCTGGCATACAACGCAAGAATCCCTTAATGTGGTGACAAATTCTGCCAAATTGGTGCAGAACCAGTCTTCTCCAATGTGCGCAGCAAGGAGATCCTTGCAAAGGTGAGTAGGATAATGCAGCTGCGTTAGCCCAATCTGCAAAAATGAAGCAGGAAGTACTGTGTTTCCTGTGTTTTCCTATCTCCAAAGTGCATCTGTAGGGGATATTGAACATCCTCTCTTTACCCACAATTCCTTCACTTCTACTGGTGCCTGCTCTTGGAACTGTACTATTTGGGTAATGGGCAATGAATTATATCCTTCTCTCAATATCAGGTTATGCATGTGCATTCGTGTGTTGGATGGAGTGTCAAACGCCATTATTTTGATAAAATATGCTGCTCACTTTGCTTCTGCATCTGTGTTGCCACAGGAGATCACGTCCTCCCCCCTCGTGTATGCCTGGCACTTCACGACAGCTATGGCTAATGGGAGTTGTAGTGCGTCTATGAGTCTGGCCAATGGGGGCATGTGCTGTACTGGTGTGCCGTCAGCACGTCGATAGCCCCTCCTTTTCCAACATGGCAATCCTGAGTGCACTGTTGACGTCACGTATGTGGAGTCAGCGTACACAGTAATCTCCTACTCTTTTGCTTCTAATGCTATGATGAGAGCCAGTATTTCTGCTGCTTGCGCTGAAAAATGCAAAGGCAGTCCGGCAATTGCTACTATTTCTACTGCTCCACTTGGTTTTATTTTTACTCGTCTGGTCTATGGCTGATGATCCGTCAATAAAGAGTACCTCTCCTCCTTTGAGCATGTTTTCTCATACCCTAGCGATGTCGTCATAAGATACCATATAGGTAGAGCAGTAGTGTACATATTCTCCCTCCTCTACTGGTTCTGCTATAAATGTCGCCAGATTCACAATTCTGCACTTTGCTACTTTTACTGCTGGGTTTGAAATAATTACTGACGGTCTCTGTATAGTCAATGTGTTTTTGGGTTTCTCAAGAATGGCAAAAGGGGCATGGTCCATGAAAAGTGTGGTGCTACACCTTATAGTGATATTTGCTGACTTCTCTACTGCAAATGAAGCAGCAGCCAATGCTTGTTCGCACGGGTAGTGTCCTCTCATTACTGGGTCTAATCACCCACTGTAGTACGCAAGTGGTTTGTGTCCTAAGGTCGTTTTCTGCATGAGCACTGCCTTCATCACAGCTACATTGGAGTGCGAGAACAGATAACACTCCTCACGATAATTAGGAATCTCTAACACTGGGCCTGTGCATATTGTCCTTTTTAGTTCCTCAAATGCATCAGTCATCTCTTGTGTCCATGTCAGGTTACCGTCCCCCCCTCTGAGCTTCCCATAGCTCACTTAAAAAGGCCTTGTATATGTACTATACTCGAACACCCAGGCTCTGCAGTAATTACAGAGGCCAAAAAGGGGGGCGTGGCTAAGCAGCCATGTGAAAGGACGTGGCTCTGCTGGCGCTCCTGATGATCCTACAAACATCCGTGCAAACTACGTGAAAAGAAACCAGCCAGAACTGTAACTTGGAATATGGGCATGGGACACCCTGAGGCGTGCCTGCAGAAAATGTTGAGCAGCTTCCTGGGGTGATCGAGGAGATTTCTGCCTGAAAACGGCCGGAGACGGATGCAACAAAGGAAAGAAGATGGCCACTGTCCGTCAGCCACAGAGAACAAAGACCCTTAGCACAGCCGCGATGGACTGAATGGGTGCTGCGCAACAAAAGAAGACAGAGCGCAGTGGAGACTGGGGGCATAAAGTGCGATCTGCATGCTTGGTAGCCTGACTGGAGGCTCCGAGTCGGCATATGCATGCGTGTGAAGAGCTGAATTATGGAGCGGCTGCCGGGACTTGTAAGAACACCGGTGCTCGGCCGTCGAGCACCGGATTGGAATTCACGCGATCCGCGCTCCGGCAACACGGATACAAGTATCCAGCCTCTCCTTGTGAGAGGCAGGATACATTTACACAATATCAGTGGGCATGTGACTGCCAGCTGTGAAGTGAAGTGAAGTGAAGTGAAGTGCCCGCATAACGAACCAGCAGGCATACAGGAGGTAGGCGGGCTGGCTGGACTGCAGGCAACAGAACTGAGTAGCGCTGGCTGAAAGATACATTTTCTGCGAATGAGCCGCGCCGGGCGAGTGCCAACGAAGCCAGCAGGGAAACCCCCTTTTGTTTTTATAATCCTTTCCTGACTACGGAGGTGTGCAGAAGACACTGTTCAGAACGCTGCCCAGCCACTGCATTAGGTGGAGGAGGAGGCCCATACAATAAAGTGTTTTACCAGGGCTTGGAGGATAATGGAAGCTTGCCTCTCCTTCTGCTAAGTGGCATTTGCCCAAGAAATTAACCTGATTGCCCCTGTGAGTGCAAAGGAAATATATAATACCACTGGTCCCATAATAACACGCTGCTGTGAAGACACAATAAGGGTAATAAGTCATCCTACCCTGGACAGCTGCTGGTTGGCACAAAAAGAAGAACGGTGACAGGCACTGGGGGGAATACTGGACACCAAACACCACATGAGTTCACAACAGTCAGAAAAGATACGTGGGAGGACACGACCCACTCAAAACATAATACAGCGCACGTTTTCATAGATTGCAGCCCTATGAGGACGACGCTCCCGGACCCGGACTGATCTGGTGCCGGCAGAGACATACTGGGTACAAAACCAGCATGATACGGAGGGGCCAAACTCTGAAACGCAAGCAGGGTTGCACGATGTCGGTGAAAGGGCTTAGGGCCAAGAGTAAGCAATCCACAATGGGGGTCTTTGCCAAAACGCAACGGACCCCTACTGCTCCAACACAGAGCGCAGCGACAGCTTCACTGGACACTACCCCGCAAGGAGAGAATCAGCTGGTTCTAGCAGCCTTAACAGAACTGAGAACCTCATGGGGGATGGCAATGGCGGATCTACGGACGGCCCTGGGGAATAAAATAGACGCAGTGGGAATCAAAGTCACCCTACTGCGACAAGATGTCAGAGCGCTGGCTGAAAGAACAAGTGGTCTTCAGAGCGCGGTTAAAACCAACGCAGAAACCAGCACAAATAATGTGAAGGAGATCCACATATTAAAGCAACAGGTGGCCAATCTGGAGAACCGAGCAGAGGAGGCGGAAGGAAGGGCAAGACGTAACAACATCCATGTGGTCGGCTTGCCGGAGGGAGACGAAGGCCAGGACCCCACGGATTATGTGGAGAATTTGATCTTGCAAGAGATAGGGGCAGAGAAGATCTCACAAGGGTTTACTGTGGAACGAGCACACCAAGCCCTGATGAGGAAACCACGGCCCGGGGACCCTGCTCAGGCGATAATTGAAAAGATCCTGAACTATAAAGATAGAAAGAAGATCTTGGAGTACTTTCGTAAAGGTGGAATGATAGAAAGGGCATCCACCAACATTACGGCATATCCGGATTACACCATGTTGGTGCAGAGGCAGCGATACAGCTATGTGGCGGTCAAGAGGAGACTGCGCTCGGCTGGGATCAAGTACATGCTTTTGTACCCAGCGAAGCTGAAGGTTTTATACAAAAGCAGAGCGCTCTTTTTCGACACTCCAGAGGAAGCGACGACTTGGCTGGATTTGCAAGGCTCCCCGGAGCGAGATGGGGAACAGAATCATGAGGAGCGTGACAAGTGAGGGGGAGATATTATGAATGCTGAAGGGATATATGGGGGGGAGTCCCAGTAAGAGACCGTGGAACATTTGAGTAGTATTGCTGCACTTTTGAACTCACTTATTTTGTTGGACTGGAATATAGAGAATGAAACGCATAAGTAAACTGAATAGCGGTAGGCGTAGTTGACTTAAAGTAATCAGGAGCAGCAGAATGGACACAACCTACCCCTAGGAATTAGTAGTAAAACAGCCACTAGGGTGACTTTACCCTGCTGAGCCGCGAGTACGGCTATTGTCAGAAAGGGATAGATGCAGGGTTGCCTGAGATCCAGGGATGGAGCTGGGCAACAATTGGGGAGGGAGTTGTTGGGACAGGGAAGGGAGGTGGGTGCGAGGGGGATGTGGGGTTTGGTGTGTTTTTAGTTAGGGGAAGTTTGAGTTGGGGAACAAGCCTATATAGATGGGGAATACAATTGAGAAGGAACTTAGATATGGTGGTAGGAGGGGTGGGATTCCAAACGACCATGGGGGACCTTAAAATAATTACCTGGAATGTTAGGGGGCTTAATAGCTATCTAAAAAGGAACAAGGTTATGTTATACCTGCGTAGACAAAAAATAGATATAGCCCTGCTGCAGGAAACTCATCTGACGCGAGATTGGATGGAGATGATTGGGAAGAAATGGAAGGGGGTCGTGGCGGGTTCTTCATATTCAGCCTATGCTAGGTGAGTACTTATCTGGGTCACGCCGCATGTCCCCTTTCAGTTGTTACGCACGATTGTTGAGATGGATGGAAGGATGGTCATAATGAGGGGACTGGTGGAAAACATGGAGATGAGCATTGTAAACAC
The DNA here is from genome assembly GCF_040938575.1 of Ambystoma mexicanum. Lineage (NCBI taxonomy): Eukaryota > Metazoa > Chordata > Amphibia > Caudata > Ambystomatidae > Ambystoma > Ambystoma mexicanum. The sequence goes on along the minus strand of NC_090932.1, from coordinate 1,009,635,205 downwards.
ATACGCCCCGAATCAAAATACAGCAGCATACTTTAGGACATGGTGTACCAGCCTTAGCTTGTGTGTGGGAAGCGCAGTGATTTGAAGGGGAGACTTTAACTGTGTACTAAACCCAAGGGGCGATAGATCGGATGGGAAGATGGATAGACCCACCCCAGCCGCTAAAGCATTGCAGACATTGCTGACTGACTTTGGGTTTGTAGACGTGGGGAGGACATGACACCCCCAAGAGAGGCAATACTCTTATTATTCCACCCTGCAGCAATTACACACAAGGTTGGACTATGTCTTTGCCACGCAAGAGATAATAACAGAGATCACACAAGCAGAATATAAAGCAAGGGTCCTGTCGGACCACTCGCCTTTGATCCTCAGATGGCAATATCAACCCCCGAGAGTGAGGATTCTGACATGGCGCCTCAGGGCAGACGCGGTTAGAGACCCCTTTTTTAGGGAGGAGATCATAAACTATTTTGAGACAAATACTGGCAGTGTGGACTCGGCAGTGTGGGAAGCCTTTAAGGTTGTGATGAGAGGGGTAGCCATAGCGCAATCTAAAGGATTGCAAGGAGGGATCGTGGCTGACTTAAGGGAAACAGAGGGAGAATTGGAAGAGGCACTAAGGGGAGTAAATGATACCAAGGAAGATATGGAACTAATACTCAGTCTGCAGCAGAAATGTGCTGAGCACTGGGAACGATTGAGCAACCTCACTATAAAAAATATATAGAGAGACAGCATGCGGGAGGGGATAAACCAGGAAGGATCTTGGCATGGTTATATAAGAATGAAACCTCCAGACCTACAATTAGGACAATAACAAGGGAAGACGGTAGTGTAGCTGACACCCAAGAGGGTGTTAATCAGGAATGTGTAGACTATTACAGGCTACTATATGAAGATGAAGGGGCGGGCTGTCGTACGACGATAACAGAAACATTGGAGGATATAGGATGGCCGAAGATAAGTGCTGAGGAGAGAGAGGAGTTAGACGAGCCGATTACTTTGGAGGAACTAGAAGAGGTGGTGAGACAGTTGCCCACAAGTAAGACCCCGGGGGCTGATGGACTCCCGAGTGAATTCTATAAAGTATTTAAAGGAGAGGTGGTCCCCCCACTGTTAGAAATGCTGAATGAAGCGTATGAGTTGGGTAGGCTGCTAGAGTCACTTAGAGAAGCGACTATAATACAGCTCCCTAAACCTAATAAGCCTGTGCATAGCTGCGGATCATATAGACCCCTGTCAATGTTGAATCAAGACAGCAAAATACTGACGTCTGTCTTGGCAAACAGACTGAGAAGGGTAATTGGGAAACTAATACACCCTGATCAGACAGGCTATGTCCCGCATAGGAACATATCTAACAATCATAGGCGACTCCATCGAGTTATCGAGCATGGGAGTGAAAACGATGGCGAAATAGCAATTGTGTCATTGGACGCAATAAAGGCCTTCGATTCGGTCAAATGGCCATGGCTGCTCGCGGCCCTGGCTGGCTATGGGATGGGGCCTGGATATCTGTGGTGGGCAGAAATGCTATATAGTGAACCGCTGGCTAGAGCTAAGAGGGGAGCAGTAGTATCTGAAAGATGGCGACTCCTTAGAGGTACCAGACAAAGTTGTTTGTGGTCCCCAATGTTCTATATACTGGCCCTAGAACCCCTAGCGATATACTTAAGGCAACAATATGATACGATAGGCATCTCTGTGGGAGAGGAACAACATCTGATCTCCCTATATGTGGATGACATGCTGCTGTATTTGTGACACCCGGAGGAAAGCCTCCAATACATTCTAGAAGTGAGGGATAGATATGCGGGGTTGTCTGGTATAGCGGTGAACCCTCAGAAATCCAGCATGTTCCCACTGGGAAGATATAAAGGGATCCCATTGAAACAGCTACCAGTGTTACAGATACCATGGGCAGTTAGCGCATTTCGTTATTTGGGGTTAGATGTATACCACACAGTGGAGGATGAACATAGGTGCAACACGGAAGTAGCCATTAAGAAAATTGAAAATTGCCTGAGGTTCTGGGTGAAGCTGCCTTTAGCAATGATGGGACGTGGGACAATGCTGAAGATGGTGGTTCTGCCTAGGCTCCTGCACTTTTATGGGAATATACAGTACTTGATACCCAAGAAGTTCTTCACTAGACTGAACATTTCCTGTGGCATGTCACGCGGAACAGGGCGGCCTTTTAGAAGCTACAGAATTTCTATGAGAAAGGGGGTATAAAGCTGCCAAATTATGAGGTCTATTATGTAGCAAGCCAACTGCAATATGTTGCTAAATGGCTCTCAGATGAAGTTTCCTCTGAATCCAGGTTGTTTAGACAAGACTGTGCCCCGTTTTACTTGAAAGAGATGATGTGGTTGCCCAAGGCAGAGATGGAAGGGCGGCCCAAGATGATGATACTTGGGTGGAAGATGCGGCGTCGGGCACCCATCCCCATGTTCCCCGCAGGTACGCAGGTACCATTAGTTGCATTGGCAGGGGGAGAAAACCAACTAAGGATGATAATTAGAAACCACTGGGAACCGGCGGGGTTCACAACAATGGGTGATATTTGGCAAGAGGGGACTATCATAGATTTTGAGGTGCTCGGTGAGGAAACTGGGTTACACACGGGCAGTATATTACATATGACAGAATGGTGCAAAGAATTTAGAAAGCATGGCCAGAAGCGGTACTGGAGGAAGAACCATATGCCACCATAGATATAATATACGATATAGCGGAGGGGGACATGAGATATCTAGAATATACAAGTGGATTATGTCTAAAGTTGGGAAGGAAGTAATACAATTGAGGCAAGATTGGGAAGCGGAAGTGGGACCCCCGATGGAGGATGGGATGTGGGAACGAGCCCAGGGGTATTATAAGAAGGTGTCAAGGAATGCGAGATTAAAGCAGATACAACTGTACATTACGCATAGGGCGTATATGACACCCCAAAGGATATCCAGGTTCAAAAATGCAGGATGACAAGCATGCCCTAAATGTGATGAGGAGGAAGCGGGGATGGTGCATATGTTTTGGTCATGCCCGGTCATTGAGCGCTACTGGAGCGAAGTGGCACAGAAACTAGCAGAGAAAGGGGTTCAGATTGCGGTGGACACAGTGTGGGCCTGCTTGTTGGAGGGGTTCCCTAGATCACAGAAACTCAAGCATGTGAGTAAACTTAAAGATCTGGCATATGTGCCTGCGAAGAGGAGAATCGCTATCGGGTGGAAACTTGCCACAGACCGCGAGTAGCGGGGTGGTGGAAAGACTTGCAGAAATGGTCAGAGGCAGAAACTATGGTATGGCAGAAAGCGAGCAGTGCTGGAGGGGAGGAGGAGACAGAGACCCTGATGGCCTGGAAATCATTAATAGCAGAGTTGTTTGGGTCAACACAAGACCCAATGGAACTTGTGAAAAGGGAGACCCGATCGCAAGATGCAGCAACAGAATGAGAGAAATATTAGGCTCGGAAAGGGGGGGTGGGATAAGGGAAGCAGTGATCAAAATTGAGCGATGTATAATTGGAATGTCATTATATGCACTGCATGTTTGGTTTGTATTGTTTGTTTGAATAAACTAATAAAAAACGTTTAAAAAACAAAATTACAGAGGCCCAAAAAGGGCTGCATCTCCCTTACGGTTCGCAGCGCTTGAGTCCTGTAAACCACCTCTGCTCTCTCTGGGGTTACTTTCCTGCCTTCATGTGATATCAATTGTCTGATGTACAGAACCCAGCTCTGGCAGTACTGCAACTTCGCCTTATCCACTTTGTACCTCTTTTCTGCTAATACAGTAAGTGTATAGAATCCTCCGTGCACTGCTCTTCGGACTTGCTACAAATCAAGATGTCATCTACATTCTGAATAATCATGCTGCTCAAATGTATGTTCCCTAGGTCTATTTGGAGTACCCTGTTAAAAATGGAGGGTGACTAGCAGTATCCCTGAGGAAGTCTGCTTTGTTTCCACTAAAGAATTCTTCAAATCATCACAGTGAAATTGGTAGCTTCCAGAGGAATACTACATAGTATTGTCACCGGGTTGAGAACTAGCAGAAACTCTTCCTCAACAATATGGTATAAAGGGCGTAGATCCTGAATAAATCGCCATGATCCCCCTGTTGCCTTCTTCACTGGGTACACTGCTGTGTTACACTGCAATTCAGATGTTACCAAAATGCCTTGCTGTGCTAATGCAGAGATTGTCTCAAAAATGCCTTTGTCTGCCCCCCGGGACAAGGGATATTGTTTTGCCCTTGGTAAGATTGCCACTGGCTTGAGATTGATCTTAAAAGCTTCCACTGCCTTCAACAGGCCCACATCATATGGGCTGTTGGTCCATAAAATGATTGGCGGGCGCCTCAAATCTTCCCCAAGAAATGGTGTTGGCACCTTCTTCAACAGCACCATTCTCTGTAGTACCTCCCTATAGTGGACTCTCACCCAGTAAGGGATTCTCATATTGATAGTATTATAGTGACATTTTCGAACGTCACATTTTCGACATGCCATTTTTTCGACACAAAAATGATGGGAAAAAAATACCGAATCTATTCTTTTTTTATTTTATTTTTTTAATGGGGGGTTCTCCCCCAAACCCCCATTTTTTATTGACACTTTTTTTACTAACAAAACAAATATAAAATAAAAAAAGAATACATTTGGAAAAAAATGTTTCTACATTTTTGTTCCGAGAAAATGGCATGTCGAAAATGTGTTTTCGAAAATTTAACTGGATACCATCTCAGAACAATTCTTCGCCTGTCAAGTCAGTCTGTGTCCTTCTCCTACCGCGATTACTGTTCTCCATGCCCGTCCTGAGTCATCAGTCCCATGTAGTACTACTCTCTTACTATGACCGTCTCTAGTTCTAATGAGAACACTTGTCCTTTCTTTTCATCTAAGGGGATCTCTGGTCTAAATAAGAACTCATTAGGTATGCAGAGCAATTTACCCTGGATCCCCGTAAGCCATGCTAACAGTACTTCCACTCCATATTTAAATAACTCTGGGTTCACTGGCACGCCCCTTTGTACAGTCTCACCGCAAAATGCCTGAATACATTCTTGTGCGGTCATGTAGTGAATTCCTGGGGATGAACACACTATCCCTTGCTCAGTGAATGAGATTGTCATGTTGAGTTGGCTCATCATGTCCCTACCCAATGTGTTTATTATTTTATCTTGCTTGCTTGCTACTGCAGAAGACACAAGTGCTTACGGGGTGTATCCCCCATGGCGGCACGTCCCTTTCGGACTGTCGATACTTACAGGGCCATAAGTCGATTTCTTTTTTGACACAGTTTAACACATTACTAGTTTATACATTTTCTCAATTGCCATCAATGTTCAATTGGCTCTCTCAAAGCCACAAGAAATCTTCATAAAACCTTCAACAGCCTCTCTGGCTCACTACCATCAACAAGAGTGTGCTCCGCGCACCACCCACACTGTGTTCCTGCCCTGAAAGGCTAACCTACAATTTGTTCATGTGCTCACCTAGCCTCGCCCAAAAGTATACAATCCTTTATGACAACTCGAATATCATCTCGCCATGTTAAAAGCCATCATGTGTTTTTTCTTGTGAACTCTGCTATCGCTATATCTCTGTCCCACTGCGGGTGTTCACTTCCACAACAACTCTCTGTGTTCTATGTGCCAACCCTATATGTGACGTCAACAGCTAAGGGGAGGTCTTGATGCTTCAAATGTGATTTTTCAGATCTCGCAATGCCCCAAAACATAAATACCATAATATATATAAGTATATATGGGCATCTTTTTGTCCTTCAACCACAGGGAATTCTCAAAAAAAGACATGGTTCTCCTTCTATACCATAGCATAGGAATTCATCTCACTAAGATAACTTAAGAAACCGCCTTCCGTGACCTAGGGGAGCTCAGCTGTGCTACCACCCAGACACAGGAATTCCAAATACACATCATCAGCAACTAAGCTATCTGCCTAGACAGGTATCCTTTTTATTGTATTTTCTTATTTTTCTTCCATAAACCAAGCCTAGAGTACAGGGACACTTTTTCTTTTCATTTTTCTTTTTTCATCTGTAACCTTAAGCTAAACGCCTGGAAACAGGCAATCTCCACAACAATAAAAAACAACAAACAACAAACAACTTTTCCCTCCCCACTGTTTGCGTTACGGCCGAGTCTATACTTACACTCTGTGGATCTGCTGAAGTCCTTGGGCAACGCCTTTGCCTCTAATCTGCCACTTTGCCATTGAGCCTGCTTGGCGTCCCACGGGGAGCGGGCAGTAATTTATCCAAGGTGGCTCCTGACGACCTCTCAAAGTCCCATGCATGGTCTTCAATCCGATCCTCGCAGGTCGCGACACAGCTCTTCGGGCACGCAGCGGTATAAGGTTGTCCTATTTCCAAGGGATCTTAGCGAACCGTCCTCTGCTACCACCTGTAATGGCAGCCAGGGGACTAATACCAGCCTCCTAATTTACATGCAAGAGGAATAGTGTGAGAAACCAGAAAATGTGTCACACACTACTCCCCAGGGATCTGTCATGCAGGTGGCTTGGAAACGGCCATCGCTTTTGGACTAACACTTGAGCTGTATACCTGACGTGGCCCAAGACAATGGTCCAGTGAGGTCAGGCAATTACTATCAGACACACCCGACTTCCATTAATCTTCCCCACACGGATAAAAGGCGGAGCACAAGAGCAAACTCTGAGCGAGGAAAAGCACATGAGGGAACAGCAGTTCCGAGATAGCAGTTTAACAAGCGAAGAAAGATGGCAAAACAGAAGGGGATCGCAAGGAGGGAAGTTTCCTTGACCTTTTCGACAAGGAATCTTTACTTTCAGGAAACCTTGAGAATAGAAAGGGTAAGACCAGGAACCAGGCTAAAGAATCCTGCATTGTGTGTCAGAGGTACCCAGGGCCCTCTTGCATCAATAATCAAGCTGTGGTACTGTCCTTGGCTCCAAGAACAAAGCAGCACCAGTGAAATCAACACATACGATGAGTTGGGGAGTGTGATGTTGGAAATGCATTGGAGGGACAGGGCCTCCCTGTCCTTGTCCTGTAGTCCTTTTTCATTTGTGAAACAAAAGTAAAGATCCAGGATTCTGCGCCCAGTAATATCAATGCGTGTTTTAATGAGTTGCCCTTTAGATAACACGTGTTTCGACCTTCCTTGGCCTTTCTCAAATCGGGGTTGTTGTATTTATGTAGTTCTCCTGTGTAGGGTTAAATTTGTTGATTCTTAGCCTCGTTGCTCACACTCTCGAATTATTGGTACAATCCCATGCTCAAAATTGAATTCTCCGGTCATCTGCGTTGGCTAGGAAGGCCGAAACACGTGTTATCTAAAGGGCAACTCATTAAAACACGCATTGATATTACTGGGCGCAGAATCCTGGATCTTTACTTTTGTGTTGTTCATAGTTCATGGCGGGTTTCTAGGGGCTTACCGTCAATCCAGTGAACTGCGACCTTAACCAAACACCAACTACAGGGGAAGCAGGGGTCTCCGATTCCCCTTTTTACTGATTTGAACATACTCCACTCATGTGGATGAACAGCACTATTACTATTATTGGATCCTGAAGTCGCCAAACAGACCAGCTGTACCCCTAAGCCTGCCATTGTGTATACTTTTTCATTTGGGTTCTGTATTGTTTTCTGCACCGGAGCCCATGTGGGACTCCTGGCAGTGCAGCTCTTCCTATTTTTGGTTTGGTGTACAGACCCATGGGATACCCTTATGGCACCCATGTGTGGGGGTACAACCCTGTGCCCCTAGTGTATGTTTTTGGGCACCTGTGTGTGGCCCACAGAGCAGGGTATGGGCTGGTGGCAGCTCTAGGCTGAATTTGACAGGTGCTTTGAGTATCCTCCATTTTGGGGATACCCAGGCCCTGCCATTGGAATCAGTTGATTCCTGTTAGGAAACAAGATGGCCCCTGTGGCCTCTTGCTTTCTATTTCACAAAGACCTGGGAAACCCTGACTCTGTCCCTTCCCCCTGACTGGCTGTTGGGTGGAAGTTCCATATATGGTATTGTAGTGAAGTCCTGGCCAGACTGGCTGGAGCCTTCCCAGTAACTGTATGTTGTGGGTACACCCTGTGGGTGGGACCTGGGTGAATAGAGTGTGTGACCAATGTGTACTTCTGGTTTCTGGTATGAAACACAATGGGCCTCATTACGAGGTTGGAGGTAGCCTTGCCGGTAAAACCGGCAAGACTACCTCCGAACTCGCATCCGGGTCCGGCACCCACGAATGGGCAATTACTGGGCTATTCTGGCCCAGCCGGACCCGGTACTTGCCCTTTCGCGGGTGCCAGGCTCGGTACATCCCCATTCCCATTTGAGCCCCATATGGCTCAATGGGAATGGGGAGGGTGGTAGCACCGGTACCATTAATAACGGTACCGGTGCTACCATCATGTTCTGCTCGTGGGTACCGGTATGGCCACAAGGTCAGACCTGGTGGCTGCAAGGGCACCCACAAGCAGAACTCATAGTATGGCAGTACGGTAGCAATGGAGCCGGTAGCAATACCGGCGCGGTTGTTGCCTTACCGCCATACTTGTGATGAGGCCCAGTGAATGAGACAACCCTGCCTGAAACTGGTAAGAATGCAGTGTGTAGTGTTGAATGCCTGGGTACTTGTCCCAATACACATTCCTTGTTGTGAGTGGCTGAGAGGGAGGAGAATGGCCTGAATGCACTGTATGCCTGATTGGCTGACTGACTGCTGAATGCTGAATGCCCTTCTGAGTGATTGGTTGCCTGAGCGTGACCCAGCAGAATGAATGGGAGATCAACAGTATATCTGTGGGCCTCTCACTGCTAGAAATCGTTCAAAAGTTGAAGTTGATACTTGAAGCTTATCCTTGAAGCCCAGCTGGAAGAAGAAGATTTGCTGCTGCATTTACTTCGACCCGATCCAAAAGCTGTCGAGTTCATCAAGGAATGATCCGAGAGAGGACCTGGTTAGGCGCCTTCTTCCTGAGCTCTGAGGGATCATCGAGCACTGCTAACCTTTGCCAAAGCTCCCTGGAAGTCAGACCCTCGACAGGCTGCCACTCGGAGACGGGGACCGCAGAGGAGAAGGAAGAGAAGCACCGGACAAACCGTCCACCGTCGTTGACCAGCATTCACAGGTTTGCTATAACCTCTGGAAGCCCATCGAATCCATGTTGCCCAGAAGCGGGGACTGCTTGACACTGTGCCGCCAATGACCGGAGCTGCAACGCTCCATTGATTAAGACATTCGAATCGAAGGAATCGAAGGAATCTCTCGACCACACCGCCGACCGATTTGTCCCGCCGGATTAAGTCAAGGCTGCTGACGCACCGAGGGGAATCCGCTGGTGGGTTTCTCGACACCCTTGCTGGGCCAAAGTTCTTCACAAACTCTTTGCGGTCCTGAACTATCGACATCGAGGTGCCCTGCATGCCTCATCCTTGCAGGACGTCTTCGACTCGCCGACGACAAGCACCGCCAGGACCGAAACTAATGCCTCGACGCCACCAAACTTTCCATCGAGGATTCTCGACGCCAAGTTCACTTTCTTCGAGGCCCATCGATGATCCATTTCTCCTGCTTTAAAGGGAGTCATTCAAGAAGGGTCCATCAACGCCTCCTCGAGGAACTCTGCTATTCCAGATACATTGGGGTGTTAGAAACATTTTAGAAGGCAATAAGGCTTATTGAACAATATATGGACTGGGCTTGTAGTATATCTTTATTTTACAGGTTGCCCAGGTGGGGGGATCTCCACACAAAGCTGTGTCTAGGTAACAGGGCCAGTATTCTGCCCATTGTTCTAACCAACTGCTTTCCCTCGTATGTCTATTGTTGGTTACCTTTATTAATTGATTTGTGTGACATTTGACCAGAGTACTGTTGATGCACTTTAATGAAATCTGATAATAATTGTGGTACCACTTAGAACTGTATATATTTGCCATTGTAGATTAACTGAGCACAAAGTGAGTTATTATGATTGTGTATATAACCTTGAACCTTAATTATATAAATACGTGTTTTCACTAATACACTGTGTGGACATTCCTTTGTGGGTGCTTGGGGACTACACTGTACTTAAGAACCAGCATGCATCACCTCTTGAGAAGCTAGGCCTTGATTTCTCGACCATAGCTATCGAATAGAGTATCTTGGCTGGGGTCCTCTGTGCCTCTCCTCTACCATATAGAGGGCAGAAGTACAGACACCCCCCTCCAGTCTTTACAGGGATACCGATACAAGACCAGTCTGTGTTGAAGCCAAGGTTGCAAGCTGCAACATTGTATGGCAAGCACTGGAATGAACATTGTTAAAATGCGTGTGATAAAGGATGCAAGTAAAATTGAACTGCTGATGAGTGCTTGAACTTTTAAAGCAAGATACACTACCCTTGACAGTCTGGTCCGGCGCCACTTGAGCGCTTAGTTGAAAATCTCTGTAAGGTATCCAGCTGAGAATTGGCAAAGTTAAAGTGAGAAAGAGAGCATATCACGAAGAGAGCAAGTAATAGTGAATGGAATCAAAGTGGTCCTGCAATGGGTTGAGCAAAATCCCGCGCACAGTTGAAAGTCTTCGATTTCTGAAAGTAAAGAAGGCTTGGAAAAGTAGAGAAAGTTGGTCTGAACCCAGCAGAGGGAAATCAATTGAAAGCTTTGTCTTAAAGTGGGTCTGAGCCCGGCAGATGGGGACCCGGGGTGGATCGAAAATCACCCAAGAATTTGTACATGAGAATCCTGAGGAGAAACAAACTTTTGAATGTTTGTTTGTTGCATCAGGCCCTCTGAAGTAAGAGACTTTCAATGACAAAGAGACTTTGGCACAGAAAGCCCTGATACTGAGATTTGAACTGCATCATCGTGCTAGAGAAGCCAGAGACTCTGCTAAGCTCGAGTGTGCTACCTTGTCCCGTGCTGAAAACGTGGGGAAGGGAGGCCAACTGCTTGAATAGCCTGACATATCATTCCTTGAACACTTTTCTTTTGCATAAACATTTTTTCCACACTATTTGTATTTAAAAGTAAGAATTGGCAATAGGTTTATTAGTATAGGCCCTTTTATTTTAACAGACTGGACTAGGACTGCATTATTATTATTTGATGGTCGTAGCTTGCTCCCATCTTTGGATTTAGGATTAGATAGGTCCTCTATCTATCTAGGTCTATCTTTGGATAGGTGTTTTTCAAACCCAATTGAAGTTCAATAAACACCCTTGACCTGTGATCACTTGTGGCTTACTGTTTGATAACATGCCTTCCTTACATATGGTGTCAAAGTGGGATGCAACTCAATTGAAACAAATTGGAGAACCCTAGAATTCCAGAAATGTAGTCATAGAGCCTCAGATCCCTCTATCGCCACAAAATAATCCATAGGCTTTGATACCTTTCGTAGCAGAGAAGCCAGGGAAAAGAGGAATGATTCCCACAGACTTTGTCCTAATACCCCCTCCTGGGTGTTATATGGCTTGGCTCCAAAATCTGGCCTAACCTGGAAGTTCGGTCTGGATGTCTTAGTAGGTGTCATAGATCCCGACTTCCGGGGAGACATAAAGGTTCTCCTACAGAGCCATGGCCAAACTCCATTTGAAGTACGTCATGGGGACTAAATTGCACAGGGAATTCTTGAAAGGGCTCTATTTCTCTGTTTTATAGAGGGTGTAACTTGTAAGTGATTTCAACCCGGCACTCCACCTAAGTCAATGCCTAGCGTGTGATGCACAGCCGGAACCCTTAATTATATATTTGTGTCTATAAATTCTTTTATTTCTGAATGATGTACCCTTATATCACACCCCTCTCTTTGAATCCCCCCCCCGGTCTCACTGAACCAGGAAGCGGGGTGTTTTGCAAAGTTAAAAGATTTATTTATGAATTTGAACAATATATATATATATATCACACTATTTAATATTTATACAAGGATCACCATTGGGGTGATGTTGCAATCAACAATCTCTTTAATCAGAAGGAGTATGGATGGGGGAAATGATGCAGCATAGAATAAAACTTTGTGTGGGTTCAGTCAAATGCAATGTCACTTTTTCCCCCTGCACCCTACTCAATCCCCCCCAATATGCAGTATAAAGAGATGGAAGAGTAGAACACAGGTTTCAGGAAATACAGAATTCAACAAATACAGTTCAATCCCAATTCCCCCCAGCAAGCATAGAGAGAGAAACAGGAATTATTTCAAACAGGTCAAATACTTTTGAATGTGGTTTTGAATGAATGGTTAAAAACACTGAAAAATGGATTTAATTCACTTAATTGGATTCAAAATTAGTGGGAGCCGCTTTGTATAGTTTCAGGTAAACACTAGCAATGATGATTGAATAACTAGCAGATTGAAAACTGAATTCTGAGGTCGGATGCAAAGGACAGCTGTTTTACACGTGATAAAATTGAGCCAAACGAAAAAAGGGCAGCAAACTTTAATGCGCACGAAGAAACGCGATTGTTGGAAAACTATTAAGATTGCGGTTTGTTGGAAGGCTGAGGATGTTAGCCTCAATTTGACACTTAAATTTCGCTTCTAGCATGCACGGTGCGGAAGTTACAGAGGTTTTAGTGGAGGTCGTTTTTTCTCAGAAAGAGTCAAGATTTTCAAATGAAAGATGCACTTTTGAATTACAAACAGGAATTTCTTTACACTAAGGAGTCTATGATGCCTCAAGCTACATGACAGCACAGCCACCAATTCAGCGACGTCTTCGGATGGTTTCTACCTGCCGAGACGTTTGTCTTTCTTCAGCAACTATATTGGCGCAAAGATGAAATTATCACTACAATTATCAAAGGACTATATGGATGAGGGAAAGATTCAAGAAAGATTCAGGAAAACAAGAAGATTTTCTATAATGCAGTTCTGGATATGATAGAATGGTTTGGATAGGATTACTTAAGGATAAGATACTGGATAGGGACAATTCTATGCTATAGATACTCACAACTACTGTTTGGAATAGGCCCGACAGGGATCTGGTCAAAGATTCTGAACTGGAATTCTGCTAGCCCACCGGACAGGATTCAGGGCGCTCAGTTCTGCACTCAGCACGGCACTCTGGACACTGCAAAGTGCTTCGCCAGTAATCAGTTGATGGGTTAATCTGTGTGTGTTTCTAGGTCCTAAACTGTCTCTATTTATGTATTTCCATAAGGGGTGGGTAGGCTGAATTATACTAGGCACACCCTCTAGGAATCCTATTGGTTAGGGTATGTCCTCTCTCCTGATTTGAGAAGGAACTCTGGTGCCATGATGATGCTGTATTTTACAATCCAGGGAGTACCTCCCCTTTGTTTCTGTACAGTAAATCTATTGTTCATACAAATCATACTTACAATACAACCAACTTGCTAGCAATACATATTTACATCACAGATTTAGTAGAGCAAGTATCCGTCCAAGTTCCATCTCAGTGAGAACTTTAGTTCCAATTTGACAGTTTTTCGCGCTTTTAGTTGGGTACCAAATGTCAGATCTGTCCACATTTTTCTACATATATGCGCATGAGATCTGGGCATAATCCTGTGAAGTTTCATATTTATAGTATCATCACAATTGCTACAAAATCACAATTCCGGTAGTCCTGTCTCTGAACATAGCACAGAGATCAGAGTAGTTTCAAACTGTGAGCAGCATTTTCATGTTAACAACCTATATTTTACAGATTTTTACAAATTTTGTACAGTTCTCTTCAAAAGATATATATATTTTTTTTAAATTTCTTTTATTGATTTTATGCAAACAAAACAACACAAACCAAACAAGCAGCATAATCATAATGGTTCCATTACACATCAATTTATCTTAATCGCTGCTCCCACAACCCCTCCCTCCCCCCATGATCCTATTTGTCAATCTCATTCAATGTCTGGCACATGCGGCCGGGTTTCGTACTCTTCGGAGTCTGTTGGATCTGATATAACTCCAAACAATTCTGCTATTAGTGATTTCAAAGCCAACAAGGTGCACGCCTCCCCTTCTCCAGCCAGGCTACTCGCTTCTTGCCATGCCACCGTTTCAGCTTCCGCCCATTTCTGCAAGTCCTTCCATCACACATCCACCTTAGGCTTGTGGCATTTCTTCCACCCCATGGCAATCCTACGTTTTGCAAGAACATACGCTAGATTTCTCAGTTTCTCAATATGCTTGAGTTTCCGTGGCCTAGGGAACCCGCCAAGTAAGCAGGCCCAGGTCGTGTCTATAACAAGAGTAACCCCCTTATCAGCCAGTTTCTGCGCCACTTCTCCCCAAAAACACCCAATGGTCGGGCACGACCAAAACATATGTACCATGTCAGCGTTTTCTAGGTTACATTTAGGACACGCTTGCCTTCCAGTGTTTCGGAACTTAGATGTCCTCAAGGGGGTCATGTATGCCCTATGCGTTACATACAGCTGTATTTGTTTTAATCTGGCATTTCTAGACACTTTTTTGTGATAGCCCAGGGCACGCTCCCACACCCCATCCTCCATTGGGGCCCCCACTTCCGCCTCCCAGTCTAGTCTCAGATGTGTCAATTCTTTCCCCACCTTAGCCATCACCATCTCATACAGTCTCGAGATCTCATGCCCTCCTTTGGATATATCATATATTGCTCCCAAAACTGCATCTGGTTCTTCTATCAACACTGTCTCTGGCCAGGTGTTCCTAATCATCCGCACCAACCTAATGTACGTGACATATTGGCCCGTATGTAGCCCCGCCTCTTCGGAGTATAAACTCCTTAATGGACCCCTCTTGCCAAACATCGCCTAGCGTTACCAGCCCCACCGATTCCCAGTAGGTCCTAATAATAACCCTCAGCTGATTATCCCCTCCTGTCAAAGCAACCAGCGGTATCTGCGGGAGGCACGGGCATGGGACTTCCATCAAACGACAAGCCCTATGCGAAATTTTTCACCCAAACGTCAACATCATAGGACGCCCCCTCATTTCGGTTTCAGGCAGCCAAATCATTTCTTTCAAATAAAACGGGGCGCAGTCCTGTCCAAGCAACGTGTGCTCAGGGGTCACTTCATCAGAGAGCCACTTAGCCACATACTGTAGCTGTCCCGCCAAATAGTAAACCTCAAAATGAGGCAGTCTGATACCTCCGTTTTCATAAAAGTTCTGCAATTTCCAAAATGCCACTCTATTTCGGGTACCATGCAACAGAAAGTCCCTACACATGCTGTTCAATTTACTGAAAAACCTCTTGGGTATCATGTATGGGATATTACTAAAGTAATGCATGAGCCTGGGCAGAACTACCATCTTGAGCATAGCCCCCCGCCCCTTCATCGCCAAGGGCAGCTTTGCCCAGAACTGCATGCTGTTCCTAATTTTCTCGACGGCTACTTCTGTATTATGTCCATGTTCTTCTTCCACCGTGTGATATACATCTACGCCCAGGTAACGAAAAGAGCTAGTTGCCCATGGTACCTGTAGCACCGGTAGTCTATCTACAGGGGTCCCCTTATAGTTACCTAGCGGGAATATGACAGACTTTTGGGGGTTCACCGATATGCCCGACAACTCTGCATACCTTTCCATCACTTCAAGTATGTATAGAAGATTTTCTTCTGGGTATTGCAAGTACAGTAACAAATCATCTGCGTACAAGGATATCAGGTGTCATTTCCCTCCTACCTCAATGCCTATCGCATCATACTGTGCCCTAAGGCATATTGCCAGAGGCTCCAGGGCTAAAATGTAAAGCATCGGGGACCAGGGGCCCCCTTGTCTGGTGCCTCTAACAAGTTGCCATCTCTCGAATATCACCGCTCCAGTTTGGACCCTGGCAAGCAGCTCACTATACAACATCTTAGCCCACCTGATATAGCCCGGCCCCATTCCATACCCTTCCAAGTTAGCCAATAGCCATGACCACTTGACCGAATCAAAAGCTTTAACTGCATCTAGAGACACTATCGCCATCTCACCTTCATTCCTGCTACCCCATTCGACCACCCGGTGAAGTCGCCTATGGTTGTGTGTTATATTCCTATTCGGGACATAACCCGTTTGATCAGGATGTATCAGTCCACCAATCACTTTCTGCGAACGATTTGCCAGGACAGCCGTTAGAATCTTGCTGTACTGATTTAGCATCGACAAAGGCCTGTAGGAACCACATCTATGCTCCGGTTTATTGGGCTTGGGCAGCGGTATTTACAGGTAGGCAACTGCTTCACAATCGCCTCTAACTCCTCTAACGTGATTGGCTCGTCTAGCTCCTCCCTCTCCTCTTCACTTATCTTGGGCAGCCCCTGTCTTCTAACGTTTCAATTATCTTGCGTTGGTCACCCGTCTCATCATCTCTGTACAGCACTCTGTAATAATCTGCAAATTCTTTATTAACCCCCTCTTGCGTGGTCACCTTATCCCCGTCCTCCCTAATAATGGTCCCAATCGGAGGCCTAGGAGTCTCGCTTTTGTGTAGCCAGGCCAAAAGGCGGCCTGTCTTATCTCCCCCCGCGTGCTGCCTCTCAACATATTTCCTATAATTGAGATTGCAGAGTCTTTCCCAATGCCCTGCACATTGTTGCTGTAGTTGGAGTACCAGCTCTGTGTCTACGTCACCGCTCTTCAATGCTGTTTCTAGCTCAGTTTCCGTCCTCTGTAGGTCAGCCAAGACCCCATCCTGTAACCCTCGTGACTTAGCAATGGCCGTCCCCCGCATCACCACCTTAAAAGCTTCCCATAATGTGCCCGCGGAATCAACACTCCCAGTATTCTCCTCAAAGAAGTTAGTAATCTCTTCCCTTATATCTTCCCTAAAGACTGGATCTTTAAGCGCCTCTGCTCGGAGGCGCCATGTAGGGATCCTTGCCCTCGGGGGCAATATTGCCATCCGAGGATCAGGGGCGAGTGATCTGAGAGGACCTTAGCCTTATATTCGATTTGAGTAATCTCAGACATCACATCTGCTGTAGCAAAGACATAATCAAGCCTAGTGTGCAGTTGATGCAGGGCTGAATAGTGCGAGTATTGCCTCTCAGTGGGATGTTTCATCCTCCACGCATCTGTAAAGCCAAAATCAATTAGCAGTGTCTGCAACGCTCTCGCCGCCGGGCTAGGTTTACCCACCCCACCATCAGATCTGTCCACCACAGGATTCAACACACAATTAAAGTCCCCACCCCAGATCACCGCGCTCCCTATACACATACTAAGGTTGGTACACAGGGCTCTGAAATATGCTGCTGTGTTTTGGTTGGGGGCATACGTGTTTACTATGCATACCTCCCTGCTCTCCACCAGCCCTCGCAATATAGCCATCCTTCCATCAGTTTCAACTACCTCTTGTATCGATTGGAACGGGACAGGTAGTGCCACCCAGATTAACACACCCCGGGCGTATGCAGAGTATGGCGAGCCCACCACAGTCCCTCTCCACTTTCTCTTAACCAGGTCCAACTTCTCTCGCGTCAAGTACGTCTCCTGTAGTAGTGCAATATCTATTTTCTGCCTTTTCAGATACATCATGATTTTATTTCTTTTCAAATAACTGTTAAGGCCCTTGACGTTCCACGTTATTATCCTGAGGTCTCCCATAAGTCATTGGTAAGCACCCCCCCGATCTTCCGCCGATTCCGCCCCCTCATGCACCGCAAGTGCAACATGCTGATTCCTCCAAATAGGCTTGAAACAAAACTTAAACTTCCCATAACCACATACACACTCAATTTACCATCCCCCCACCTTCTTCCCACCCATCCCTTCCCCAACAACACTCTCCCCAACTGTTGCCCAGCTCCATTCCTGGATCTCAGGCACCCCCACATCTAGCCCTGCCTAGCACAAGCTTCTACTCAGGGCTCAGTAGGGTAAAGCCGCCCTAATGGCCGCTAAAACTAATAATCTATCGGAGTAGGTCGTCCACGTTCGGTTGCTCCTTTTAAGAAATATTACGCATACAGATGCTAGACAGTTACCAATTGCAGTTACACTCACTATATTCCAGTCCATATCGAGCACCAGGCTCAGATTGTGCTCAAAGTTCAGCCAGTTACAATTTCTCTGTACAATCAGGATCCTCCTCCCACTCACCCTCACAATGTCCGTATTACAAAATCTTCATTCGGTATGCTCCTGCCGATCACGATCCGCTTCTTGTTCCGGGCAACCCTGCAGGTCCAGCCATGTGACAACATCCTCCGGGTATCAAAAAATAGCGCTTTGTTCTTATGTAGCACCTTCAATCGTGTCGGCTACAGCAGCATATATTTGACTCCCGCCGCCCTCAGCCTTCTTTTGACGGCGATGTAACTATACCTCTGCCTTTGCACCAGTATCGTATAGTCCGGGTATGCTGTGATGTTGGTGGATGCTCTCTCTATCGTACCGCCCTTATGAAAATATTCGAGGATCTTTTCTCTATCTCTGTAATTCAGGATCCTCGCGATGATCGGCCTTGGCGGGGCCCCCGGCCGGGGTTTCCTCATTAGGGCGCGATGCGCCCGCTCCACCGTGAATCCTTGCGAAAGATTCCCTGCTCCGATCCCTTGCAGGATCATGTTTTCCACATAGTTTGTGGGGCCTTGGCCTTCTTCCCCTTCCGGCAGACCAACCACACAGATGTTGTTCCTCCTCGCCCTTCCTTCCGCCTCTTCCACACGAATTTCCAGGTTGGCAACCTGTTGTTTTAAGACATGAATCTCCTTCGCATTGTTCGTGCTAACGTCGGTATTAATCTTCACCCCACTTTCCAGACCACTGGTTCTTTCTGCAAGTGCCCTGACATCTTGACGTAACAGGGTGAGTTCTGTACCCACAGCATCAATCTTGTTCTCCAGAGCTGTAGGTCTACCATTGCCAAGTCCCATTTAGCACTCAGTCCCGTTATAGCCTCCAGGATCTGGTGCTTATCCCCTTTGAGGGCGTCTTCCGCGGGAGTCACGACCATGCTCTGCACCGATGTTGAGGGGGTCCGCTGCATTTTCGTAAAAACCTCCATCATTGGTTGCTTGGACTTGACTCTCAACCCTTTCGCTGACATGGCGCTGCCCTCCACTCCTGTACGGCTCCGTCTTGGTGCAGCTTCTGCACTGTCCTTGGTCCGACAATAGTCTGGCTCCCAGGTCTCCTAACTCACATTCAAGATGGCACTTCGAATTGTCTTACGGGTGGGCTATGGCCTCGCACTCCTCATTCAACTTCCGTAGGCCTTGTCGCCCAAGTATCCAATGTTATCTCCTCCTGCAGTCAGATCGCCAAGGCTCCATTAGCGTACGCTAGGCCGGGCACTCTCACGGTGCTATCTCAAACACTTTTCCATATTTCCCTGTTGTACTCGTCCTCCAGGCAATTGTCCGCAGCCATGTCTCGCAGTTCTGGGGAATCAGTTTTGTTTCTCCTCGGAGGCCTCTCCTTTGTTAGCCGCCATCTTGGCGCCGACCGGCCACACAGCCGTACCAACAAAAACATATATATCTCACGATTCCCTGGGACCATGAACTTCTCCCACGAACACCACTTAGCGTGCAGCTTCCGACGCCTGATCCCCAAAGTTCTAGGCGCTCGTTACAGTTTCAGCGGGTAACTTTAGCAAAAATAAAGTCGGATCATCAGGAGCTTCTCACGAGGCACGTCCTATTCCATGGCCAGATAGCCACGCCCCCCCAAAAAGATATTTTCTTGTGGGTTAAGATACACAAATCTGTCTGGTGCCACCCCCATGCTGGGCAAGAGCAATCCCGGCCTCTCTTCCCGCTGGCAGTTAGATTCTGTTGACACTTGAATTTGCATTCCCTTTCAGTCCAGGACGCCTATTGTCTCTCCCCAGAGAAGCAGAGCAAAATCTCCTCCTCCTTTCATTAGCATCTAACTGAGAGTTCCTGGGTAGAGAGCAAAAGGAAGGCACCTTTTTTTGGGGCAAACTGTGGAATGTGCTTTGAAGTCCTCTTGCTGGTATCAGTTCACTTTAAAGCACTTTGTTTAAAATTGTCTTTGCTAAAATAAACCTTACATTTTCAACAGTAGACACACATATCTCTAATTCCAGTCTCTTTAAAACATAGAGATTAAAAAGTAGCAACCTATATTGCTTTTGATGGCAAGTCACTTCTTTTCAACAGTTTGATTTTAATGCACAAGTTTTAAACTGCCAGTGTAATTAAATGACAGCTTTGACACAGGCAGGCGGCGGTACTGCACCCATATCTGACAGATTTTTCCAGGCAAGCCATTTTTTTAATGTGGATATTCTTGTGAAGAAATCTGCTTCTCCTGACATTGTGCTCATGGGGATTCCTTAAATAAGGTGATGGTTAACACCCATCAAGGATGTTGGATCTTTTATGATGTTTGGGAACCATTATTTAGCAATTTCAACAGCCAAGGAAAAACGGATTTTAGAGCACTTCTGGGTTTTCCTGGCAATGCTGCACTGCCTTTTCAGGTAGTTCCATTTCACTCTGTGGGCAGCCCAATGACAGGTTTTGGCAGTGTGGTCTCCTGTTCTACCACTGACACAGGCAAAATAGATTGGCAGCCTATTTTTCCGGTTTCCCTGTGCACTTCTCCAAGGTTTTTAGCGCTCATAAGGCTTTTTGGCGGCCATTCTGTTGTTTCTGGTGAAAGCAGCACACAGTGATGTCGCAGGGCAGAGCCTAGTGGGTCAATGCATCCCACAAGCCCCCCCTCGCGATTTGGCATTGACCATCCGTCAAGAGAAGTCACAAGACTGGGATGATCAGTTTCTTTTCTTTTGGTTCAAATGGCAAAATTCATCATCTTTTCTTTTGGTTCAAATGGCAAAATTCATCAGCTTCTCTCATCAGGGGTGGATCGACCGGTTCTCCTCGCCAAGTCCTAATGTGAGTATGGAGTGATACCCCGGGCCCCTCGGATCTTTCCTTCCGGTCCCTGGGTGGTCCTCCTTGGTTTTAGTCTGCATGGTTTCCAATTCTAGGATGACAAAGCAAAAACATATTTGTAGACATTTCCTCACCACTATTGATGTAGTGGGGCAGACACATACATTTTGACAAATCAGGACACATTTTGCTATTTGCAATTTATTGACTATATACATGGAATATTTTATAGTGGGAATTCTAGGGAGCTGGAGTGACCCCCTCTGGGGTTCCAGAAGACTCCTCCAGTTGCTGCAGAGTGTGCCTAGGATGGCAACACTTTAATTGGTTGATATGGACCCACTTATCTTCCATCTTCCCTCTCTGCCAAACTGCCTTTGAGGATGTGGATTTTGTAGGCGAAAGGTGAGATTTTGTCTACAATTTCAAAAGGGCCCCTCCAGCTAGGCAAAGATTTGAGCTGTTTGGCCTGGTTCCTTTGGAAATTGTATAAGTAGACCCGGTCTCCTACATGGTATTGTTTTCTAGTAGTCTTTAAGTCATAGTGGGTCTTCATGCTGTCTGCAGATCTTTCTAGATTTTGCTGAGCATAGGCAAACGTGTTGAAGGTGTTTTCTTAGATTTTCAACATATTCATGAGTTGTGGAGGCACTGATCAATGTCTGCTCTTGGGTTCTGTAGAGAAGATGCTGGGGAAGCACCATCCTCCGTCCAGTCATCAGCTCAAACGGTAACATTTTAGTTGCAGATGAAGGGGTAGATCTGATGGCCATTAGGACAAGAGGTAATCGAATATCCCAACTTGGCCCAGAATCTGCCACAAACTTTTTTAATGTGCTCACAATTGTCTTGTTGTATCTCTCTACTACACCACTATAGGCTGCCGGTAGGCAATGTGTAATTTCCTTTGGACCCCAAGTATCTCCCACATCTTTGTCATTACTTTGCTAGTAAAGTGGCTACCTCGGTCTGACTCGATCCTTTGTGGTAGTCCAAAACGCGAGAAGATGTGGTTGATCATCAGGGCAGCTGCTGTTTCTGCCTTGCAATTTGGGTCTGGGAGACATTCCACCCACTTAGTAAACAAGCATGTCACGGTCAACATGTACTTATTTCCCCTAGAGGAGCGAATCACGGGCCCAATATAATCGACTTGTAAATCTGACCAAGGCAGTGTCATCCCCCTCTTTTGGAGAGGCGCACGGTGTGTGAGGGATGTTGGCTGAAATTGTGCACACACAAGACACCCCTTCAAGTATTGGTTGAAGTCCTGCCCCATGTGTGGCCAGTATGCAACCTCTCTTAAGATTTCAAGCATTGTATGAAACCCCCTATGACCGGCTGTGGCCACATCATGGGCCTGACTTAACCTCAGGCTTCGGAATGAGGTAGGGACCACCCACTAATCATGGCCAGCTAGGGATCTCCTCACCAATATACCGTCTTGGATTCGGAATGTTTTTGGACATTTCATCAACACTCTGAGGTCCTCTTTCCCTATGTAATCGGTATCCATCAGGAGAAAGTTCTCAGGATCCTCAATGTGTTGATAAAACTTACCAATTATTGGATCCGCTTTTTGAGCCATAATCAAATCAGCATCTGGGGTCTCCTTACTCCATAGTGCAGTTGAGAGTTCATTGTGAGCCTTTGTCTGAGACCTAGTGATAGCAGTGACCTGGATTTCCCCAACAGGGACTCGATCTCAAGTAGATCCCCTTGGATGGCTCCGGTTTTGGCCAGCTGATCAGCTAAGTCATTTCCAGTTTTGTCTGGTCCCTCTACTTTGGAATGACCTTTGATCTTTTTCCAGTAGATGGTCATCCCATTCGAGATGACCAGATCATCAATGTTTTGAATTAATTTCCCATGTTTCAATGGTTTATTATTAGCACATAACATGCCTCTGATTTTCCAGTTAACCAGGTGTTCCACGAACCCGTTCCGTACATAATCCGAATCAGTGATTATGACCAGTTCGTGGAGTTGGTGTTGGACAGCAGTGAGGATGGCTTGATGCACAGCCATCAACTCTGCCACTTGACTACTTCGGGGACCAATCTTGTACCCAGCGGAGGGTTCTGGGGTCTCATTCACCCATGCATTCCCTACGCCGGCCACCAGTTCGTTTTCCCTGTTGCTATCAACATGGTAAGAGCATCCATCCACATAGACAGTGGGCATTCCCTCACACTTGTCTTCTTCAAAGACTTTGTGTGGGGGAATTAAGGTATGCCTCCATGTTGTCCTTGATTTTTAGACTCTTGTCCTCGAGACAGTTTTATCTGGCACAATCATGCAAGTCAGCCAGACCTGGCGTGAGGGGACTCTTCTTGTTTTGGCCATATCTGACCTCCACAGGAAAGCCTTGCATTCACAGAATCCAGGAAGTAATTCGGGAATTACTCACATTTCCGGCCCAGATTCTGTAACTTTGGAGATATTGAAGAGGCTGGTGTGGAGTCTCCACTATGATGTGTTACCCCTGTATAAACGGGCGGTAATTCTTCAATGCCCACACCATTGCCAGGAGTGCCTTCTCACAATCGTTGAATTTTTCCTCCACACAGGATAAAGTTTTACTCACATAGGAGATTACTTTATTGACCTTGTCATGCTTTTGGTATAATACTGCAGTCAAGCATGTATTTGAGAACCCTGTCTCCAAGAAGAACTCCTTGTTTTTGACAGGGTAAGCTAGGCAAGGCGCTTGTGAGAGGCTTCTTTTGAGTTGTCTTACTGCCTCGGATTGTTCTGAACCCCACTCCCATTTGACCCCCCTTCAAAAGATGGATCAGGGGTCTTGTGATCGCTGCATAGTCCTCAATGAGCTTTCTGCTGTAATTAGTCAGTCCAAGGAGGCTCCTTAGATCCCGCAGAGTTGTGGGGTCTTTCAATTTCTGAAGTGCTTCTACTTTCTTTTCCTGGGGACAGAGACCCTGAGGAGTAATCTCATGCCCCAAGAAATTGACACAGGTTCTACACCACTGTGCCTTTCGAAAGAAGAGTTTTGCTCCGGCAGCCCTCAACTGTGTCAGAACATAACGGATCTCCGCTATGTGTTCCTCCACAGCTGAGCTTTTGATGAGAACATCATCTACATAGGCCAGGTTACCCCTGTCACCCAGGTCGGGCATGGCCTTATGTAGAAAAATGTTGAATTCATTGCCGGAGTTGATGTATCCGAAGGGAGTCCGGGTCCATATGTACTGCTGCCCCCCAAAGGTAAAGGCCAGCTTGTATTGGTCCTCCCTACTGACAGGTACAGTCCAGTATCCATTGGTCAGGTATATTGCAGTGAATACCTGTGACCCCTGGATCTGGGCCAGCCCATGGTCAATGTAGGGAAGAGGCCATCGGGAAGTATGGACCCGTTTGTTGAGCTCCCTAAGGTCGGCGCAGGGTCTCCACTGGCCGTTCGGCTTCAAAATCCCCAGCACTGGATTATTGAAGGTGCTGTGGACTGGACGGATTATCCCACGGGACTCAAGGTTCTTAATTATTTCAGTAAAGGACTCCATGGATCGAGAGGCAAGCGATATTGCTTCACAAACACTGGAGTCATGCCAGGGTCCGTGGGAATTGTTGTTGTGTGGATGTCGGTGCGACCACAGTCATATGAGTCCACCGCAAAGAGATCTTGAAAATCCAAGAAAACGTGTTTTAATTTTTGCCTTTGCTCCAAAGTCTCACAGGCATCAGCTATGTTGACTCTCTCTTAAACCATCTGCATGAAGCCTGGAAAGACTTCCGGTTTTGCTATCTCAGCGGCCTCCTCCAGCTCGGTGGAGAAGTCCCTGGTCAAAGTGCTGATTTGGACTGGTGGCTTCAGGTGGGAAAGGCAGCCCTCATGGACCTGGAAAATCACCTCATCCCTCCTGAAGTCACAGGTCACATCCTCCTTACCATAAGGGCAGGAAGTGTACACCAGGAAGTTCCCCCCATGCCGGGTAAAGATCCTATCTGGTGTTGTGTTGTCATCACTATCACTGTCAAAACAGTCCTTGGGGATTGGTCCTAACAGTTCAATGCCTAAATCTATGGAAAAATGTTGGTCATCAACTGTCATTCCAATAATGGTGCCTGCGGCTAGAGTGATACTCTTTAAGTCGCTGTTATCCACCTCTATTGGAATGGTGTCATGTTCTATATTGACTAGTGGAGTTGGGTTTACCCCCAACCCTTTCTGTTGGAGAGCAGCATTTAGATGAATATAGGTGTCAGGGTTTTTCAATTTCTGTCCTCTTTTAACTTTCACTTCCAGGGAGAATTGTCGGGTCCTTTCTGTGATGGTGACCTCCTCTCCAATCTGAATTTCAACTGCATAAGGCAGCAGTTGAGCTGACCTAAATGCTTTCTCTGGGTCCTCAAAGCCCATGGGATTATCCGCTAATCGGGACCAAGCTTTGAAGTTTATTAGGTCCAAACTAATGGCAAAGCGATTGAGAATGTCACTGCCTAAGTAAAAGGCGGCAGTGACGCCTCACACGACCCAACACTTATGGACTATGTTCTTGTTGCCTATGGAGATTTTGAGTATACACCTGCTTGGCAGGAGATGTTTGGAATTGGGTGTTTTCAGATCCATTTCCCATTTGTCTATCAGTTTGAATGTGGCAATGGCTGGATCTTTTGGGAGTTTGCGGAAACATGGCTTCGCTGATGAAGCTCTTACCGTTGTTCACACACACTCGGGCGAGAACAGAGTCCTTCCCTTCATTTAACTGAATAGGGATGAACAACTGCTCTCCAAGTTGCTGAATATCAGCTAGGCTTTGAGCTGATTTCACATCTTTCTGGACTATAGGAGTGGGAATGTCTGATTGTGAATTTGCAAAGAATTTCATAGTGTTTCCTTCCAGTGTGGAATGCCACCTTAGACTGGAAGGAAGGTTGGTTTTCAGAAATAGAGAGGACACCCCATCACCAGTTTGTTGTCCTACTGCTATTACTGTCACGTCTGGGATTTGATTGTTCTGGAAGTGAAAGTCTACTTAGTCAGATTTGTGTTCAACCATGTGGCAGGTGCCGTTTAAACTAACATGGTTGACACTGTGTTTTAATTTTATCGGTCGGCTAGTCTGGGTCCAGAGGACCTTGTTTACACAATCTATTAGGGGTGACTACCTTCGCAGGAGGTCATTCCTTAGTAAAGAAGGGGTGCCCTCTGGAGTTACAACTATGACCAGGTGCTTCACCTTGTGTCGCCCAATTTTAATGTCCAAATCTGCAGTCCCCTCGACGGGACTTTCCTTCCTGTCGAAGTTCTGAAGTTGTCCAGGAAGAAGAGTGAGAGGAATTTGGTAATTCTCCCCCCTTCCCGAATTCAGTTGATCAAAGGCCCTTTTTGACAGAAGGGTAGCTTGGGATCCAGGGTCCACCAGTGCCAAAATTGTACACTGCCCCTGTATTTGGACCGGGGCATAGAATCTTCCCTCCTTCTCCTCAAGGGGGCACAGATAATGTAAATTTTGGACAACTGCTCGGTTAGTTTTCTAGTTTTTGACACTGATAGAGAAGAGATTTGGGCAGAATTCTGTGGGGAGTATTGGGAATCTGAAAAGAAAAGGCGACAACTAGATATGGGAGAAGTTTTGGGTTCCCCTGGTTCCGGTTCTGTGCTGCCCCCACCTTTTTGGAGGCAGTCACCAGAATGGGTTTGAACCAGGGGATTTTCATGTTGTTGGTTCTGGGGTTGGATGATGGGTGGCGATAGCCCAGTCCCCACACCTACCCAGTCTGGATTTGGATCCTTGGGGGCCCATTTTTCTTTGGGAGGAGTTCCCCCATCTCTGAAGGAGAAGATCCTTTTCCCAGGATCCTCTGAGGATCCCTCTCCTTCAAATGGGAAGACTTGTACCTCCTCCTCAAAATGGGTCTGTTTGGGTTCTTTTTTTCTCCTACTCCCCTCTCTGCTCCTTGGGTGGCAGACTTTCAGGGGCAGGAGATTTTGGTTCCGGTTCCTGGGTTTCCAGGGGCTTTTTACAAGTGGGGAAGGAAGCTTCCTCCAAGGCTTTACACCCCCCTTCCCTTTGTGCCTCCTCCATGGGAACCGGTGTGTTGTCGGGGTTCTTCCCCCGTCATTGCTCAGGAGCACCAGGTCCGGAGTTTGAGGCATTCTGCACCGGCATGCTCATCTGAGGGTTTTGTTGATCCCTCAGCATGCGACCCAGATCCTGTGACATGTTTTGGACCTGGCGCTCTAGTTGTGACACCCGCTCAGGCTGATACAGGGTTCTGTTGTCTCCCCTGGGCTGATCCCGGGAAGGGTAGCTATCCCTTCTCTGAAAATATCCCGTGTTTGGAAAATGTGGGTACCCCTCCACCCTTGGCCTTCCCTCTCCCAGATTAGGTTGTCTGGGCTCAAGAAATTGGCGAAAGAAGGATGGATGGTTTTGGGGTTGAAAGTTTTGCGGGTACCTGGGGAAGAAGTTCTGTCTAGGATTTGGGAAATTTCTGCCCTCCTGGGGGAAGTGAGGAGGGAAGTTCCCTGGGTGAGCTGCAGTTTGGTTGAATCCCCCCCTTGGGCTGGAGGAGTCCACACATAACCCAGGATGGGTCTGTTCCCCTTGTAGCAGGGGCTTATGGAGTCAGGGGAGTGAGGGGTCCCATTTATGGGACTACCTCCTTGGCTCCCTGTTTGTGACTGGCCAGAGGGCCTTCTGGGCTTGGGATTGTTCTGATTCGGTGCAGGCAGGTTTTTAGGCCCCTCCATCTCTAAATCTAAAAGGGGGGCAACCTTCACCTCTGCTACCTTAGCAGCAGCAGGGGTGTTGGTTGGTTTGGAGCTTATTGCATTATTTTTGTTTTCTATGGGCTTTTGCACCTCATAAATTCGTGTGGCCTGTTCAATGACCCAGTCTAGTGATCTTTTCTCATGAAAATCTCTACTAGCTGGGTCATGATGTTCTTGAGGAGAGCGTGGAAAAAAGTATTCACAAACTCTTTGCTGTCCGTGCGCACCCTTCTGGTGGTCTGCGCAAAGGCACGCTTTAATTCCTGCACTAAGATGGCCGCCCTATAGGTGGACCATCTAGAATGATTTTGGTCCTCCAGCCCCGCAAAGAAGCTGGCGTATTCTGGTGAGAAGGTCCATTTCACATATTGAATACAGCTTTGACTGTCCTTAAAATGGAAAGTTTCCATCATCTGCTCAAAGAGCTCTAAGTGCTCCCAGACAGAATAATTCACGTTCTAATGATAGGGCGTGATGACGCGTCTTATCGCTTTGATTTATTTTAGGGGATCCTTGAGTAAGGCCCTTTTTACCTTATTGGCCTTTTTGGTTCGGGTAACCCTGGGCCACTCCTCCTCTGACTCAGAGTCACTGCTCCCAGAGGTGCCTGTCTGGTCTTCTGGGCTCTCCCGGATTCTGCAAGCCTGGGAATGGCTGGCGGAATGCAGGGGCCTAGTTTCCTGTGTCCTGGGGTGCTCAGAGGTGTCTTCTGATTCCTCCTTACTCCCAGGATTTGATGAGTACCCACCCCCCCCACTGTCCTAGCTGGGCAGAGGTTTTCAGGATGCCCTTAGTGGGCCTATTCTCATGGAGTTCCCCACTAAATTTTACAGTACTTGGGAACCCATACCCAGATGCCCGCCCATCCATTCCTGGGAGGTGTTGGTCTATGAGCCCCATATTTCTGATTGGATTGAAATCTGCCATCCCTGTGGCCCTTGGCTCATGTGCGCCAGTGGACATGGGGTGGCAGAGTCCAGGGATTGGAAGAGATGAAGGCCTCTGGTACTAGGGTTCCTGAGGTTATGCTCAGGTGTTTCCCTTTCCCAGCGAACCTCATCTCTCTCAGCCCCTGTTGCCATACAAGAATCTGAGCTTTCTGTTCCTCTATCAAGGCCTTGCTAGTTTCTATGAATCTCTCTTGCATGGCTACCTGTCTGTGGAGCCTGTCATTGTTCTCACAGAGAGCCTCATTTTCTCTCTGTGCTTCCTGTGTTGTTTCAGAGTACTGGGTCAGTCTTTGCTGCAGGAGGGTTACCTCCTGAGTACTGTCCATACTGGCCTGTTCCTTCCTTGCTAGAGCGTCCTCCACCCTCCTGGTGTGCTCTAACAATTTGTCATGCTCTTCTTGGAGGTCACCCAGTCCCTGAAGGGCCAGGTGATTTTCTTCTATTTTCTCTTTTAAATGACAGACTTCCTGGTCTAAGGTCCCTTTCCTGAGCAAGAGCCTGCCTATGTGCAGCCAGGTCGTCCCTCTGTCTTTGGAGCGCAGCAGCTTTCTGGCGCTCTTCATCAAATTCCGCCTGGGTATCCAGGTCTTTCAGGATTGATTTATTACTCTCTTCCTTCTCTCTGTCTAGGTGGCTTTGCAGGGTGACTACCTGCTCTGTGCATGCCCTGTTGAAACGTATTTGTTGCTCCAGCTTTTTCTGGCTCTGCAGTAGACAGTCCAAACTTTCTTGGTACTCCTTCTGCAAGGCCAGCATTCTGGTATCCTGTTCTGCCTTTTCCTGCTACAGGATACCCATGTCCTCTTTTATTTTGATTAGGTACTGCCTACTTTCATTTTCTGATTCCTGGCTCTTCTGTAGCCTCTGCTAAGCAGAGTCCAGATAAGTTGGGGCATTTTCTAATGCCTGCAGTTGCTTGTTTGCCAGATCTTGGCCCTCTGCATATTTGTCCTGGATTGCTCCGATATGTAGGTAGAGATTTGCCGCTATTTTGGCAATCTTGCTTTGCTCTTCCTTTGCCTTAGGGGCCATATATAGTTCACTCAAAGCCACATGTAATGGACCCTGGTCTTGTCATATGTCTAACCCTGTTGCAGTGATCTGTTCTGTGATTGCCTGCAACCATACATTCTGATCCTGCTCTGTCCATTCACCCCTTACAAATCATTTATGCAATAAGTGTTATTTAGCCATATTCTTTCCTACCAAAGTCGCCATTCTGGAAATATTGATTTCCTTCCTGACTTACAGAAGTTTATTTTGTTTTTGCAAAACAGACCAATTCCTTAGAGCGTTCCTTTTGAGGGGTGCTTTTCACAGTGTAACACAGCGTGGTCGCCCAATAATGATTATGTGCCCCACTAGTTAGCACACTGTATTAG
This sequence comes from Ambystoma mexicanum, assembly GCF_040938575.1. Classification (NCBI taxonomy): domain Eukaryota; kingdom Metazoa; phylum Chordata; class Amphibia; order Caudata; family Ambystomatidae; genus Ambystoma; species Ambystoma mexicanum. The sequence continues at coordinate 1,009,605,323 of NC_090932.1, read as the reverse complement.
ACTGTCACAAGTGGTATCTCTAATTCAGAAATCCCACGACGAGCCCCCAAACTTGTAAGTGATTTCAACCCAGCGCTCCACCTAAGTCAATGCCTAGCGTGTGATGCACAGCTGGAACCCTTAATTATATATTTGTGTCTATAAGTTCTTTTATTTCTGAATGATGTACCCTTATATCACGCCCCTCTGTTTGAATCCCCCCCAGCCTCACTGAACCAGGAAGCAGGCTGTTTTGCAAAGTTAAAAGATTTATTTATGAATTTGAACAATATATATATCACATTATTTAATATTTATACAAGGATCACCATTGGGGTGATGTTACAATCAACAATCTCTTCAATCAAAAGGAGTATGGATGGAAAAAATGATGCAGCATAGAATAAAACTTTGTGTGGGTTCAGTCAAATACAATGTTACTTTTTCCCCCTGCACCCTACTCAATCCCCCCAAATATGCAGTATAAAGAGATGGAAGGATAGAACACAGGTTTCAGGAAATACAGAATTCAACAAATACAGTTCAATCCCAATTTCCCCCAGCATGCATGGAGAGAGAAACAGGAATTATTTCAAACAGGTCAAATGCTTTTCAATGTGGTTTTGAAGGAATGGTTAAAAACACTGAAAAATGGATTTAATTCACTTAATTGGATTCAAAACTAGTGGGAGCTGCTTTGTATAGTTTGAGGTAAACACTAGCAATGGCGATTGAATAACTAGCAGATTGAAAACTGAATTCTGAGGTTGGATGCAAAGGACAGCTGTTTTACACGTGATAAAATTGAGCCAAATGAAAATTTCGCGGCAAACTTTTCCGTGCGCGATTGAGGGAAAACTTCTATTTGACACTTAAATTTCATTTCTAGCATGCACGGTACGGAAGTTACACAGGTTTTAGTGGAGGTCGGTTTTTCTCAGAAAGAGTCAAGATTTTCAAATGAAAGATGCGCTTTTGAATTACAAACAGGAATTTCTTTACACTAAGGAGTCTATGAAGCCACAAGCTACACAACAGCACAGCCACCAATCCAACAACGTCCCTGGATGATTTCTACCTGCCGAGACGCTTGTCTTTCTTCAGCAACTATATTAGTTCAAAGATGATATTATCACTACAATTATTAAAGGACTATATGGATGAGGGAAAGATTCAGGAAAACAAGAAGATTTTCTATAATGCAGTTCTGGATATGATAGAATGGTTTAGATAGGATTACTTAAGGATAAGATACTGGCTAGGGACAATTCTATGCTATAAATACTCACAACTACTGTTTAGAATAGGCCCGTCAGGGATCTGGTCAAAGATTCTGGACTGGAATTCTGCTAGCCCACCGGACAGGATTCAGGGCGCTCGGTTCTGTACTCAGCACGGCACTCTGGACACTGCACGACCTCTGAACTGGATCTGACGGGTTGGTTCTGTGTTTCAGCTATCAGGTTACAGCTCTGCTCTACTGGTTTGGATCTCTGGATTCTAGCAAGAGTTCTTAGCGAGAAAGCAGAAACAGCACAGCCCGGCTGTTCTTTTTGTGGTTGTTCCCCTTGGAAGTCTGGGGTAAAATCAGGTTTCAAGATTTTAAAGGCCAAGCCGAGAAGGGTTCAGCTTTGGAATTAGGCCTTTCTGCTTTCAAATTTCTGGAGTCTTGGATATGGGTTTCTCCTGCAAAGTGCTGCGCCAGTAATCAGTTGATGAGTGAACCTGTGTGTGTTTCTAGGTCCTAACCTGCCTCTATTTATGTATTTCCCTAAGGGGTGGGAAGGCTGAATTATACTAGGCACAACCTCTAGGAATCCTATTGGTTAGGGTCTGTCCTCTCTCCTGATTTGAGAAGGAACTCTGGTGCCATGATGATACTGTATTTTACAATCCAGGGTGTACCTTCCCTTTGTTTCTGTACAGTAAATCTATTTTTCATACAAATCATACTTACAATACAACTAACTTGCTAGCAATACATATTTACATCACAGATTTAGTAGAGCAAGTATCCGTCCCAGTTCCATCTCGGTGAGAGCTTTAGTTCCAATTTGACAGTTTTTTGCGCTTTTGGTTGGGTACCCAATGTCAGATCTGTCCACATTTTTCTACATATATGCGCATGACATCTGGGCATAATCCTGTGAAGTTTCATATTTCTAGCATCATCACAATAGCTACAAAATCACAATTTCGGTACTCCTGTCTCTGAACATAGCACAGAGTTCAGAGTAGTTTCAAACTGTGAGCAGCATTTTCATGTTAACAACCTATATTTTATAGATTTTTACACATTTTGCACAGTTCTCTGTGAGTCTTTTTCAAAAAGATATGTTCTTGTGGGTTAAGATACACAACTCTGTCTGGTCCCTCCCCATGGTTTTTCTGGGCCGACAGCAATCCCGGCCTCTCTTCCTGCTGGCAGTTAGTTTCTGTTGACACTTGTATTTGCATTCCCTTTCAGGCCAGGAAGCCTATTGTCTCTCCTCAGAGAAGCAAAGCAAAATCTCCTCCTCCTTTCATTAGCATCTAACTGAGAGTTCCTGGGCAGAGAGCAAAAGGAAGGCACCTTTGTTTGGGGCAAACCGTGGAATGTGCTTTGAAGTCCTCTGGCTGGTATCAGTTCACTTTAAAACACTTTGTTTAAAATTGTTTTTGATAAAATAAACCTTACATTTTCAACAGTAGACACATAGATCTCTAATTCCAGTCTCTTTAAAACATAGAGATTGAATAGTAGCAACCTATATTGCTTTTGATGGCAAGTCACTTCTTTTCAACAGTTTGATTTTAATGCACAAGTTTTAAACTGCCAGTGTAATTAAATGACAGCTTTGACACAGGCAGGCGGCGGTTCTGCGCCCATATCTGACAGATTTTTCCAGGCAAGCCTTTTTTTAATGTGGATATTCTTGTGATGAAATCTGCTTCTCCTGACATTGTGCTTATGGGGATTCCTTAAATAAGGTGATGGTTAACTTTTTTTGAAATTTTCTTTTATTGTGCAATAGCCAACATTTGACTTTTAACACATTTCCAACAATACAAAAAAATAAATAGAAGTAAAATTCTTCATACAATTTTCAAAATCAACATCAATACAAATCTTCACCTTAAAAAGAAAAGAACAATGCAATAACAAACTAAACACACACTATAAAAAAGTTACCAGGATCTTAATTCATACATAGGCGAGACTAGATCACTGATTAAATTAATTTCTCTTAGAGCTCTAACAAGTTCCATGGAGAGAGCAGATTCATGGCAAGAGGATAATCTCCCCCAGAACGCATCAGAATCAAGCCAGGATAACTGATGGACAAACCTGCTAAATCTTCTGACCCTCATATTCCAAGTACCCTGACAGCTAGATAACAAATGCTTTAAGGACTGCAAGACCTTAATTGAGCACTTATCACAATGTGGGTCAATTTTCCCTTCTCTATCTCTAGAGGCCAAAATCTCTTGGGTAGGGAATAGATTTAGACAAAATCTAAGAAGAGATGATCCAAAACTTAGATCAGGTGTTATTTTTAGGTAAGCAGGAACCAAAGAGAGAGGCTTATCGACCACAGAAAACGAGGCAGATCTTTTTGTCCTCTTCATGCTGTCAATCATTTCAATCCAGTCTCTTTGTTTAATCTTTTGTTTTACTCTGTCTGGATTTAGGAGCAATAAGGTCAAATCACAATCCGCTCTCTCTAAAATTTCCAGGCATCTTTGCTTGAACTTAGACAAGAATAGATTTTTCCCCTGGTTTAATTCACCTGCAATTTCCTCAAAAAGTGAGTCTTTAGGAGCATCTAGAGTTGATCTATATAAAGTTAGCCACTTCCACTGAAGCCATGATCTAAGAGACAGCAGTCCCAATTCATAACGAAGAGAGACTATTGGAACACAATCTGGGAGTCCCAGGGATGCCATTCGAGGACCATTGCTAAGATGTTATAGTCAAGACCAAACAGAAGAATCGGGATAACCTTCCCTATATAGAAATTCACCAAGGGGAGAATAGAAAATTTGCAAAACTGCGATTTAATTTTTTTCATTTGTGCTCCCAATTTTACAACTTTCAATTGCAACAAGCGCACCAAGTTGCTGATTGAAGCTCCCAAGTACGTTAACTCTGAAACTACCTCAATTGGTAGTTGGTCCAAAGTCCAGACATACTGCTTAACTATCTTTTTTGGGTGTTTAAATCTGATTATCTTGGGCTTAAGCGGATTAATAATAAAGTTATTATTTCGGCATAGTTTTCTAAGGCAAACAAAAGACGGTGAAGTCCTACTTGGGAGTGAACAAGAACTACAACATCATCCGCATATGCCAACCAATTAATTTTTGTTTTTCCTAGTAACAGAGATATTAAACCTATTCCATTCATTGCCTCAGCCAAATCTGCCATAAACAAGATAAACAAAAGGGGAGCTAGTAGACAGCCTTGACAAACGCCTCTCTTTACACCAATCAGATTTGTCAGAAGGCCTGATCTACGAAGCCTCCCCTGCATGGAATTGTTGTGATGTAATTCTCTCAGTATTGACAAAAGAGCATGAGGCAGACCCCATTTGTCTATTTTTTTCCAAAGAAGATCCCTGTCTATCATATCAAAGGCTTGGGAGAGATCTAACCAAACGCCAAAAAGTGGTGGGCCCCCTCCTTGGACAGACGGGGAAATCAGGGTACTCAGAAACAACCCATTTAGAGAAGTAGATAAACCCTTCCTGAAACCCGATTGTTGTCTTAGGATGATACCCATTTTGTTTGCCCATGATTCCAATTCCCCTAAGATGAGCCCTGTAAAGATTTTACTGTCTACATCTAAAAGGGAAATTGGACGATAATTGGCCGCTAGCAATCTATCCCCCTTTTTATATATTGGTATAACTAAGGAATTTTTCCATGAGTCCGGGAAACTCTTCTGACAGATTATATAATCAAAGAGCTTCTTTAGGATGTCAGGCCATTGGGAGGGGTCTTTTTTAAGGATTGAATTACTTAATCCTTTTGGTCCTCCCGCTCTGGAAGTTGATGATTTCCTTATCAACATTTCCAGATCCATGGCTGTAAAGTCTAAGGACCACTTAATCAATTTGTTCCTCACCCCAATTATGGCATTAGGTGAGTCGTAAAGATAGGCAAAATGCTCAGACCAGACTTGTTCTTGAATAATGGCATCCATTTTTTGATTCCTATTTACCTCTACTCCCCCTACCATTGTCCAAACATTTCTTGAATTTGCCCTCGAGAGAGCAGATAACATTTTTTCTCCATCTTGTTGCCATATAAAATACCTATGAGCCCTGTACCAATTTCTATAGTTGTTCCTAAGAATTCTCATGCCCTCCTTAAGTTGAACCATATCTATACAGGAATTCTTTAGCTTCGTTCTTTGCTGTCTAAGCTCCTTCTTGCTTTTTACAATTTCAGCATTAGGAGTTTTCTTGTGAATCCTATGACGTCTCTGGATGTTAGAATTGACAGGAGCCAAATTAGAGAGAAAGAGAGAAAAGTCATCCGGATTACAGAAATTTGACAGTTGTTGATCTGAAGAATGGTTGACCCAGCCTCGCAGTTCGGAGTTTAGATCATTCCCCCCCATGACACCTCCTAACAACATTTCCTGCTCTATTCGTTGTAAGGGCCTGTTCACAAAACAGTACCTTCCGAGGTCCTTCAAACAATAAAAGTGCTCTCAGGATTTGATGGTCATCTATATTCCCTTCCCCCACTTGAAAGCATGAGCAAGACTCAAAAATGGTTTGCGAGGCAAAGAGATAATTGATGGTCGAGAAAGCAGTACCTCTGTTCCACGATGGGGCACTGGGGATGTCCCCCCTTACATTACCATTAAACATTTGTAGGCCCCAGCCATGCATAAAGTCTTTCCAAATCTTCCCATTCGAGGTTTTCTTGCAGATTTTTCCTGAAATAGGGTCAGTTGTAGAGACACACTGGGAATTAAAGTCACCAGCAATAATAAGATCATCGGCAGGATATTGCTGCAAACAGTCTAACAAAGCATTTGAGAGATTAAGCAGAAAATCTGGCAGAAGGATGGCACTGGAGTTCCAGTAAACATTTATAATAAGCCAAGTATTCCCCTCGATAATCCCTCTCCTCTTCACTCTTACCACAAGGATGCCATCTCTATTATTCCATACAATCTTTGAATTCTCAAAAATCTCATTGCTACATGCCACAAACAAACCCCCTATTGGTCTACCCCCTTCTGAGCCTCGAGCTAGTTGCTGAAAAATAGAGAGACCATCAAACCCAACTACACCAGTTAACCAAGTCTCTTGAAATAGTATTAGTTCAGCTGATTTTAATATTTGCGATTTCTTTGGTTTCTGGGAAAAAGATGCATACCCTCTGGTGTTCCATGACAGTACAGTAATTTGAGCCTTCCCTAGAGTCTCTGCTGGGGAACACCCATTTAACGGAATATCTCAGAGATTATCTCTGGGACCATTTCCCACGTATTCGAAGAATTAGAGAAGATTGTTTCTTTGTTGCTAGTTTCAATCTTCTGATTTTGGATGTCTAGAAAACCTTGGCTTGGCTTTATTAAAGTTGGGCATATCTGGGAGATCATAAACCCTCTCTGGTCCCAAGCCATTGACTCACCCTAGATCAAATCAGTACCCAGTCTTGATTTCAGGGCAACCTCTGCGGTATTTGTATCAGGTCCAAAGGGAAAGCTCACCACATCAATGTCTGCAGTAGTAAAATATTTAAGGGCTGGAATCATCTTCATGATTGTATTTTGGGAGCTTGGAGATTTTCTTGAGAGAAAGACTCTGTGGTCTTTTAGTTTCGGGTCAACGTACGAAAGGCTCTGCGAGCCTCTCATCTTCTCACTGGGATCATAAGTGCCTTCCCTAGAATTATTTCCATTCTCCCTTTCTGAGTTCAGCACTCACTGATCCCCAGCAGGGGATATTTAAGGGTTTTTATTCATCGGTCCTCGTTCCTCAAAGTTTACAATTGCCCCTGTAATTTCTGCTCCTCCTCCAGTGTTCGCACCCCGATTCCGCACTGGGTTTACGGAGGGACAACTTTTTACTTTTTTCAAAAAGATCGGAGCAATTTTTAGCGACGGCTCGATGAGCTGAGTTTTACGTTTTGCCAGAAGAAATATAGGAGCAATTTTTTTTGGCGGCTCAATTTTGTCCGTTTGGATCCCCACCGTTAATTTTTCCACAGTTACATTTTTGTCCACCAAGTCCTTAATATCTTGGCTCTTTGATTTAGTCTTCTTCAGCTTTTTTCCTTGACCCCTTGTAGGGAGACTTTCCTTCTGCTTAATTTCACCTTTTTTCAGACAATCTTTCACATTTTTCAGGAATTTGGTAGCCCTTGATGCCTTACGATTCTTTTGACTGTTTTAATGAGTATAGCTCTTGCCTTTGTTGAGCTCGAGGTCCGCACACCTGCTGGACAACCACAGCTGCAGCCGTAGTCACAGGAGTCACAGCTCGAGCTACGAGCTTCGATTTTCGAAAAAAGGACCCTACAGAAACATATAATGTCAAGGGATCGTCAAGCCGCACTGGCAAAGCTACAAAATGCTACATCAGCCACTTCCGACAATCAGCATACTCGCCCTATCAAGGATGTTGGATCTTTTCTGATGTTTGGGAACCATTATTTTGCAATTTCAACAGCCAAGGAAAAACGGATTTTAGAGCACTTCTGGGTTTTCCTGGCAATGCAGCACTGCCTTTTCAGGTAGTTCCATTTCACTCTGTGGGCAGCCCAATGACAGGTTTTGGCAGTGTGGTCTCCTGCTCTACCACTGACACAGGCAAAATAGATTGGCAGCCTATTTTTCCGGTTTCCCTGTGCACTTCTCCAAGGTTTTTAGCGCGCATATGGCTTTTTGGCGGCCATGCTGTTGTTTCTGGTGAAAGCAGCACACAGTGATGTCGCAGGACAGAGCCTAGTGGGTCAATGCATCCCACAACCAGATGAAACTGAGAGAGGTACCTGAGGCTCTGGGGAAGCTGATGAACTATCTATAACAGAGGCAAAGAGAGAAGAAGAGTCTACCGCCCTTCCCGATCTAAACTTCGCCCAGCGAAATTATCCAGCACTCACAGAGGCTTTCTTGCAGGTAGTTCCTGAGGGGGAAGGATTAGAGAAAGGCAGTCCCTTTTTCTTCCTAAGGCAGGGATGACTGAATAAAAAGGTAACCTCCAGACAAGGCCTAAGAAAAACTCAGTTAGTAACCCCCGAAACCCATCGGAAGGTCATGCTAGAGATCGCGCATTCTCATTTGACAGGGGGACACTTAGGACAATCTAAGACCCAGGCACACACACATCAGTGGGAAGTTTTACTGGCCAGGTATCCATGCTGATATAAAGAACTTCATTCAGACATGTGAAATATGTCAGAGGACCAGTGCGCATGTTCCCATGCCTGCCCCTCTAAACCCTTTACCAATAATAGAAGTCCCTTTCTCACCAATTGGGATGGATATCATTGGACCGTTGGAAACCTCTAGATTGGGTAACAAATATGTCCTTGTAAACATTGATAACGCTACCCGATACCAAGAAGCATTCCCTATGCTGAACAACACAACACAACCCATTTTAAAACATACATTACCATACTTTTCCTGGTTCGGTTTCCCCAAGGAAATTCTAACAGATCAGGGCTCCAATTTTATGAGCAAACTCATGGGTGAAGTCAAGGAATTGCTCCATATTTCCACCTTAAGAACCTGAGTTTACCATCCTCAAACAGACGGTTTGGTAGAAAGATTTACCAAAACACTTAAGATGATCGTAAGAAAATTGGTAGACAAGGACGGGAAGGATTGGGATTGCATGATTCCCTGGGCCCTATTTGCAGTAAGAAAGACCCCTCAGGCATCCACCGGATTCTCTGCTTTTGAATTACTTTATGGTAGAGAACCAAGAGATATCCTAGACATGCTATGGGAGACCTGGGAAGTAAGAGAAGAGGCACCTATTCCCCTCTCACAAACAGCTACCCGATTATGAGAGCATAAGAAACTTGTTCAAAATCGAGTCTATACTCAATGGAGAAAGCCCAAGCACAACAAAAGTACAGATACGACAAGAAGGTAAACTTAAGATCTTTTTCGGTAGGACAAATTGTATTAGTCCTCTTACCTACCTCTGAAAATAAACTTGTCTCAAAGGGGCATGGGCCATATGAAGTATTAGAGCAAACAAGGACCTGTGCCTATAAAATCGCCCAACCTGACAGGAAATAAAAAATCCACCTGTACAACATAAATCTTTTAAAAGAGTGGAAAGAAAATCCTTCCACAGCCAGTGCCTTGATACTATCTTGTTTGGTGTCAGAGGAAATAGATAATTTTGAATTAATTCACCAAGAACTATATAGTCAACAACAAGAAGACTTAAACGATTTAGTCACAACATTCCCGATGTATTCAGTAAGAAACCAGGGAGATTGCACAACACTTATCATTATATCAAAACTCCAAAGGGAAAAGTGGTCCATTTGAAACCATATAGACTCCCGGAAGCCCGTAGACAGACAGTGGTTAAGGAAGTGAACAAAATGCTAAGGGCCAATATTATCGAACTCTCTTCAAGCCCATTGTCCTCCCCTATTTTGTTGGTCACAAAACCTGACCAATCTTGGAGGTTTCGCATAGATTTCCGACTGGTCAAACGCCATCTCAGGCTTCGAAGCCTATCCTATGCTGTGCATCAATGAATTGATTGATAAACTCGGAAATTCCACCTTCCTGTCAACCCTAGACTTTACCAAAGTGTACTAGCAGGTGCCAGTACACGGGCTTGATAAGGAAAAGACAGCTTTCTCAATGCCCCTGGGACTATTTCAGTTCAAAGTCCTCCCTTTTGTCTTACACGAGGCCCACGCTACTTTCCAATGGCTTATGGACAGGATATTACAGCCCTACTCCGATTTCTATGGAGCTTATACTGATGACAAAGTCAGTTATAGTAAAACTTAGGAAGACCATCTTTTCCATCTCTTTACTATTATGAGAGCCCTCACAGAAGCCAGATTAACTGCCAATCCATCCAAATGTAAGCTGGCTCAATTAGCCGTGAAATACCTTGGCTTCTTTGTAGGGAATGACAGTGTCCAGTCTCAAAGAGAAAAAGTGAAAGCCGTTCTAGATACCCCCCTGCCTAAGACCAAGAGAGTCCTCAGAGCATTCTTAGGGTTAATCGGTTATTACCATAGGTTTTAGGTTTATCCCGAATTTCTTCAACAGAACAGCCAGGTACACAAACTATAGAATGCAAAACCCCTGAAAATTCATTGGACAGGCGAGGACGATGTAGTTACAACAGCTTAAAACAAACCCTGTGGAGACTGCTAGGGGGCGCAGAGCAAGATGGCCACAAGAGACCATAGCTCTGCACCACACCAGCATTGAGGAAACTGCCCGACCCCCCCATGGCCTGTGTCGAGCCCCTTTGACTGGCGGAAGTGAAGTGACGGGGAGCAGGCTGGCCCCCGTGGAGTTGGATGGAATGGAGCGTGCAGTGTCAGCGCATAGCTGAGGGACAACCAGCAGGTCGCAAACAACATTTCGTGCCGCGCTAACGAGGTGCAGCTGAACCCGAGAGGGGGAACCCGGCATCCCACCACACCGGAGGCACTGCAAACTGTTGAGTCCCCGTAGCCCAGGAAAGGAGACGCTGTGGATGCGGCGAGGGTGGATGGCAGCTAGAAATCAGGAGGTGGCGAGCCGAGGCCAGAAAACGAGCTACGTGCCCCGCAGACAGAGACGACCCTGGGCGCAGAGGCAGTGACTGTAAAAGCACATCACAAGTGCATCAGAGGGAGGCAGATGCACACATAGATAAGCCCGGGCCTATAGGCAGTGAATGGACAGCACAATGTGCTCAGCTGCGAACCTGGGCTATAAAGAGGCGGCAAGGCGGCTGTTGCAGTGTGAGGTGATGTCTGGAGGAGCAAGATAAGGCAGAGGAAGGTGAGGAGGAGACCCATAGCCCCAGTGGCTGGGACATCCCCAGTGACAGAGAGTGGGGCCTGTGGCAAAACATCTGGCCTCTGGCAAGACGTCTGGCCCCAGCCCACAGAGGTGGCCCTCCACGGATAGAAGTGAGCCCAACAGTGAGGACCCAGAGGGAGAGACCACCCCACTGGTGCTGGAGTTGCACCTGGAAGTCGGCTGGAGGACACCACAGTGCAGGGATTGAGCTGTTGCGAGCCAAGTCAGCAAAGACAGAGAGGGGACAGTGTGACCCAGATGGGGCACCTGGAGGTGGGGGTAGCATGGCAACAGGGGGTCTGGGAACCCTGCAGAAAGATGTGCAGGTCATCCTGACAGAGCTGAAGGCCTTCAGAGCGGAGGTGCATACCTCGATGAGTGCTATCAAGGAGCTGGTGACTATGGTAGAAGAGAGAGTGGAGGCCCTGGAACAGACCCAAAGGGCTGCAGGCACAGCGGATGTGGGTCTGGAGGTCCGGGTCAAGGAACTCGAGAGCAGGGAAGGTGAGACCTGAAGAAAATCAGATGCTTTGGTGAACCAGGAGAGGATGAACAATCTGTGAATATGGGGGCTCCCTGGAGGGGAAGGTGAGTCTCCCAGGAACCCGGAGGCCAAACTGTCGGGGTGTTTAGGATACATATGGGTGAGGCCTTCGACCAGGAGATATGCTTTGGCGAGTAAAGGGCCTGTTCAGTCATGACAAAGTGCCATAACTACAGGGAGGTCATCCTAAGGAGGGACCGAGAGGTGGGTGACCTCGAATGGGAAGGGGCCATGGTAAGGATTTACCAGGACCTGTGAAATTATATGCTAGAGCAGAGAAGGAAGTGCAGACCCCTGTCACAATGACTAAAGGAAGAGGGGGTGCGCTACCGCTGGCGTTTCCCCTTTGCTCTCTATTTTGAGCATGGGGGAACAGTATGAGCTAAAGCACGGGGAGGAAGCAGCCCGGCTTCTGGCAGAGCTACAGAAGGAGGGTACTTACCAAGAGAAGGTTGGCCAGCGCAGGCTGTGAGAGCAGTTCAACGGCACCCTTGCACAACCAAAAAGCCGTAGGAATGAATCAGCTTCTAGGAAATCCAAGAAAGCTCAGGCGAATCAGTCAAAGGCAACCAGTTGAAGAAGGGGGCTCGCAACAAAGCTACTGAACGGGGGAAGGGGGAAGGTGGTTTTTTGTGTGGTTCACAAAGGTGATGTTGGGTGGGGTGATGGGTTCATTGTCACCCTAGTGACCTGGGGATGCCTAGGTGTCTCCGAGACAAGGGGTTGGAAACCCTGGTTGGGCATGGTTGCCCACACATGTTTGAGGGGGTTTAGAGGTTGAAGGGGGGCATAGGTGGGGGGGATAAATGCATAGCTAAGGTGCAATGATTGAAGGAAGCAGGTGTCTCCCCAGAGGGGCTAAGGAGGACACCATTGCAGCCTGACGATGGTTAACTGGAAGGTGGCCACACATAACATAAAGGGACGGAACTCCCTAACAAGCGGTCATTAATGGCTGGACTGATCCGCAAGACACATCTACAGGTACTTTTCCTGCAGGAAACCCACTACAAACAAGGGGTGGAGAGGGCATTGAAAGGGGCGGATATTGGTCGGCTGTATTGGGCCTCTCATAGGGCCAGCAAGAAGGAGGGAGTGAGTGGGCATTGTCTTAGTCCGCTCTGTACAGCTGACAGAGGTACAGGTTTGGAGGGGTTTTGGAGGACAATTTGTGGCGGTAAAGAGGCGCCTGAACAGGACAATGATTACCCTGGCGTCTCCATATGCCCGCAATGTGCACCAATTGACCTTTCATAGGAAAACTTTCTTAGTGTTGGAAGAGTGGGTGAGGGACCGACAATGGTGGGTGGCAATTTTAATGCTAGAGTGGACCCCGCTGTGGATTGGTGATCAGCATGGGGGAACTGGGTCAAACCGCAGTGGAGGGAACACAAGGTGCTGACTCAGCTCCTCCAAGAACACTTCTGGGAGGATGTGTGAAAATCTAGAAACTCCCAGGTGGGTGGTTGCACGTTCTTCTCGCCCCCACATCAAACCTACACGAGAATTGATTTCCTGCTGGTCCCCAAGGGGTAACAGTAGAGTCCCCGAAATTGGAATCAGTGACTTGGTCGGACCAAGAGATGGTAGTATAGTAGTGGGATGGTGGGTGGAGGTGAGGCGGCAAGGAACCCCGAGGTGGAAGTGTAGTGACGGTCTCCTCAAAGACACAGTGGGTCATTCCGAGGTTGGAGGTAATGGAAAAACAATGGCAGCAAAGGATTACGGGCATCGCATACGGCTCTGGCCTATTCCGACCTAAGACCCCGCCATTAGAGGTACTGTTGTTAATGGTGCCTCCAATAGCGGCATGGGCACGGGCACGCGGCCCATCATACCAGCAATACCGGCATGTTGTTAATCGGAGGAAATCACAAGTTAGGCGGACAAGCAAATACCGGCATCATGAAGGCGCTAATAGGGGAAACCGGCATGCTGGTAATACCGGCATTGGGAACCAACCATAAAATGCTATGTGCAGTGTTCCCATCTGCAACATGTGCACACAATCAGCACAGGTGGATGCAATGGAGTCTGGGCACAGTACAAAAGGAGCACACCCACACACCACACTCCTTCCCACACCAAGATGATTCCAATAGTAGTAGCAATACTGGAGCTGGAGGTCATACTTGCATTGCCACACCAGAAACAACAACAACAACAACAGCAACAGCAGGCACCACAGAGGAAACGCAGGAGGAGAAGGCGGGTGAGACAGGCCCAGCATGCCCCACCAGTGCAGCCAGCGTTACCATGCAGGCAGCCCCCAATCCCTCGCATCAGAGCCAGTCCTTTCCACCTAACCCCTGAGTAGATCCACACCCTGTACCGTCTGGACCGGGACACCATCACCACCATCGTGGACATGATACACGACGAAATTGTCAGCCTCAGTGAAATACGCACCGCCATCCCCCCTCTACTGAAGGTAGTGTCTGTGCTCCACTTCCTTGCCACAGGCACCTACCAGCACACAGTGGGGCACATGCATGGCATATCACAACCCTTATTTTCTCGCATTCTGAAGCAAGTGCTGGATGCCCTCCTCAAGCACACAAGGGACTACATATCCCACACCACGGAGATTTCTGATACAAAAGTTGGCTTCCATGCACTGGCAGGCATGCCAAATTGCATAGGTGCACTCGACTGCACCCACGTGGAGTTGGTGGGTCCTGCATGCCATGGAGGTGGTGTACCGCAACCGCAAGCAATACCACTCCATCAATGTGGAGATGGTATGCGGCGCCAGCAAGATCATCACACATTGTTGTGCCCGATATCCCGGATCAGCTCATGACTCTATGGTCCTGCGGCACTCCACACTACCACGCTTCATAGAGCGACATGCTGGACGATGTGCCTGGCTGCTTGGTAAGTTGCATGACCGGCACATGGCATTGAAATGGGGGGAGAGATGCACACACCACCATGGTGTCAATGTTGATGTGACTGCACAATGTGTGACCAAACACTGTGCCCCAAAGCATCCCAAACGGAACATGACACCCAAATCCCGTAGGAATAAAGTAAGGTCGACACCTATCACAACATGACCAACATTTAACCACCCCACATCCCACAACACGTGCACCACTCATCAGCGGACTCACCCTCCGTAACACCATCCAGCAACATGCAGTGAATATGCACTATGTTGCTGTCTCTAGCAAATCACCACACAGGACAAGCATCCTTGGGAGTGCATTGAACTGAACCACCAAGGGAATCCACTGTCTGTCACAGGGCCGCCACAACCACAGGAATGCTGCATGTCACCATGTGAAAAATCAGCGCTGAATGCCTAATATTGCAGAGACTACTGCCAACGCTCCCAGTAAGAAAATCATACAGGACACAGCACATCACAAATTTAACACAAACACAGCTGTATGCGTACACAATGCATGAGCAACAAGACATCAGTGCACACCGTGTATCATCTTGAAGATGCAACCCACACCATTATTCCAGGGCACAGGAAACATTGAGGGCCTAAAAATGGTGTGCATACAACCAGGGACATGTGCATGTGACCAATGGTAATCTGCAGGCATGTGTGACTAGTACAGCTGTCCATCATGAATCGACTGACATATACCTTTCGTTGCCTCCCTTGCAGGTGACAGTGGCTATCCCTTGAAGCGGTGGCTCCTCACCCCTTTCCGAAACCCACAGAACACGCACAAGGAGGACTACAATCAATCCCACACCCGTACCCGTGTGGTCATTGAGCAGACCTTTGGCCTGTTGAAGGCACGGTTCCCTGCCTTAGCCGGTCGGGTGGGGGACTCCTCTACAGGCATGAGAATGTGGTCAAGATCATCATGGCATGTGTCATGCTGCACAACATGTGTATCCGATGGAACGTGCCCCTGCCCCCTGACATTGAACTGCTACCACCTGGTTATGATGAAGGTTATGAAGAAGATGTGGCTGCACATCATTGCGGTGCCGATGCACAGGAGGGACATGCTGTGCGTCAGTCAGTGATTGCACAATATTTCTGACACACATGGCTGCAGAGGGTGACATGATAGTTGGACAGAGGGCACTGGGTGTGGGGGTACATGTACACTATGCACTGTATATGAATAAATGAAACATGTGCAATAATGAATGTCCACTCAAGTCATTTTTTTTACACAACGGGTGTATTGAAATGTACAATGAAGATGAAAGTGCACTAACCCTCCACCACCCTCACCGCTTTCCCTACCCCCACAACTCCCCCACACACCCTCACCCCCGTCTGTCTCCCACCACAACTCCCCCACACACTCTCACCCCCCTCCCCCCACAACTCCCCCACACACCCTCACCACCTTCCCCCAAACATGTCCCAACAAGTGTCTATTGCCTTCATCAGGCTGGCCAGTCTACTTCCTGCCAACCCTGGACCTGGTGGTGGCATGTCCGGGCGGCGCAGGGTGCGCGACGACATGTGGAGTGGGCTGGTCTGTGTTGAGCTGGAGGACGATGGGGTGGCTGCCTGCTCCATTTGGGGGGGCCAGACGCTCAGCCACCATTGCATCAGCAATGCGGCCGAGGACCTGCCGCAGGGCTGATACCTCCTCGCAGAGTCTACTTGTATTTTCTGCAAAGATCTTGCCCAGGGAGGCAGTGTTATAGGCAATTATCTTGCCCAGAGAGGCAGTGTTTTCGCGCCACTCCTGCTTTCTTGGGCATTGTCACTAACAAATTGACGCACAAGGGCAGTCAGCTCCTCCTGCCACTGCAGCCCCGCCGGTACACCTGTGGAGGTGGAGGGTGCTTGTGTGTCATGTACAACTTCTATGGGCTCCACTATGGGACTCATGGTCCCTTGGTTGTACTTCCCCCCAGACTGCTCCAGGGTGGTGGTGTGGTTGGACTCTAGCGATGTGATCTGGGGGGATGATGCTGGACTTGGTGTGCGAGGCAGTTCGGAGGAGTCGTCCTCCATGGGCACCCACACCTCTTCCTGCGCCTCCTCCTCAGCCAGTGGTGCTATGGCTGCCGCCTCCCCGACTGAACTGGACTCTGTTGAGTGTGGAGCTTCAGCAGTGTCCTGTGGCAGTGTGACAGGAGTTGCGGGTTCCGTCTCAACGGCCCTTGGCGGCACCAGTGCCATGGCATCTGTAGGTGGTTTCCTCAGTGGTGCATGGCGTGCCTTGTGTTGGGCCTTTGAGGTCAAAGGCCTGTCGCCCTCATCCCGGGCCCTCTTCCGGGGTGTAGTTGGCTGTGGGGGTGAGTCCTGCGCTTCGCTGTCATGGTCTGAGCCTGTGGGGGTCGAAGAGAGTAACGCCATGAGTGATGGTTTAATAGGCATCATGCATACATTTGTATAATTGCTCATCTACACAATAGAGGGTACTAGGCAGTTGAGTTTGGATGATCACGTTGCTTGCTACATGGGTGGGTAATGCAAGCATACGTCGGGGTCTCTCATGTTGGGGCAGACATATGGTATGTGACATGCATATTTCTTTGGGCCTGCATGCAGTGTGACTTATGCCATTTACATCTTAGCGTGGTTTTTGTAAGGTATGGCATTGCCTTGCTGCAGGCATCTGCATGTGTCTGTGCTGCGTAAAACAACTTTGCTGGGAATGTGTGTGTATTGGGCCATGGCTTGCCTCTTTAGACAGACATATTGGTGGACTATCAGACTCTGCATTACAGTGTTTTCTTAGGACACTCACCTCCGTCCGCCGATGACGTGGCGCCACACTCCATGTCTCCCACGCCTTCTATGGCCTCCATGCCGTTCAGGCTTGCACATATGTCCTCCCACCGGGACAGCTTTATGGGAGAGCTTGCTCCTCCGCCAGTTGACATGGCCTGGCTCCTGTTGGCCGAGAGGATGTTGCGGACTCGCAGGCGCAAGTCATCCCACCTCTCCTGCAGTCCTTGTTTGTGCAGGGGGTGTTACCGACCGCGCTTAATTTTTGCGCCACTAGTGCCCAGATCTCCTTCTTTCTGATTATGGCCTCCCTCTTGAGGCTCTGGGCAAACACGACATCTGCATTTTCTTCCAGGATCTCCGCCAGCATGGTCAACTCATCTTCATTAAAGGTTCCTTGCGCTGGTGGGAGGTGCCCTTCTTCACAGCCTTGGGCATTGTAGTGTTTTAGTGGTTTGGTTTTCACACACAGCAGTATCCTACAGGTCCTGGCTGCTGAGGATTGCAATGGATTGTGTTTTTAAAGATGGCCGCCGTGCTCTTTCCCGTTCCTGTGCGATGACGCTACTTCCGGTTCCGCTTATTTACGGCGACCGGTATTAGCGGTGACCGCTCATAGCGGTCACCGCTAATGCCGTCTTGATTCATGCCGGTAGTGCAATCTGCGCTTTACTTGATGGCGCTAAGGGCCTTTTTCAGGACTTTAGCGGCATGCAGGTAATGTCCTTACCGGCATGGCGCAAAGCTCGTCCCTGCAAGGTCGTAATAGCCCTCTATTAGCGGTCTCTGACCTACATGGACACGGTATTTACTCCATGCCGGTAAGGACAGTTGCTTACCTCCAACCTCGGAATGACCCCCACAGTCTTTAGGGAATATCTTCAGGAAGAGATTTGGCACTTCTTTGAGACGAGCGCCACGGGGGAGGTGCAGTGGAAAATGGTAGGCCACGTTTAGGGGCCTCATTATACAGGAGGGTGCACGGAAGAAGAGAGAGAGAGAGAGAGAGAGGCTGCTTGAGGGGAATTTGAGGAGGGACCTTGGAAGGATGAGGGGGCAGTTTATGTGACCGGGGGTGGACCGGGAGGGGTTGTTGGCGGAGATGCATGACAAACATCAGGAGTTGCATTCATACTTGATTGGGGAAGTGGTAAAAAATGGTGCTATGCCAAACAGCGATATTATGAAAAAGGGGATTTTGTGGGGACCCTACTACCCAACAGAATAAAATAACGAAGGGTGGAGAGAAGAGTGACATGCATACGTCTGCCAGAGAGGGATCTTTTGGGGGGCCATGGCAACATTCCCAAATGTTTTGCTAAGTTTTATGAGGGCTTATATGAGCAGCTCCTAGGAGAAAAGGGACGGCCGTACAGGAATATTTGGCAATGCTTCCAATGCCGAGATTGACTGATGGGGAAAGGGCCACGTCAGAGGCAGAAACTACTGGGAAGGAAGTATTGGGAGCAATAGCCCAATTAATGTCAGGAAAGGTGCCAGGGGAAGATGGCTACACCTCAGCCTTTTATAAACAGTTCCAGGAACTACTAGCGGGGTCCCATGGCCAACTTCTTTAATTTGATCCAGGTTGCAGTGGATATCCCCTCTCCTTTCTGGAAGCACTCATTGCGGTCATGCCCAAACAGGGGAAGAACCCTACGTATTGTGGTTTGTACCACCCCAACTCCATGTTGAATATCGATACCATGATCTTGACTAGGATATTGACATTGCGGCTGGAAGTACTCATGCCATGGTTGCACCCTCCCTCCATGTCACTCTCTGGCCGGCCTCCCCTGGCCCTCTTTCTGCTCCCATCTGCGAGGCTAAGAACCTCTGGGTCATCTTCAACTCAACACTCCCCTCTTCTCCTCATATCTCCTACGTCTCTAAGAAATCAACCCCACCTCCTCAGAGGTATTCTTCCTTTCCTCTCCTTCCCCCAGAAGCTTACTGTCTCTAGTGCTCTGGTTCTCTCTAGGCCTGACTATTGCAACAGCCTCTTTCTAAAAGTACCTGCTTCTACTCTCCGCCCTCTGCAACTCATCCAGAATAGGACTGCAAGACTTGTCCTTGGCCTCAAGCCCTGGGATTGTACCTCTCCAGCCCTGAAAGCTCTTCATTGGCTCCCAGTGGCTCCCAGGATTACATTCAAGACCCTTTACATTGTCCAGAAGGCTTTCTGGGGCCTGGGTCCAAAATACTTTCAACTCTCCCTCCGTAAATACTTTCCCACTCGAGCTCTTAGCTCCTCCACCTCCAACTCCCTCAGGGTCAGTCGCTTTTCCAAGCAACAAGTTGGGGGTAGATCTCTTTCCTCGGCTGGGGCCTCCCTCTGGAACAGCCACCCTGCCTCTCTGAAACACCTCAAGACCTTCCTCTTTGTTTCTGCCTTCGCTCTGCCTATCGCTGCTGATCTGTCTGCTTTTGCACAGTGCACCTGGCTACCCTCTGATTTCGGGCCCAGGTCCCCGCCCACCCAGCCACAAACCCGCACTGCCTCCTGGCAACCCTTACACTTGGGTCTGTATCTGTAACCCTACAGTCCCCTTCCTGCACTTTTCAGACACTCCTTGTCTGTGCTTTAAATCTTGCACTTGCCACCTTGGTGGCTGCACTACCGTTTTTGTTTTTATCCCTTGCTCCGCACATTCCCTCAAACGTTTCCCCCTTCCCTCTCCCCTGCACTTGCGAGTGCTCAATGTCACTGGGCCTAGTAAGATTGTTGTTTTTGTCCTCCCTTGTTCCCCTCCCTTGCCTCGTCGTGCTCTGAAACACTTGTGTATGAGTGCAATAGAAATAAAATATCCTATCATATTGGTGCACGCTGACCAGTCAGCGTTCATTCGGAATAGGCAAGGCTCAGTCAATTTGCGCATGGCGCTGCACATACTCCAGGCCCCAGAGTTGAGGAGAGAGGGGGCAGTGCTCCTCTCCCTAGATGCCGAAAAGGCCTTTGACCGGATGAACTGGTCATTCAGGAGGGGGCTATTGGGGAAAATTGGTATGGGAGCCAAGTGCTTGGGGTGGGTTGCGGCCCTGTACTCGGTGCCACAGCCAAGAGTCGTGGTCAATGGAGGGGATTCAAGGGCAATACACCTAGGACAGGGCACTAGACAGGGATGTCCCCTCTCCCCCCTGCTATGGAACCTTGGGCAATTGAGTTGCGGAACAATTCTGAGGGGGTCCGCCTAGTGGGAAAAGAATATAAAGTAAGTCTGTTTGCAGATGATGCACTCCTCTTTGTTACGAAACCAAGGACATCGATCTCAGAGCTCCTCTGGGGTCTCCAAACATATGGGGAGCTGTCGGGGTATACGGTCAACCTTGAAAAGTCTGGTATTTCGGGTCGGGAATGGGACGGGGGAAGATGTGGACCTCCTGAGAGGTTTCGGGTTCAAGCTACAATTCAGATATTTGGGAGTTGAAATCACTAGGGAAATGGCGGATCTCTTCAACAAGAACTACACCCCACTCTGGGATAAAATACAGCTGGACTTGCATCGCTGGGGACGGCTCGCACTCTTTTGGGGGGCCGTCTTACCTGTATTAGATGACAGTCTTTCCCAAGTTTCTATTTTTTATTCAAATGCTCCCGATAGTGGTCCTGTCCCCTTTCTTGTCCAAGATCCAGAGGACTTTGCTACGCTTTCTGTGGGCGGGTGCGAGACCAAGGGTGGCATATAGAACACTAGTTCAGTCGGGGGATGAAGGGAGAGTGGATCTTCCCGATTTGGTAGCATACTACAGGGTGGCGCAAATGCGGATCATGGTGGACTACATGGACGCGACCACGGAGAAGCAATGGGTCCCCATGGATAACCAGCTCCTCGCGCAGGTCACGCTGGGTTAATGGTTCTAGGTCCCACAAAAAGATATCCTCAAAGGGTGTTGACACACCAGATTTTGGTCAGTTTGGCGGGATGAGGGAGGTACTCGCTGGCTCTTGTCGTGGCCATCACCACTCAGCTGTATATGGGCGCGGCCCATGCAGGATGAGATTGTTGACCTGGGGCGCTATCAGGCCTGGTACGAGGCAGGACTATCTAGGGCAGGCCAGTTGTGGGAAGGTGGTAAATATCTATCCTAGGCCAGGTTAGAGGAATGTCTTTGTATAGGGACACTCTCAGTCTTCCGCTATCTACAATTTAAGGGGGCGATGACCAGTTCTAGATGGGAAGAGAATGTCAGCAGGGACCTAACCCTCTTCAAAGGGATCTTGCTGCAAGGTATTGGTACTAAAGGGCGTATATCGAGGATATACACTGAATTGAGGTGGGGTGATCTCGCTGACTATCTACCGACGAGGAATAAGTGGCCCAGGGACTTGGCAATAGACATCTCCAACAAGACATGGATGACCATCTGCAGGGGGGTCAGGAAGTCCACGCAGGCCCTGCAATACAGACTGCAGGCCAGCAAGATAATCCACCGCTGGCAATACCCTGCAGCACGGTTAGCAAAAATGTACATGGGATGGACCCGAGATGCTGATGATGGCAAGCAGACACAGGCTGGCTACTTTCACATGTGGTGGGGATGGTCATACACGCAGAAGTACTGGAAGGAAGTGTTGTCATGGCTTAAAGACCTGGATGGGATACAAAGGGAGCTATCGCTGAGTTTGCTGCTATTTTGGGTAGAGGTGGAACATGAGGATTTGGGGGTAGAGGGTCACATGGTGCAGACTTTGTTGGTGGATGAATGCAGTTGCGTGGCCCAGCACTGGAAATGAGGGGGGACACCCTCGGAGCAGGAGTGGGTGCAGAAGGTGCGAATAATCTATCATATGGAGCATTTTACGCAATTGCTTGATGAAACCCACATGGACATAGTAGGCGAGTGGCTCCCCTTTTTCACTAGGTATGGCCGTTGAGCTCTTAGGCAACCAATGGGGGTTAACAGTGGTGCAAGGCAGATGCGACTGTGAAGGAGGTTGTGGTTCATTTTTTTATTTTGATTATGGACTATGCATGGGGGAGTGAGTGGGGAGGAGACACCTTGAACACTGAGATGAACCAAATGTTTTCTTACTGAAAGTTTAACAGATTAAAAAGTGATTTTCAAAAAAACAAACCCTGTGCCAGAACCTGATCCAAAAGGTAGTAGATTTCTCGAGGGAGTTTGTGTTACAAACTAATGCCTCCCTTACAGGGTTAGGAGCAGTTTTGTCACAAGTTTGTGATGGATTCGAACACCCTATACTATTCACTAGTCGATAACTCTTCCCACCTGAAAAGAATGACTCAGTGTTAGAATTAGAGGCCCTTGTCATCAAATGGGCCATCACCCATCTAAGATACTATCTCCAAGGAAGGAGGTTCACACACATCACGGATCATTCTCCATTAGTGTGGATCAGCCAGCGAAAAGACTCTAACCCCCGAGTCATGCAATGGTTCCTAGACCTGCAACCCTACTGTTTCGCTGTGGAGCACCGAAAAGGTAAAGACCAGGGGAACGTTGATTTCCTTTCTCGGTTTCCCTGTGAAACAGATGCGGCTACATCGAATAGGGGAAGGGTATGTGAGAAACCAAAAGGTGTCTCACCCACTAGTCACCGGGCATCTGTCATCCAGGTGGCCAGGACGCAGCCATCGCTTTTGCATCCAGTTCCTGGGGGTGGACCAGTGCGGGAGGATCACCTGGGTGAGGGGTCTTCAGGGAGTGGGACGCCATATGGTGAGATGCGGTATCCCTTCCCTATAACACCTTTACCCCATCCTACCATGTAGGATATTTAGGAACTATATCCCCCCCTTTTACAACACAAACACTTTCACACGGACGGCACGCGACGAGGGAAAACAGACTAACACTGAGCCGTATACCTAACGTGTCCCAATACAATGGTCAGGCAAGGTCAGGAAATTACTGACATCACACACACCTGACTTCATTTAAGCTTCCCTACACAGATAAAAGGTGGAGCACGAGAGCACACTGTGAGCGAGGCAATAGACACGAGGAAACAGCAGTTCTGAGATGGCAGTTTAACAAGAGAAGAAAGGTGGCAAAACAGAAGGGGATCGCAAGAAGGGAAGTCCCCTTGACCCTTTTGTCCGTTACTTTCATGAAACCTCGAGAATAGAAAGTGTAAGACCAGGAAACCAGGGTGAAAAATCCTGCATTGTGTGTCGGAGGTACCTGGGGCCCTGGCGCGTCAATAATCAAGGCGGGAAGAAGTGCCAGTGGCCGTGGTACTGTCCTTGGCTCCAAGAACAAAGCAGCGTCAGTGAAATTAGCACATCCAGTGAGTTGGAAAGACCGATCTGTGTGGAAACCAAGGTTGCAAGCAAAATGTAATAAAAGGCGCAAGTAAAGTTGAACTGCTGATGAGTGATTGAATTTTTAAAGCAAAATACACTACCCTTGACAGAGTGGAAAGTCTCTGTAAGGTCTCCAGCTGAGAACTGGCAAAGTGAAAGTGAGAAAGAGAGCATATCAAGAAGAGACCAAGTAATTGTGAATCGAAGTTGTCCTGTGGCGGGTTGAGAAAAATCCTGCGCACAGTGAATGTCTTTGATTTCTGAAAGTAAAGAAAGCTTATAAAAGTAAAGAAAGTTGGTCCGAGCCCGGCGGAAGGAGATCAATTGAAAGCTTTGTGTTAAAGTGGGCCTGAACCCGGCAGAGGGGGACCCGGGGTGAACAGTGCATCACCCAAGAAGGTTTTGTGTTAAAGTGGGTCTGAGCTCGACGGAGGAGGTCCTGGGGTGAATCGAAAATCACCCAAGAATCCTAAGGAGAAAGGAACTTTTGAATGTTTGTTTGTCGCATCAGGCCCTCTGAAGTAAGAGACTTTGAATGAGAAAGAGACTTTGGCACAGAAGGCCCTGATACTGAGATTTGAACTGCATGCTCGTGCTAGAGAAGCCAGAGACTCTGCTAAGCTCGAGTGTGCTGTCTTGTCCCGTGCTGAAAATCTGGGGAAGGGAAGCCAACGGCTTGAATATCCTGACATATCATTTCTTGAACACGTTTCTTTTGCATAACATTGTTTCCCACACTATTTGTATTTAGAAGGATTGGCAATAGGTTTATTAGTATATGCCCTTTTATTTTAACAGACTTGACTAGGACTGTGTTATTATTATTTGATGGTCGTAGCTTGCTCCCATCTTTAGATTTAGGATTAGATAGGTGTTTTTCAAACCCAATTGAAGTTCAATAAACACCCTTGAACTGTGATCACTTGTGTCTGTCTTACTGTTTGATACCATGCCTTCCTTACAATACAGATTGGACAGACATGGTTTTCTCAGCCTTGGAGCCTCGACAGACACCAGGTTGAGTGCAACAACTCAAGGTAATGGAAATGACTCTGATGGTGCGCCATGTTCCTATTAAGTTACCTTCTATGATCTCCTAAGCCGTGAGACAGAACATTTGTCTTTGAACCTGTGTTACATTTGTATCCCACTGCCTTCAGCTCTGTGGGAATAGGCATCCCTATCTAGCCGAATGAATAGGCACTGTCTTACAGGTGCAGGTCACGTGTGTAGGGACAACCTTAGTGCCTGTAAGTATGAGGATTTTAGCTTAGGTTTCTTGCAGGTGCTCTGTCCCTCTGCTTATCTGGAAACGTCCCTTCTCTCTGTGTCCTTGGCTATCTGTGCACAGTGATTGCACTGGAAGCCTGTCCTGTCAGCCCCGACTGGATAAGCCTGTCGGCTCTTCCTGCATCTCGAACTCTCAAAGCTTCTCCCATTCATGTATCTGTGGCTTCCATCTTGATTTGCAAGGCCGCCCATGTTTGTCGCATCAAGCGTCAGCAAGCTGTTCATATGTGTTCTTGTGTGACTTGTGGTTCCGTGCTCAGCAAAATAGTATATGTGCCTGTCAGTCCTCTAGCTATGTGAGTCATAAGCATATCCTTTGTGTCTAACTGCAATAAACTAAAATGAGATAGTAGGTAATATTGAAGAAATCTGCAGTAATGTGGCTAATGATGAGCTAATTCTAGAATCCTACGAGAATCTAAACAAGAAAATACTTCCCTTTATCTCTGTTACTGCGGGCAAAATGAGAGCTAAGGCGATCCATAAAGAGGGATGGTTCGATGAGGTCTGTCGTAAGGCTAAAAGAAAGATAATTGATTGTGCTGCAGTGAAGGAGGGGGTGAACAAAGAGACTCTGCGGCAAGCTCGGCTAGAATATAAAAAACAAATACAAATGAAGAAAAATGAATATGTGTCATATAAGTGGAGGGCCCTGTACGATGCCTTACAGTCCAGAAATAATGTACTGTTTTGGAAATTGGTTACGGAAAAAGGATTACAGGGCGACCAAAAATTAGATTGCTGTTTGCTGCAGAGGATGGTGGCAGCATTTTTCAACTCTCTATGACCACCAGAACTGTGCATTCTCGCAGCTTTTGTCTTGCGTGCTAGAGTCCATTAATTTGTCCAATCATTTATGTATCACCCTGGGGGAAGTAAAACATGCTCTTTCTGTCCAGAAATGCGGTAAAGCCACAGGGCCTGACCTCATTCCTGGAGATCTTTTTAGAGATGAGGTTGATATTTGGGCACCTGTCCTATGTAGTGCTTTTAACTTTATTATTAGGAAAGGAAAAAAATACCTGAATCCTGGAGGAAGACTGAAATAATTCTTCCGTAGGAGAAGGGCGGGACTTACTATTAAATTACCATCCAATTTCTCTTACAGTGTGGGGAAACTATTCGGAAAGGTTCTGTTGTCTCATCTCCAGGACTGGGCCAATAATAGCGATGTCATCACAGACCATCAGGCAGGATTTAGGAGGAAAAAGTGCACTTTTGATCAATGTTTAATACTGTATTTGTTGATCCAGAAATATGTTGTACTAAACAAGATGAAACTTTATGCAGTATTTCTGGATCTTAAAACTGCTTTCGACTCAGTATCCTGGGAAAAACTGTGGAACGTTCTTACTCGACGAAACGTCCCAGCCTTTATTGTATTCAGAAAACAGCACCTGTGGGCTGGGAGGGGGAACTACAATGCCATTCCCGGTCAACAAAGGGGTAAGACAAGGTTGCACCCTGGCACCTCTAATATTTACCTTCTATATTCAGGAGGTTATTGATGCTTTAGTCACGGGGTGCCAGGATTGCTCGAAAATGTCCCCAAATAAATACCCAGCATTGTTCTATGCAGACAATGCTGCCCTTCTGTCCACTACACCGCAAGGCTTGAAGGAAGCCCTAGTAATATTTAGCCGGAAATTTAAGGAGTAACAATTGGATCTTAACATTGAAAAATCCAAAGTCCTGGTTTTTAGGCCCTGACTTGCAAAATATATTCCCTTGGTGCTCGAGGTGGGGGGAGCACAACTGGCACAGGTTAAATACTTTGATTATTTTGGAATACGGTTTCAAGATACGGGAGCGTAGGTAGAGCAAGTGAAGCGTTCTCTTATCACCTTGGAGAAACTTAGTGGGTCTATTAAATCCTTTCATGTCAAACATGAAGGTGGAGCCATTTCCCCCGCCCTGAACCTCTATGGAAAACAAGCATTACTGGCAGCCCTTTAGGGGCTGAATTGTGGGGCCATGCTAATGTGAAAGAAATAATCTCAAGCGAATGTAAGTTCCTAAATAAACTGCTATTATTGTCCAACAGTGCTTCCTCTACACTGGTGTTTATCGAACTTGATGTACTTCCTGTGGTTGTCCAGTTCAAGCTTAAACCTGTATTATTCTGGCTAAAGATGTGGTCCCAAGAGGGTTTAGAAAATTCACAGTCTGCACTAAGACATGTTATGTCAATAGACGATGGGAGCACCATCATATAGCTCTGTCACATAAAAAACATTCTGTGTGAAGCTGGTGAAATGAATCTGTGGTCCAACCCCGAGAGTCGCTGTGTAGGTGCTAAGAGAACAATGAAAGTGGCCTTGGCCAACAAGGCGCAAGATGAATTACTGTATATGGCCATGAAGCTAAACAAGGGCCCAGATTTTTTTGAGCTCACTCCCTTTGGCCATAAAGCCTACCTGGATTATATCTGACCAGCATTCAAAAAGATCCTTATACCTACGCTTGAGACTGGGTATCTTACTGTTTGCAGAGACATATTAGATAATATGGCTCAGTGTCCGATGTGTGAGAACCGAAAAGAAACAGTTTTACATTTTATGTTACTGTGCCAAAAATCCATGCCCCTTAGGCGACTGTCCTAGAGACCACTATTATGGAAGTCAGGGGTTTGGTATACAAAACCTGCATTGAACTTGTTAAAAATGAGCCCAGACCCTTTTGTGGTTTTTGGGTGTGCACATTATATTCATAGGACGTGGCTCCTAAGGAACAAAGGGTTGGAATCAGGGGGCAACTGAGTAGTCCTAAATTCAACCCATTCTCTGGCATTATGCAAGTGAAATGTCTGGGTTGTTATGTACTCCTCACCTAGTAGTTAATTTAATACGTCAATACCCTGGCTTAACTCTACTGAGGCTGTGAGTATAGCTCTCATCAGCGGTGCTATCGACTATTGTTTAGTATATATTGAACTGTTTATTTTTTAGTTTCTATATTGTATATACTCCTTTTTTAAATGTATATTAATTCTGTGTTGGCTATACCTGTTTATATCTATTTTCATCATGGGTTGTTATGTACTTCTCACCTAGTAGTTAACCTAATGTATCAATACCCTTGTTTAACTGCACTCTAAGGCTGTATGTATTGGTCTCCTCAGTGGTTTTATGATTATTGGTTAGCATATATTTAACTGTTTTTTTTAATATTATGAATTGATAACTTTGTATCAATTGTGTGCTGGCTATACCTGTGTTGACCTGTTTCTACCTGTGTATTTGGCTATACTGAATCTGTTGGTTGTCTCCATGATCATCAGTCTGGCTTCAGAGCTGCCAGAAGCATGGAAACTGCTCTCCTGAACATCTGTGAAGGCCTGCTCTCCAACCTTGATTCCAACACCTCCTGTGTCCTCATCCTACTTGATCTCTCCTCTGCCTTTGACACGGTCAACCATGCCATCCTGCTCAACCGTCTCCATGACAACCAGGGGATCACTGGTCAGGTCCTGGCATGGCTGACTTCTTTCCTCTCTGATCGACCCTCCCAGGTGCAACCTGGGTCCTTCCTCTCCTCTATCTCTATCTCTACCTGTGGTGTTCAGCAGGGGTCTAGCCTCTCTCCCTGGCTGTTCAACCAATACCTGGCACTTCTTTCCCACTGCATTGCTGCACTCTGCCCCAACTTCCAGTGCTATGTGGATGACACTCAGCTCATTTTCAGGCTACCCTCAGCCACCTCTTCTCCCTCTCTCATCTCTGACTGTCTGTCCGCCATCCAGGAGTGGTGTGCCGCCAATGATCTGCCTTAATGCCAGTAAGACCGAGATTCTCCTCATAGGCACACCCGCTCCCTCCTTTCCTGTCACTCTCTGGCTGGTATCTCTTGGCCCTCTTCCCGCTCCCACCTTTGAGGCTAAAAACCTTGGGGTCATCCTAAACTCCACACTCTCCTTCTCTCCTCACATCACTGATGTCTCTAAGAAGTCACACTACCAGCTGCACCTCCTCAGAGGTATTCTTCCTTTCCTCTCCTTCCCCTAGCAGCTCACTGTCTCCAGAGCCTGGTTCTCTCTAGACTGAACTATTCTACTCTCCGCCCTCTGCAACTCATCCAGAACAGGACTGCGAGAATTGCCCTTGGCCTCAAGCCCAGGGATCCTATCTCTCCAGTACTGAAATCTCTTCACTGGCTCCCAGTGGCTGCAAAGATTACGTTCAAAACCTCTGCATTGTCCATAAGGCCTTCTGGGGCCCCAATACCTTCAACTCTCTCTTCCTAAATATCTTACTTCTCAAGCACTTCGCTCATCCGCCTCCAACTCCCTCAGGGTCAGTCGCTTCTCCAAGCAACAAGTTGGTGGTAAATCTCTTTCTTCGGCTGGGGCCTCCCTCTGGAACAGCCTCCCTGTCTCCCTGAAACTTGAGGAGAATCATCTCTGGTTCCCGAAGCACCTCAAAACCTTTCTCTTTGCTTCTGCTTTTTCTCCTCCTCTCCCCTGCTGACTTCCTGGCTGATACTGAAACTGCACTGGTTACCTGGCCACCCTCTGATCTCGTGCCCAGGTCCCCTCCCCCGACAGTCGCACTCCTGCACTGCCTTCCTGGCAACCCCCGCACTTGAGGACTGTTTTCTGTATCCCTACAGTCCCACTACAAGCACTTCACACCTGATGTCTGCACTTACCCTTGCACTTGCCACCAGCTGGCCATACGTTTACTTTTGATATTTATTTTATTATCCCATATACTGCACTGTCCCCTTCCCCTACCCCCCGCACTTCCCTCCTTCCCCTTCCCATGCACTTGCACGAGCTGAATGACACCTGGCCTATTAGGATCATTGTCTGTCTTCCCTGTGTTCCCCCTCCCTTGCCTCGTCGCGCCTTGAAACACTTGTGTATAGGTGCGTTATAAATGCCATACCATATCATATCATATACTTGTGTATATACTGTGTAGATTTCCTACTTTTGTCAATGGATGTATGTTGTTTGTTTTACATGATGGCGCACGCCGAATAAATGTTTATTGACTGACTAAACTAAAATGTCTGCGTAACTTCATCCATAGATGCATATATACTTCATGTCTAACGTATCTATGTCGCATGGCCAGTCATGACATTGGGCCTCATCACGACTTTGGCGGTAACCCTTAAATCTGGCGGTAGCGCTATTACCGCCGGATTTAAGGGTCTGCCGAATCAGGGCTTCGGCGGATTTCTCCCCAGCTCTGAGCTGGGGGGAAATCCGCCAAAAATGTGCGCTATTACTGCCAGCGGGAAATCCGCCGGCGGTATTAGCGCGAAGATTCCCCATTGAGCCCAATGGGGAATGGGGCATTCCCGAATGGGCTCAGTGGGGAATGGGGACTTACATTACCGCCGAACTCGTGATCCGGCGCTATTAGCGCCGGGGAGTTCGGCGGTAGGGCTAATACTGCCCCCGCTAATAGCGTTACCGTTACCGCCCAAGTCGTGATGAGGCCCATTGTCTGCTCCTTGTAGCTGCAGTCAGTCGACTTGCTCTATTGATTGCAGGCTAGTCTCTTCTGTAACATCATCTGGGTATGGTCTAAATGGCTGTCTGAGCGAATAACGTCTCTCACATCTGTGGTGCAGCAACGGTGAAGGAGAGGAGGGCGCTACGAGCGATGTTTATCTTTCGATGGGCTGAGAGCAGAATGGGTGAAACAGGGCGATGTTTAGGTCCTTCTCTTCAACTTTACAATAAATGAATTAACTTCCATTTACAATTGTTGGGGTGGTTGATAAGGGTCTCACAGGTAAAGAGAAGTTTTAATTGCGCGCGCCATATTGGTGGCTGGGGTGACAGCAATGTTGGCATAATGTGGCAATTTAGTATGAATCTAGTGTAGCTAATGGGAATTAGATATGCATTTTTTTAGTGTTGTTTGTGTTTTAGTTGATACATTTTTTAATGCATGTGCACAGCAAGATAAGTGTCAAAATTGCTGATAAAATATAAACGCAATAAAGGTGTGTCATGCCACATAGCGCTTAACAATCAGGCAGCGGGGAGCTCTACATGTGCATGTGAGGTAAGAGATTGGCAATGGGAAAATCAGTGTAAGGGGATGCAGTAGTCCTGAACATACATGTATAGGTACACATGCATGGGGGTTGCCAGGGAAATAGGTTTTGGGCAGTATGAATATACAGATCTGTTTTGCCGCAGAATTCTCTAACAAGTTGGGAATTGAACTGGCTAAAAACCTGGGTTGGGCAATTGAACACTACATGACTGAAAAACTAGTTTTACAAGGTTGGGGAAAGACAGCAGCAGTTGCAATGAATATCAGATGGTCAGTTTCAGGCAGGTGTTTTTTATGGTCTAGGTGCATTGTGAAGGGAAGATGCAATCTCTGTAAGTATATCGGAGTCTTTTATTGAATATTCTGGCCACCTGTTAGGGCCTGACAATTAAAGCTGATGCGGGCTGCTTGCGGGGAAAAGGAGCACCATAGATCAAGATGTGGGTTGGGACCATGTGGGCTGGAATGGTAAGTCGCATTGCTTAGAATTAAATGTGGACACCAACATGTTTGGGCGATAAAACCAGCAACAATAGACCAAAAGGAAATGTGTTCGCCCTCCTCTTCTTTTACATCGATTCAATTTCCATAGAATAGGCGTCTGCGTCTCACGTAGGGATAAAGGTTTCTAACCAGATGCAACCTGTGATAATTGGAATTGTTTGTAAGTTGTGCAAACGGTGTAACTAGGAGATGGGACAATGACCAAACATGGAAAGGCCCCAGAGAGGGGTGTAGTGTAAATATGAAACATGCAATTATAAGTTTAAGAGGATGGTGCTTAGATGAATGTATCCAATAAGAAGTGTGGGAACTAAAGGGAATATGGTTACATTGTATAGTTTTAACCAATCATGTGTAGGGGGTTGACACTGTAACAAAACCTTTGGGAGATTCTTAACTGTTGTAAATTGTATAAAATGCATATTCATTGTGTGGTTCAGGGAGACAGGTTAGTTTGACTCTTTGATGTCATCTAACCCCTCCTGGCCATTTGCACATTTGTACAATAAACTTGCTTTACAGACAAAGCATGTACGTACTCTTTAAGCGTGGGCCTGCTGTTGGTTAGAGTGATCAAAGGCCCAATCCTACACAAAGCAAAAACAAAGAGATGATGACTGGAAGGTTTCGAATGAATCTTAACCACTGGCATTGCTCTGGGCAGCCCTCCAGACCATCGTCCTTTGCCTGCCAAGCCATTACAGAAGGGGAAAGGCCATATGGCTTGGCTTGGCAGGCGAAGAACGATGGTCTGGAGGTTTGCCTAAACCTTCCAGCCATCTCCTCTTTGTTTTTGCTTTGTCACCCCGAGTGGGACGGTATGCCCAGATGTGGGCCCCGTGCCTGCTGGGCCTAGAGACCTAAGCTACTCCTCACTGATGAGGCCCAACAAGGCCGAAACATGTTTGGGGATGCTTGTGGTCTCGTGCAGAAGGTATGTGACCTAGAAGTTCGGGCTGGACTGCCCCTTTTGCGGTGGGACCAAGCCTGATTTCATATAGTCCTTCCCCTTCTGTAATGGCTTGACAGGTGAAGAACGATGGTCTGGAGGGTTACCCAGAGCAATCCCAGAGGTTAAGATTCATTCTAAACCTTCCAGCCATTTGCAATCATGCACAATTCATTTAAATGCAATTTGCTTCAATAATAATATGACATACATGAATACTAAAATACAAGGGCAAAACCGTTTTCCAGAGTATCTCCGTCATTTCAGCTGCCCATTCAATTATTATAAATTATTTGCTCATAATCAAAAGCCCTGTGGGTGCGATTTCTCGCCGTCACCATAACCAGTACAATGAGGGACCCTGCAATAACTCAGACAGAAAAGAGCCAAGTAAACATTACTTTATTAATGCACAAGCATTCACGAATGGGCCGCAAGTTCAAACGTCTCGCTAAGCAAGTCGTCGAAGTGCCGCGCCTTCCTCTACACATCGTGCTCTTTTATACTTTTCTGTTTACATTGCCTTGCACATAGCACACGTCCACCCCAGGGCGGATCTCCAGTTGGAGTTTATCTGAAGTATCCAGTTGGAGTTTAACGAACAACCATTGCACATTTGCTATCGTGGTCTATCGTGGTTTCCTGTTATCCCAGTCTTCAGATTCTTTCGTGCCCCTTTGTGCCCGTATCTCTGTGCTCGAGGCCATGCTTACTCATTCCTTCCCCCCACCCGTATTCTGCAGATAGTTTTAGCAGGCTCAGCATGCTTCGACATACAGTGACCAAACACAATTCTTCTGTTAAAAACAAGTTCTTGCCGGGTCAGCAGGTCTTAAACGCCGCCGTATAAAAGAGAAGGCCTCTTCTTTTAGCAAAAAGTACATTCATTTAACGCATATGGTGATTAGTACAAACTCCAAGTGTGAGCACAACATTACATATGCATGCGTACCTTCAATCCACCCTTTGCTCACACTTGAGCATAAATCTAAGCAGTCCTAGCATAAGCAGATGGCAGGAAAGCAACATCATTACATAATGTATGTACCATAATCTTCTCCAGGCCTCCCATGTCAAAAAATTCCTGTTGTATATGGCTTTTATCCATTGGATTTAGGCGCGTTATGCTGGAAGAACACATGGAAACACAGCACGACACACATACCGGGAAGCATTGGATGCAGAGACAAATTCCTACAACTATTGCCGCTAGAACCAGTATGGGCGTAAGGAGCTGCCACCCGATTTCTTTTAGGAGCTTCATCCACCAGCTATCTCCTGACCCTTCCTCCTGGTGGATACTATCCGCTATTTTATGTAGTTTGTTTATTCCATCTAAGATTCCTGTACTTTCTTCTGGTATGTAAACACAACATTGGGACCCCACCATGAAACAGACCCCGCCCCTTTCTGCAGTGAGTATGTCTAAGACATACCTATTCTGGAGAGCCACTAGCCGAATTGCTTTCATTTCATAAGTGATGTTTTCCATTAGGTCTGCGGATTCTTCGATTACGAACTCAAGGGCCCTGCTTAGCTTTTGGATTTCTTGGCTGTTCATAAAGATGCCCGCTGGAGGAACCAGGGCCCCCATCAGATCTATAAACGTTTCCCATCCTGTAGGTTGATACGTAGGAATTTTTGGGTTTACTGCTCGTTTATTTCTGCTGTGTATTTCTTTATGCAGAGTAGACGGGGCATATACCATCACAGCCGGCATTATTCTGGCTATGTAACATACCCCAACAAAATCTTTCGCTAACCACAAATAAGCCCTCTTGTTACAGACGTAGGCATGTCCTTCTATCTGTAACAATCCCTTTGTGTAGTTATTTAGATTCACCATTTGACTGCACCCCGAGATCATTCTTTGATTACCTCTTGCGCTTCTCTTAAAACATATATTCTTTGGCCTAAACTCTTGTGTGATGGTGATAGGGGGAGGAGGTTCTCTTACTATCTGTACCATAGCAGGTGCAAGCCCGATTCCCTCAGTTTTGATTTTATAGCGTATCTTTTCCATTAGAAGGGTTTTGTTCTCTCCTCTAACATAACAAGCGGTATTCGGTATCATGTATTGCTGTGCTGACACTATTCTCATGTAAATTAATGTACACCCGGCATCCTCAGTAACTGGCGACGCGTACACTGGGATGCCTTCACTGCTATGTCGGGGCATGTGTGTGCAGATCCAGCAATCAGTTTTATTCACTACCCCATATGTTGTGTTTATTATCTTCACGTATTCATTTTTAGCATAGTCTTCCGGGTCGTGTTGGTCATAGGCATCTCGATTCCTGCTCTTGACCCGATCTATTCTCCCTGTTCCGTTTGACACGGGTAACAAGTTCTTTAATTCATATCTAGATGGATGTTCCAAATACCAGAATAATATGGCGAACGCTATTAATACTACTATCGAGCATACAAAAATAAGATTTTGTTCCTTGTGGTGCAAAGTGGTGTTTTTCTCTTACCTTCTGTGTTTGGGGAGCATACATTTATCTGCTCAGGGATTAAACCAGCATATACGGGTGCAGACATAATTCAGTATGTGGCTCAATTATAGGTACGTATGCGTATCAGATGCAACCTAGCGATATAGCTGTATTCCCTATTTAAAGCACCAGTGTCCTTATTACTCTAATAGTGGTAGGTCTCACTGAAAACCTTCATCCGATCTGTCCCACGCCTCGTAGTGCCTGTCCCATGAGGGGAACGCCGGAGGCCCTTCAGGCTACAAGCCCGTTCTCTTCAGTAAGGCACAATCCTGCTAAAACCAACAAGAGAGTCCAAATGTTCATCTCCCTAATGATCAAAGTTCAAAACAGTGTCCTTACACGTTGCTTGGCACATACACGTCACGGGATCGGAGACGATGGGCACACCTACTAATGGCGTCTGGCAGTACTGTTGCAACCTGGGGTTGGTTGGTTCCCTTTTCTGGAGGAATCAGTAGTGGAAGCGTCTTCTTGACGTGATTCACGTGGTACCAGTGCGATTTGCCATCAACTTTTACCGCAGTTTGTGTCGCGAGGAGCACTTGAAACGGGCCCTTCCATCTGGGTTGCAGTCCGCTGGTGCGATCGAAGGCTTTTATAACAACCCAGTCACCGGGCTGCACGTCGTGACCTTCTCCTATCAGAGGAGATGGAGCTACTGCGTTCACCTGTGCATTAATAGAAATCAGTCTATTAGTTAACCCAATACAGTACTGTTGTAATGCAGGCCATGCTTGCTCAGACAATCTCTTAGGTGATATGGGGGTCCCAATACTTGGTGGACGCCCCATAACAATTTCGAAAGGAGATAAACCATGTGTACGCTTAGGCATAGTACGCATACTCAATAATGCAATAGGCAATGCATCCGGCCATTTCAGTCCCGTTTCAGGACCGTATTCAAGGGCACCCAGTGTTTCAATATGCATTGTGCTGTGGAGGTGGCACTATTGTCCCGCAGGGGATATGCTTCCACCCATCCTGAGAACCCACATCTCATCACCAAACAGTAGGAATGTTTATTTACAGGCTCCAGCTGTATAAAGTCCATATACACCACCTCAAAAGGGCAGGTGGGTAACTTACTGTGGCCCGCCGGGGCAGGTATCCCTTTCCCCACATTGTATAGAACACATATTTCACATTGTTTTGCCCATTGACGACAATACATTCCCAATCTTTTGTTGTACCACACAGCACTCAAAACTTCTTCCATAGTCCTTGCGTTAACGTGAGTTGGACCATGAGCCACACTCACTATCACAGGTAAGTATGCATCAGGTAGTACCCAAGTATTCGTATTGGTATGTGCCCATAGCCCATCTACCGTCTCCTCGTATTGATCATCCTTGTGCCAAGATAGTCTTTCTTCAATGGTTGCATCTGCTTGGATTTCCTTTACGCGCTCCTTCGTCCCTTCCATAGTCACATCCCTCCCCACTATAAGTTGTCGGGCCTCCCACCGTGTATCCCTTGTGGCAGCTAGTTTAGCCATCTGGTCGGCTAAGGAGTTTCCTTGCGTGACATAATCTAGAGTCCTTTTATGCGCTGGGCATTTCACTATGGCCACCATCTTGGGCAACGTAAGGGCTTGTAATAATTCAGCAATCAATTGGGCATGTTTAATAGTATCACCTTGGGAGGTTAAAAACCCACGCTCTCCCCAGAGTTTACCAAAACTGGAAACCACCCCATG